>NC_083729.1:75693098-76006705 GCF_028564815.1 Eubalaena glacialis | reverse complement strand
GTCTACCTGTGTGTTCTTGGGGAATTTACTTAAACTTTCTCTTTATTTTCTGGTTTTAAAACTGGATTACTAATAGTTCTTACCTCATACAGTCACTGGCAACATTAAATAAGCCACCCACTTGTTAAGAATATTGTCAGGAACATGGTAAATTCTCAGTAAATGTTATTTGTTGTTATCACTAATTATCTTTTCATTATCATTGGTAGTTTTGTTGTTATATTCAATGAAGAGTCCAATTATGACCATCCCATAGTCTCCACATTTCACTCTCCTCAAACATACTTGCACACACAGACATACGCATAAACACACATATTCATTGTTGATAAAATATTAAATGAATGAGTGTGCAGCAGGAGGCTTGTGTAACTTCATGCATTTGAAGCCATTATCTACAGAACTGCTGCTTTGGGAGTCATACAACACAATTGTGGTAAGAAGCTTAGATCTCAATCTCAGTCTGGTGAACATGGATCTGACCTACAATATGGTGGTTGTGGAGGAGGTGGGGAGAATGATGGAGGTAAAGGTCAATTGTAATGTGATAGGAAGAGATAGAGAGATCAAGAAGGATCTGGACATTTCAAACCATTTTTACCACGTGCCTACTAGAAGACGTCTGATTGACAAAACTAGCTCATAATGGAAATTTAAAACAACAACAACAAAATTACAGTGATAGCTTTCTCAATTCAATTTAGCAATAGAGTAAATATAAATAAATACAATTATATTTTCCTCTGAAATGCTATCCAAGGAATTTTCCCCTGATTTGTAGTTGTCATCTATGACCACAGATGTCACTTCAAAGTATAAAATTCTCTATTCTTCTAATCTTATAAAAATTAAAATTGAACCCCATTCGTGATGGGGATCGGGGATTGCAATTATTCCCCATGAACGAGGAATTCCCAGTAAGTGCGGGTCATAAGCTTGCATTGATTAAGTCCCTGCCCTTTGTACACACTGCCCGTCGCTACTACCAATTGGATGGTTTAGTGAGGCCCTCGGATCGGCCCCGCCGGGGTCAGCCCACGGCCCTGGCAGAGCGCTCAGAAGACGGTCGAACTTGACTATCTAGAGGAAGTAAAAGTCATAACAAGGTTTCCCTAGGTGAACCTGCGGAAGGATCATTAAAGTGGTTCTGAAAGCGCGGCGGCGGACCCGCCCGCTCGCGAACGAGCCCTCTCCACCTGTGCGCGGCGGGACTGGAAAAGGAGAGGGAGGGAGGCGACCGGGAGTTGGCAACTGGTGCGCACACGGACTGGCGCGTGCGCGGGGGCGCTGCCGCCCCAGGCGGCCGTCGGGTTGGTGGTCCTCCGCAGGGGGTGGAGGAGAGTGAGAAAAGGGGGTGGCCCAAAAGGCGTTGGGTTGGGAGGGCGGCTCCTCGCCTCCCTCACCACACCCGCCCGTCTGCCCCTCCCGCGCCTCCCCCCGGGGGCAACACCGTCCCCCTGGTATGGCCGCCCAAGGCGACCCGCGCCCGCCACCACGCCGCGTCACCCGCGACCGTCGTGGTGATCTCCCGGCGCGTGTCTCCCGCCCGACCTCCCCGCCACATCCCTCGATTTGGGTCCGAGGGTTCCGGGGGGGCCGAGCCCCCGCCCCACACGCGCCTCCGTCTCCGGCGCCGGTCACGCCCCCCCCCCCCCCCGGTCCCCCGCGCGCGGAGCCTCCGGTGCGTCTCGGGATGGGTGGCGTGGCGGTGGTGGCTCCCCGTGGGGCCGCTCGCCTGCCCGTCGCCTTCCCGCCGCCGGCCCTGGACCGGTTCCCTTCCGGGCGTCGGTCCTCCGCTCCGGGCCCTCCGCCCCCTCGCCGGGCGCCTCTGCCTGTCCTCCGAGCCCGGGGCCTCTCCTCCGTCGTCCGTCCGGCTCTCTCTTGCTCTCTTTCCCGCCCTCCCCCGTGTGCCCCCTGCCCGCTCGACCCCACGCTTCCCATCGAAGCCTCCTTTACGCCGTCGGTGGCGAGAAGGGGGCCTGGGACGCGGGTGCAGGGCAAGGGCCCCGGGGGGGGGGGGGGGCGGTTGGGGTTAAGGAGAAAAGAAGGCCGCGTCCGGGCACGAGCGGGAGGTCTCCGCCCGGTTTCGGGGACATGGTGGAGGCATCGTCGGGCGGTGGCCGTGGTGTCTCGTGTGGCGGTCGGCCCGGCGCCCGGCCGGGGCCCCGCGTCACGGGCCGGTAGCGCCGAGGCCCGCGTGCTGCAGGCGGCCGCGGGCGGAGAGCGTGTTGGTCGGTGTCGGGACGGCGGCGAGCGTGGGGCGCTCCGTCCCCCCGCCTCGCCCGCCTACCCCTCTCCAGGTACCTAGCGCGTCCCGGCGCGGAGGTTTAAAGACCCATGGGAGGGTCGCCCGTCTGCCTTGGGGTTGGGGCGGTCGGGCCCGCGGGGAGTCGGGAGGCCCCTCCCTTCTCCCCCGACTCCGCTTTCCACCCCCCGCGGGGCCGGGGCGCCTCGCCGCGCGCCACTGGTCCTCCCCGCCGCGGCCGTCGGGAGGGGGCTACCCGGCGGCCGTGGTGCGGGCCGGGGCCGTGTGCCGCGCGAGTGCGCGCCCCGCGTCCCTGGGGGTGTGAGGTGGGAAACACCCCGGGCGCCTGTGGGGTGTAAAAAAAAAAAAAAAAGAAAAAAAATTAAAATAATTACTAGTGGTTCATTGAGAAGACTATTGATACCTTCTGTTTAATTTTTATGCTATAGCATAAAGTTTTTGTACACAAAAAAGAAGCTTTTGGGGTTCATCTCGTATTTATTTACCTTTCATGCTTGTGAGGGCTTGGGACGTGAGCTGTCCGAGTTTTTTTTTTAAAGAATAAGGAGTCATGTATGACACTGAAAGAGTTTTTTAAATTTAATTTAATTTAATTTAATTAATTAATTTATTTATTTATTTTTGGCTGCGTTAGGTCTTGTTGCTGCACGCGGGCTTTCTCTAGTTGCGGTGAGCGGGGGCTACTCTTTGTTGTGGTGCGTGGGCTTCTCATTGCAGTGGCTTCTCTTGTTGCGGAGCACAGGATCTAGGCACACAGGCTTCAGCAGTTGTGGCTCACGGGCTCAGCAGTTGTGGCTCACGGGCTCAGTAGTTGTGGCTCGTGGGCTCTAGAGCACAGGCCCTGTAGTTATGGCTCACGGGCTTAGTTGCTCCATGGCAGGCATGTGGGATCTTCCTGCACCAAGGTTCGAAACTGTGTCCCCTGCATTGGCAGGCGGACTCTTAACCACTGAGCCACCAGGGAACCCTTAAAGAGTTATGATGGTAACTATATACACAGGCAGTTCTCACTTCTCTGGCAGTGCCAGATCATAAAATACACACGCAACTGAAATTGTGTAAAGTGATCTTAATCAATGGGAAAAACTACGATTATTCTGTGACCTTTAAAAATGTTTGCCAAAACATTATAAACTCTCTTATTGTCAGTTATAAATATATAAAGAAATTTAAAAAATGAATATTTATTTAGTACACTGCAATTTAAAAACAAGACATAATGAAAAAATAATGTGTTTTAATTCTTTGCAATTCATATACAATTCTCAATGTATAATATCTGATATGGAGTGAGTACCTTTCTAAGCCCTGGTGAATTGTCATGCTCCTTTCTAAGTTTGGATTAGCTTCCAATATTTTATTATTTGTACTTTCAATGTCATGAAATATATCCAAGAATTTCTATAATGTGAAGGTTTTTTGCCAGTGTCATTTCTTCTGGGACATCTTCATCCTTTTTATCACAACTACTTCATTCAAGGAGATAACTTCACTAAGTACTCCTGGCTATATATCTGAAGTCTCTCCAATGGCAGCAGTGTCAACATTACCACGGTTAGTGGTTTATTCTATAACTGCATTTATATTAGAACTGAATTTCACTTATAATTCTATGACTCTGCTTCTTTACTGTACTTTCATTTTTGTTGGCTTATTCCCTCTTTTGATTATCCATTTTTGTAAAATGGCATGTAGGTATATAACTAGGAGAGAAGGACACAACACAACTATATATTTTGCTGTCTGTGGGTGAACTGAGTAACAGATGCACAGTGCCCAATATCCAGCAGCCTTTGAAAGAAGTTATAAGTCTTTGAACATGATGCTTATCTGTTTTTTATTAAGTTCTTTGTGGACTGAAGATCTAGAAGAAAACTTTGCACTCTGTGTAATTACTTGCATTTAGTATACTTGATAATTGAAGTTTGAACCGTGATGTTAAAAGACTGGTTTAATTTAACTAAACTTTGGTAACTAAAATGTGTGCATGTTTGGAATAAGAACTGCCTATAACAACATTGTAAAGCAACTGTACTCTAATAAAGATGTGAAAAAAAAAATAGGTAACCAGCAAGGACCTACTGTATAGCACAGGGAACTATACTCAATATTATGTAATAAACGATAAAGAGGAAGAATATGAAAAAGAATATATGTATATGTAGGTATAACTGAATCACTGTGCTGTACACCTGAAACTTACATGACATTGTAAATCAACTATACTTCAATAAATAATTTTTTTAAAAAAGAAAAAAAAAAGAACTGCCTATAGGTATGTTGAGACTTATCTTAATCTGTTATCCATTTCCTTGCCACATCTATTGGCCCAGACAGAGTCTCTACAAGCACATCCAATGCTCATAAAATATCCATAATTTATCTCTAGTATAGCTGAGTAATTATTATACTTGTCCTCAAGAACTTCACAGTACCTGTAGAGAGATATGAAAGATATAATATAAACCACCATAATTATTAAACAATCTACTAGGTGATAATTGCTACAAAAAAGAATAGATATTTAAATGAGGAAAAAATAAAAATAGCTGACTAGAATATGGTCAACTTTTAGACACTTTTTTCTGTCTGCTGTTTAGTAATGAGAAAAATTGCTTATGAGTAAATTCTAATGTTTGAAACCAATTGTATTTTGCTTGTTTTTACCAATTCAGGATAACCCTATCAGAACTTTAGGGAGGAAATAATTTCTCCTTTGCATTAAGATCTAGAGAAGATTTATTCAAGACAGGATTTGATGTCATCTCCCATGTTTCAGCCAGTTAGAACTGTCTCATTTTAATCTATCTGCTTTTGAAGGACTGCAGATGAATGATCTCAACATCCTGAAATCTTTTAAGTGCAAGCAAGTCGCTGCTAAGAGAGCTAAATTTCTTCTTTAAGAAAAAAAATCTTGCATCTCCCTTCATCCTTTCATTGGAAGGCAATTAGTTTATTCACTGTTTTCAATACTGGTACTTGGAAAGAATCCTTTCTTATCTTCACCTTCTATTTTGGAGGTGGGTGTGCTTATCCAGGCAGAACTTACTGGCTCTCCATCTACACTGCTATGCGTTCTAACTTGGCCTGACTTTGTGTGTATTTTTCATATTGCCTGTAATAAAAAATGTATCCATTCCTTAGTATATTCTGTGGATGCATCTCCTTCTGCCATGTGTTAAGGGTTTTCTTAGCATGATAAGCACAGAAATTAAGTAAAATGCTTTCATCTCCCAGAAGGACTGTATTTAATATCTCACATTTGATTTCAGATATAATCTGAAGCATTTTAAGAGACTCTATTACTCAGTAAAAAGAAATGATCAGAAATAGTTCCAGCATGCTAGTTAAAGTTGGCTAATGGAACACAAATGTTGGTACAAAAAAATTGTTATATTTTATATACTCAGATTTCTGAGGATTTAATATACCATTCAGTTGAAATTGTCCTAGTGGATCATATTAAATTCCCAAATGAGATTCTTTTATTTGCAGGGAAGAAAATGAAAACATAAGCTAATAAGCTGAAAAAAAGTACAATGTATATCTGTGCACATAAAGATATAAATTTGAGCTAATGGTTCTATTCATATGGGACACTAAATAATCATTTAATTATATTCTATTAAATGTGCTAACATTTCAAAAGACCTGCTTTTTACCTGATATTGTGTTAATTTTTTTAATATAATGATGAATAAACATAGACTCTAATTTCAAGAAGATTATACTTTTCTAGAAAAAAAATGTACATGCCAACAAACATTTGAAATGCACATTTGTATTTCAAGAAGTGGTGGGGGAAGTTAACTTTCTGAGTCATGAGATGTGGGCTGATGCAAGTGAGGGTTCTATCAAAAGTGACAAATTTGCAGAGTTTGGAATGGGGGAAAGATTATATGAATCTTTTACTTTATAGAAATTTAAATTTAAATTCTTTAGTATAGAATTTTACTTTACAGAATTTTCCTTTTACTTTGTAGAATTTTTGTAATCAGTTTGGTTTACAATTGTGGATGTTCCACAAACTTTTATCTTCTCCCTCTCCTCAAACACTACTAAAAATATTCTACATGAATTAATACAAAGAGAACAAAAAGGGAAATTTCAGCAAACAGTCATTTAAATAATTTTTTGAAGACTGAAATCAGCTAAATTAGGACAAGTGACTTAGTAGGGTAGAGGAAACTTCATACTAAAATTCTTGGAGATGTAGAAAACCTGAAGACTTGAGGACAAAAAGAATTATGTACTGCAGACCTGACATACATGGCCTCAAACAAAAATATACTCTGAGCCTTAACTCCCAAATATGAGGCAGGAGGAAAAATAAGTTTATTCTCAAGGGAATCCAAACTGGAAATGCTCTGAACTCAGGTGTCTCAGCCCAGCAATGAACAAAGATGAGCCTGAAAGCTAGAAGCATGTGGTGGGTACAGGAGAGTCTGAAAGCTGACCAGGCTTCTTCCCATCTTCTGCTTTTAGAATCAGGCAACCACGCAACCCCCCAGAAAGGAGACTGGGAGATTCTTCTGTGGAAGATTAAATCGCTCCAGAAAAACACTTTGTAATACAAGTATTTAAGGGCTCTTTAATGCAAGTTATTTTTAACACAGGCTTTCCACAGGATGTCCACAATCAACAAGGTCTGCTTAAACATTTGGCTCTCCCAAAACTGTTTTTAAGACAAAATATCACATGTTAGAGGAAAAAATCAAAATGTATTGTGTGGATGGGAGGTAAACTGTGGTTTATAGAGGTAGATATAAGAGATAAGTCTCTTCTACTATAAAAGAAAGCAAATAGGGAAGTGTCTGTATTTGATAAAACAAGGAATAGCAATATATGTGTACCATAATATTTATAAACATACAGGTACAAACCAGAAGAAACAGCTACACATGGTGGTCTGCTAATTTTTATTTTAGATCATATTTTAAATATATATGATATTAATTTGATAAAATAAAACTGTTTAAAGCATTTTCTACACTGTCTTATATAAGTAGGCTATTTTTTCAATGAATTAACTTCTCTTTGTTGTTCATTTATACTTTTAATCAATCTGGATTTCATTTTAGGTTAAAAATAATAGCTTAAGGATCTAACTTTGTCTTTTTGGTTCCAAAGAGTAAGTTAGTCACATAAACTCCATTTTAAAACCATCACATTCTTTTCCCAACAATTTGAAGGCCTGCCTTCATCACATACTAAATTTTTTTACATGTTCGTGGTCTTGTTGTAGACTGTGAATTCTGTGCCAATTATCTTCTTGAATATTTCCATGCTAAACCCTCATTATTTGAATCACTGTAGGAACATATTGCTTTTTGATATACCCATTTATTTGTTGTGCTGTAGTGGTCAGAAAATCCTCATGTAAAATAAAATGAATGCCAAAGGCCCTTGCCCTGGTTTGGAGTTAGGGTAGTTTAGAAAGGTGATCTGGTTAATACTTGAGCGTGTGATGAATCTGGCAGCAGAAATAAGAAGACAAAATATCATTTAAACTGATCCTCCTTGAGTTTCATGGACAAAAAAGAGGCCTTTAGAAGGCTGCTACCTCCTTACTGTGGCCACATTTATCCACTCACTTCTCTACCTCTATCTACATCTTCCAGTCTTGAACTATGGATACTTTCAAGGGTTAACTTCTCCATCTGTTCATGACACCCTCTCCCCACTCACCTAACAAGGACATTGTTCCAATTTCCCTCATTTTCCTTTCCACTGGATCACACCCATCAGCATGCAAACTTTGTGTAATTTCTCCATCCTAAATAAATATTTAATTAAATAGATGAAGTAATAAAGAGCAAACAACTAAAATAAAAGCTCTTTGGACTCCCTGTCTCTTTCTACTTACTATCCCATCTCTCTTCACTGTAGCAAAATGATTTGCTTCTCATGATCTGTCTATCCTCACGGACCCTGGATGTTAGATTCTTATCTTCTATTAAACTCTCCCAGATAATACTGTTGCTTTAATCACTCTACTAAAGTGTACTTTGCCAAGATCACTGCTGACAACTCTGTTTCCACATCTACTAGTCAATTCTCAAGTCTTTCATCTGGTTTGACATCAGCAGTGATCACTCTCACTATCCTGAAATGCTGTTTTCAGGTAGCTTCTTAAGGACACTACACTCTCCTGATTTTCCTACTTCCTCAATTGTTACTCACTTTCCTTACCTCCCAATCTCTACAATTTGGCATGTTCAGAACTCTGCCTTTAAAACTCTTCTCTAATTCTGCTCACACCCATGTGATTTCATCTAGTTCCATTGATTTAAAAGTCATATACTCTCCAGTACTTCCCAAATGGCACACTCTTCCTTCCTAGATCTTCTTGAATTCATGAATCAAATTATCAATTGCCAAAATTACCTGTACTTTTAATAGACCTCTCCAATTTAAGCCTTGTTATTATGTCCTTGACTTATGATGCATTGCTGGACTTTCTCAAGTCTTTTTGCCCTGTAATTATTCTGTCCCTCCAACTTTCCCATTGTTTAAACCAAATATCTTGCAGTCACCTTTTATCCTTCTCTTTATCTTACAACCTTCATCCATTTTTTTAGTAAATCTTGTTGGTTGTTAGTGAAATATTCAGATTGGTACCACTTTTCATACATCCAGTGTTTTCTTCCTGATCCAAGTAATCATAGTCTCTCACCCAGACAACCATGGTAGTCTCCTAAATGGATTCTTTGTTTTTAACTTCTTTCTACTCTCAATAGAGCAACCTGAGTGAACTGATTGTGTTGATTATTTCACAATGTACACACACACATATATATATATATATATCTCAAAAAATCAAGTTGTATACCTTAAATATATACAATTTTAATTTATCAGTTATACTTCAATAAAGCTGGGGGAAAACAATCTCTTGGTTCAAGCTACTTCTCTTTTCAAGTATTGTAAATGGCTTCTGACCCCAGTCAAAGTGAAAGCCAATGCCTTCCCATCATGGCATAACCTTCTGTTATCGCCTCTCCCCATTGTTTCACACTTTCCCTCAGTCACTACACTCTAGTCTTCACCTTATTCCTTAAACAAGGCAAACCGCCTCCAATATCAGGGCCTTTACACATGCTCTTTGTTTTGCCTGGAAATAACTTTCTCCACATTTCTAGTTCTCCCCTTTCAGGCTGCTACACTGCATCAAATAACTAATTAAATGTTACTTATCAATCAGGCCTTTCCTGATTATTTTTTTCAAAAAGCAAACATCCCCAAGTTTTGTTTATAGAGGAAAAGTAGAAACAACTTGGAAGTATAGAAAGTAAAAAAGAGTAAAAGTCCACACCAAACACACAGAGTCTCCTTTTATAAGAAATGACCACATTAGTGTGTAAGCGGTCCCAAGTTTTCTCATGAGTAAAGACTTTGCAAAATATTCTTTCCTAAAAATTCCATCTATTCCCCTTCATTTTTCTCCTATCTGAGAAAAATCATTTTAAAGGCATTGTGTCTTCCACATAACTGTCCTTCAGGTATTTGTAAGAAATTATTTTTGTCACCTCTTTATCTTCTCTTCTCCAGAATAAATACCCTGTTTTTGACTGTTTTCTATTTCTATAAACTTAGAAATAAAATATGTTGTCATATTTGACTTTTTTCTCTATCACCTCTAAATAGAAATAGTATTCTCAGCTTCCCATCTTTAAATTCATTTAGCAATCTGTGAACTTTTGTCTGAATCGGTGTACAAAAATCAAGTTGGAATTTTCCTATAATATTCAAATTACCTAGAATTTAAATGTACTATTTATCATATTTTTCTACCGTTTTGAACTTTCAGTATATTCTTGCAAGAGAAGATTAAAACAAGGTTTGAGTTCACTCATTCTACCTTCTCACTTTATCCTATTTATGCTGTATTGCTGAAACTTTTTTCGAAACAACAGACCTATCCCTCCTACTTCTTATTAATCAAAACAAAACAAACAAAAGCAGACAAACAAATAAAACGTCTATGAATTATGTTTGTAATATTTTATAAACTTCAGTTCATTCTGGCTCTGGCTTTAATCCAGGCTCTGGCTTTCTTTATCTACACCTCCTTCCATGAATAAAATGCATCTCATAATTTTCAGGGATGCTGGGTGTTTGATGTGTGCTTTGGCCAATTTTTCCTGGGATAATTTGCTACTATATGGTTCAAACTTCTTTCTTTAATGTTTTTAATATCTTAGTCAATCTTCCACATGAGAACCTCATTCACTGTCACAATACAAATGTCAGGGTTTTCAATATGGATCTGGGTCCAATTCCCAGCTCTGATGTATGTAAACCTGGACATTCCCCACAATCATTGTGAATTTTATATTCTTGAACTACAAAATGATGAAAAAAACTTACATCCTGTGATTTTTAGTGTTTTTGTTTACACTAATATTTTAAAAATATCTTGTACAAACTAGATGTTCGATAAACAAATAGCATGATGATAGCCATGAGATTATATATTTTATGATTTTAATTCTTTATAATAAAGCACATGTGAACTATGTTTTAATTACCTGTTTACTTTTATTACTATGTTATTTTGTATTTTGCTGCTGAGAACTTCAAGGCGGCTATCTTAGTCAGTTCAGGTTGCTATAACAAACTACCATAGACTGGGTGGTTTAAACCGCAGAAACTTTTACTCACAGTTCTAGAGGTTGGAAAGTCCAAGACCAAGGTTCCAGCCAATCCAGTATCTGGTAAGAGCATGTTTCCTGGTTTGCAGATGGCTGTCTTCTCTTGTGTCCTCATGTGGTAGAGAGCAGAAAGCAATCACCTCCCTCCTGTCTCTTCTCATAAGGGCACTAATCCCATTCATGAGGGCTCTGCCTTCATGACCCAATTTCCTCCAAAAGGCCCCACCTCCAATACCATTACATTAGGGATGGGGATTTGGGCTTCAATATATCAACTTGGTAGAGGAGCACATGTATTCAGTCCATAACATCGGCATAATAATCTTTCACCATTCCTGGTATTTATTCTCATTAACTTAAATTAGATCCAAATTAGCAATCTCCCTATTCTCTTATTCTGAGAGGTGAATTTGCCAACAGTGTTAGCCAGGATGCTCTGACAAATGGGATTTCCAGTAGATTTCCAAAATTTTGGAGTTCTTTCACTATCACAAGTCTAGTTTCTATGTGGATGTTGTATTCCATTTTAGAAAAGCATGCCTAGGATGCCAGCTGACTTTTAAAATGCTTCCACATAAATACTGCCTTTGTTGGATTATATCATAAAGACATAGGTAAAACAAGGTCTTTCTTTTGGAAAAGAAAGACTCATGGCACTTCTGAGTCCATCACCCATGTAATAGAGGAAAACAATTTCTATCATCATACTTAGAGATCTAAGTGGAAAATATTAAAATTTGAAACAAAAAGAAATAAAAATACCACCTGTGCCCCAGTGTTCCGTAGTTCTCTATCTAGAATTTCAGAGTTGACTTGGAATTCCTAGTTCTTTTAACTCTATAATTTCTCTATTCCAGTATCAGTAGAAGCAGTTTTTATTCTTGTCAACGGTGAGTCATCCTAAATGTGACACATAGGGCTAGTGAGCACAGAGGTGAGGCAAGAAGTAGGCTGTGTGACCTAACAGGTGTGATTCCAGGATTCTGTTTCACACATAGTAGCTCCCACTGGCTGCTGCTTGAAACTTCTCTATTGGATTTTTATACCATGACCATTGGCTACTTGCTAAAAATGCACAATTCTTCCAGAAAAATTTGTACTTGAACGTTGCCTGTCACTATAAATCACTTGGGTGGAAACCATCAGGAAAAATATTAAGATAACCTATTTTTGCATTTTTTCTGCCATGTACTGTCTGTATAAGGTGAGTAAACTTGCATTCTCCATTAACCTTATTTTTGTCATTTGTAAAGTGACATATTGTACTATAGATCACTTAGATTTCTTGCAGGAATCAACTAAGACAATTTTATAAAAATATTTTATAAATTATAGGTTGAATTACGCATGCTTTTTGAGGGAAAAGTAAAGCATAGCCTGCTATTTTGAAAAGACTGGGGGCTTTTCATTTAAACAGACTTGCCTTAAGTGCTGGGTTTTGCTGCATGCTGGTCGTGTAATCTTGTCCAAGCAACTTTCCCTCTCTAAAGCTCAGTTTCCTCACCTGTGAAGGGTATGACATCAACCATATGTATGGAAACATTATAGTAATTACTTTTGAAAGTAATTATCATTGACCTAATATAAGGGCCTGCCACTTATGGTGCTGAAAAGTGCTAATTCTTTACTTGGTTTTCTCCCTTTAATGTGCAGAAGGACGTTAGAGAAAGTTTTCATGAGGAAAGGAAGAGAGCAAGAAATGAATCTGAATATCTGAGGGACAGAAATTGCCAGGATGGGCTGGGTCCACACTGAATAATAATAACTAATATATATGCCTGACACCTTTCTAAGCCCTTTACATATATTAACTCATTTCATCCTCACAACAATCCTAGGAGGTAGGTGCCATTGTCGACTCTAGTTTAAACATGAGGAAAATGAAGTACAGAGAGTTTAAATATCTTCTCAATTTTATACAGCTGGAAAGTGATGGAGCTGAGATTTGAACCCACACAGAATGTTTCCTATGCCTGTACGTTGGGCTATTACACTAAGACATATCACTGTCAAAAGGAACCAGACCTCAGATTTTCACTCTTCTTAACTGAAAGCCTTCTCTGAAACTAGTACATCAACAGAAAGATAGACAAAATTGGAATAGTGGCCATTCCACACCCCTAAAATTGCCCTTCGTTGATCTTTCTGTGCCAGAGAGAAATCACTGTGCCTGAAATTTGTTTCTCTGTTCTCAGCTCAGCAGTTTTATTTTGAATCCTCTCTATTTTGACAAGTAGACAAGGTCACAAAATACACAATTGCCTGAAGTTTTTTAAGCTAGCCTCCTGACCACAGAGTCAGTGACATTTGCAGCTTTTTAATTATACACACATGTCCCTTTCATCTTACGTAATGCTGAGAAATAATCTCAAACGCACATTCTTTCCTCTGGGAGGGTATTTGAAACATAAAGCATTTGTACTATGTGTTAATCAGGACATCTATATTTTGGTAGGGTATATATGGACACAAGTTGCAGGAGTTCACTTACTCCATTATAATGAATTTATAGTCTTACAGAACTCACAAAGGGTTAGAAAATGTTAGCTATTGTGCTCTTTTAGGAAAATATATTGCCTGAGGATGCAGAAGTGCTGACTATTGAGGAACCAAAGTGGATTTAAAGGAAGCATATAGCATGACATAAAGTTACCTTGAGAAAACCATAATTCAAAAAGAGTCATGTACCACAATGCTCATTGCAGCTCTATTTACAATAGCCAGGACATGGAAGCAACCTAAGTGTCCATCGACAGATGAATGGATAAAGAAGATGTGGCACACATATACAATGGAATATTACTCAGCCATAAAAAGAAATGAAATTGAGTTATTTGTAGTGAGGTGGATGGACCTAGAGACTGTCATACAGAGTGAAGTAAGTCAGAAAGAGAAAAACAAATACCATATGCTAACACATATATATGGAATCTAAAAAAAAAAAAAAGGTTCTGAAGAACCTAGGGGCAGGACAGGTATAAAGACGCAGACGTAGAGAAGGGACTTGAGGACTCGGGGAGGGGGAAGGGTAAGCTGGGACAAAATGAGAGAGTAGCATTGACATATACATACTACCGAATGTAAAATAGATAGCTAGTGGGAAGCAGCTGCATAGCGCAGGGAGATCAGCTCAGTGTTTTGTGACCACCTAGAGGGGTGGGGTAGGGAGGATGGGAGGGAGATGCAAGAGGGAGGAGATATGGGGATATACGTATATGTATAGCTGATTCACTTTGTTATAAAGCAGAAACTAACACACCATTGTAAAGAAATTATACTCCAATAAAGATGTTAAAAAAAAAAAAGAATGTAATCAGGAGACATGGAAGCCAAGAAACAAGGAAGATGAGGGCACCATTACTTGCAAATAAGTGCTTCTTGGCAAGATTCAGAGATAAGTTGGCTCTGGGAGGGAAACAAATTAAATAGAAATTCAATTTTCGCTTGGTGTTAGAACACAACCAGCAAATGGAATTTAAGGAGCAGGTTTGCATGTCTGACATCATAATCTGAGAAGCATAATTATTGTGTCATTTGACTATCTACCTTTCCTTGTGTCTTCCTTTTTTGTTTCAGCACATTCTCTGACATCTTCCCAAAGAGACAATTCTTTAAGAAATTATTTTCAGATAAATAAACAAGTAATTCCTTTCCAGAAGACAAAAGCTTCTGAGAATTTAGAGTCTGTTTCATATATTCGAAATTTACCTATGTTCCAAGCTATTTTAAATGCAAACACTTTATTTCAAGCCAAACTGTATTTAATTAGCTGAATGGGAAAGTTCACATATAGTACTATGCAAAAAACTCAGTCCATAGTATGTGCTCAATAAATGCATCAGTGTTTCTAATTCAAACTCATTTTGTCTACAGGGTAAGCTGTTTTTTGTTTTGTTTTTTTACTTGAACTCTTTATTTTTTACTAATTTATTTGAGAGTGCTTATGAAAACTTTTCTAGACCCTGTGATGGAAAATAAAGAGAAATGTGAGTTAGTAATACCTCTCCAAAACAAAAAGTTTGAAGTCTAGTTGAGGACATAAGCTTAAATGAATGAGAAAAAATAACAAATCCAGGCAATATGGAGTAAATTCCAAGTGACTAGCAAATAATAAAAGCTCTAGATGTTGAGAGAAGGGAAAATCAATGGAGTTATTATGAGCAATGAGAGTTTTATGATGAAGGGTCTATCATTAATTGAGTCTCAAAACAGGGTGGCATTTGCATTGGTATAAAGAGAGCACTATTTTATAATCAATACATATATTAGACATTTTTATAAATGAAGATGAGGATAATCTACGTCTTTCAAGGTATTTAAAAAGCTAAAAATGGTGTGAATACACAAGGCATTTTGACCATTCTGTATCAGAAACTTTCTTTCCAAACTAGTGGAAACATAATGATTCAAAACAGGAACAGTTATTACATCATCTTTAATATTAGACTAGAACTTATGACCTTGATCATCTTGGCACTGGGGAATTCATTTGAGAGTGGAGAGTAATATAACAAAAAAGAGGGTTTTGAGAGGATATTTGAGAAGTTATGCATGTGGATGTGATATAATAAATGTGGTACTAAGGAGATGCAGTTATAAGGCAATTCATTACAATAGAACATTTCAAAAATTAGCTAATGAGAATCGGGACTTCTGTAGTGGTTGAGTAGAAGATTTCTGTGTGTGTGTGTGTTTATATGAAAGACCACCATTTGTAGCAGGCTACTCATGTATTTTGGCTTACAAATTAAGAAGTTTGAATAAGACAGTCTGTCTGTACAGTCCCTGACAACTTTTAAATACTATACTCTTATGCCTACACAAAGGAAAATTATTCGGTAATGTTATACAGTAAATATTTCACATAGCAGCTGAATCTTAAATGTCATTTGAATAAATGTTTTGGAAGATTTTTTAAAATTTCAGTGAAGAAGTAAGAGGGCATTTAGAATCAGAGGGATAGATTCTTCAAAAGTTTGGGGCCATTAAATGTTATATTATGAATTCCATTTTTAAAGTGTAGATATTCTTTCCTTGAAGATACTGGTTTCATTTCAGTGTGAAAGTTGAGCATTAACTTGATATATGTTTTTTTCTCTTTATGTGATATTTCATACCTCCTTTAGCACTAAGGAGGAAATTACTGTCCATGCCTTAATATTCTTGCTTCTCTCTAGGATGGATAGAAAAGTTCCATGAATGGCGATATTGCATTTACAATGGGGCAGATACCAGAAAATTCAAAGGAGCACAATAATAAATTTATAATATGGAAAAAAAAGAATGCAATAACAAAGACAAAAATAACAAGTGCCATAGCAATAATAATACTGTGATAATTTCATTCATCCAATATGTTAAGATAAAACAGATAATTTTAAAGCTTTGAGGTATATAAAATACTAGATAACACAGTGTAATATTTTGGCCATTTCTACAGCACATGTCAGAACCAGAAAGCTTAACAAGTTCAATATATTTGCTTCTCAGCAATTAAATAGACTGGAATATAGTCAATAAAAACTGTGAAGTCATTAACAGTAAAAACATCTATTTAAAATTCCCAGTACAATCTTTAAAATGTGTTCAAATTAAATTTAAAAATTATAAGCTGCAAAGTTCAGCAGTAAAATCATTTATGCTTTTGTAAAAAATCATTGGTTGTCATATATCTGAATTAGGACATAACTTATATAGATTCTTGAATCAATAAAAGTTAGTTGAGAATAAGAGACCTGAGATCTGAGGTCAGGAGGGAGAAAGAAAGGATTTCCAGTCATCATCTGTGGTGAAACAGGTCTTGTCAGCTCCATAGCTTAAACCATGATACTCAAACTTTGTGGTTCAGGAAGAGCTTCTCTGAGCAATTTTCAAAGAGGAAGCAGTGTGATTATATCAGATAAGTAAAATTAAAACTAAAGTTTTGATGGTGAGGATGCTGTAGTGTACACAGAAGTAGAAATATGATGGTGTATACATGAATCTTATATAATGGTATAAACCAATGTTACTTCAACTAATAAACAAAAAAGAATATCAAGGTTAAGGCTCTAGAGCCCAGCCTCCTATTGGACTTCTATTAGGTTTCAAAATATGGATTTTGCCAGCCTGTAGGGAGGGGATAAGGCTGGGGAGGAGGTAAACTTCCTGCTCCACAATGTCTGTCCTTATAGCATCAGTCCCTGGTGGCCACTGAGTGAGATGTTGGCTGGATCACTAAAAAAAGAAAAAAAAAGAAAAGAAAAAAAAAGAAAGTGTTTCAATGATCTATGCTGCATAACAAACTACACCAATATTCCAACATTTACTAACTTAAAGCAACAACCATTTTATTATTTCTCATAATTCTTTAATCTGAACTGTACCCAGCTAGGTAGTTCTTCTGTTTCTTGTGGTGTACGCCAGGGATAGAAGGTCCCTAGTGTTCTTCCTCACTCACACGTTTTTGTGTCTCACCTGGGGTAACTCAAACAGCTAGGAGTTGGCTGGGCATTTCTCTACCCATGTAGCCTCTAACATGGCTATTTGGGGCTGTCTAAAAGAATGATGTTTTCAGGGTAATAAGATTTCTTATATGACAACTAGCTTCCAAGAGGGAGCTTCAAAAATGTGCCAAAGCTGAAACTTGTGATTCTTTTAGACCTTGGTATTAGACATGAGAAAGTCCCTTCTAGTGCACTGTCTTGCTTATGGGCAACTATAGGGCCCACCTACACTCAAGGAGATGAGAAATAGACTCCAACTATTGATGGGAGAAGTGAGTGTATTTGAGGCCTTTATTACAGGAACCAAGATTCTTTTAAACTTATGATTATCTGTATGATTGGTATCCATTCCTAACATAATCTCTTGATCTAAGATAATCTGCATTTACACCTAACCAGAAGGTGAAATGAAAAGGGAAAAGAGTAAACCACCTCCCTTTGGAAGCGAATACTGAAAATTACTCTCACTACTTCTGTTTTCATTTCCTTAGCAGAACTTAGTTTCATGACCACATCCAGCTCTAAGGGAGGCTGGAAAATGTAGTCTTCAGGCAGACATGTACCCAGCTGTCAAATCTGGGGCTCTTTTTCTACAGAAGGAGAGAAGATATTGTGAGGCAACTAGAAGTCTCTGGAGCAAAATTTAGTGTTTAAATTATATATTTTCCCTAACATTCACAGGTAGGAGCTGTGTCTACTTTATTCCTCTCTACCCTGTAGGATATTCTTCAGAAAGCACAATGTGAAACACTGCAAGAGAGCTGTGGAAAGGAATGCAGCTTTACTGGAGGGTATTTTCCTTTAATGGCATTTCCTATGAGAACCTGTTTTTTTCTTTTTCACCTTAGTTCTTGGATTGCAAACTCCCATCCTCCTCTCCTAGGAGCCGTAGGCATTTTCCTAATGATGCGGCATCCTTGGATAGATATGAATACAGCCAATTGGGTCTATGAGTGCAAAATTCAGCTGAGCTACCAGGAAAAAAACTGTACCAAGTGTGTCTCTTCACTGCTTAACTCTTATCTTAATAAATCTCAACAATGTTTGCTTCTTATTCAGTACCCACCATTCCTCTTCCTTACATAGAAATGACTGGCTATAGGCATTTTATTTAGGGAGGACAGGATGGTGTCTGTCTGAATAAGAACAAAGTAATTTCCCTCAGAGCACTTGCCAAAGGCACTAGGAACACACTCCATCACTGCCCAATATGTACTTCAGTGCTCATTCCCTGAGCTCATCCAGATAGCATACCTGTCTGAAAAAAGGCAAAATAGTCCTGAATTCAGGTCGTTGTTTTTTTTTTCAATAATGTAAAATAAAGATCAAAAGGGAAAAGCGAACCAGAAGTCACTAACTAAATCTTATAATTTACAATGTTATCCTAATGCTTAATATTTTCTATATCTACACTTTACCTTTAAAATATATTTGATACCCCCTCCTTTTTGGTAATATCTCACACAATTTTTACCACTTTACCTTCTTAATCTTACTTCTTAAAGTTCTCTCACAATATTGTACCCACGTGAACCACCTGCTTAAGTGACTCCTTATCATCCAAGTGAATCCTCTGCCTACTTGTTTTGTTTTTGTGTACCTGGCTGGGCTTTTGTACCTTTTGTAGTTGAGCTATGTTGACTTGGTTTAGTTTAGTTTCCCAGAATCATATTCTCTGGAAGTTTCTGGGATAGAGTTTTCCAAAAGAAGAATTTGCAGGACATTTGGAGGATGGCACTCAGGCAGAAGCCATTATTCTCTGATGGTCACCAAGGTCAGACACTGTGACAGGCAGATGCAGAGGTGCCAGTGGGTTCCAGCCCCAGCTCTGTGTCCAGACCTTCTTCCCAGATGCTGATCCTGTCAGCCAACAGCAGCTCCGGGCCTTCCAGGAGAAGATTAGCAATAGACCCACAGAGAAGGTAACACACAGAAATGGGATTTTCCATAGACCACCCCATGAGCTGTTTCTCTGCAGTACCATTTCAGCCACTCGACATGCCTGGCTTCTCAGATTGGTTGGTCAGAGATAAATTTTATCATCCCTCAACACTCTCCTGGAATTTTACTTCCCAGCTCTTTCCAAAATTATGTAATATCTAATTTCTATTATATATCCCTTGATAAAAACTGCTAGTGTTTCTGCTTCCCTGATTGAACCCTGATCAGTAAAGTCCCTAAAGTGGAAAAGAGTCATACCAGCAATTGGACTCCTTACCTCCAGATGACAAAAAAAGACTTTTTTTTTTTTTTTAAGTTAAACCACTGTTCATTTAGTGTTTTCTATTATTAACAGATAAATTAACCAGAAAAAATACACAGGCTCTCTCTTCACTTGTCCCAAAGAATAGAACTGCCCTCAATACCAAAATTATCCCTATCTTATCCAGGTTAATGGGGTGAAAATCAGATTCATCTTCTCAGAACTGACTACAAACTCTATATGCAAGAACAACATAATCGTATCTATTTTTCTTACTGCTATATCCTCAACATATAACAACAAAACAACAAAAAGATATATAGACAAAAAATAAATACTTATTGAATAATGAAATGAATACAAAGCCATTTATGGACAAAAAAATGGATAATTTAGGAAACTATGGTACATATTTTACACCCCTAGGGTAACATTTAGCTGCTGAAAAGGTAATTCATTCTATGAATCACTTAAGCATTAAATTGCTAGTTTTCAATTACACTTCCATAGTCCAGGGATTAAGAATTAATTCAGATAATAAGTCACATTGAAATTCCAAATTGGAAATCATATTCCTTAAGTCATGGTTTCTACTCTAAAGTCCATAGTCTCCTGGAGAGAGTCATAAATTGCAAGGACTTCATGAATCCATGCATGTATTAGACATTATCACAACATTAACAATATGTATCTATTACATATTTTAATTGCTATTTAAAATGCATATAAATTCTCTATTTTGATTATATTTCACACACATTTTAGTTACTAAAAGCATACTGTCATTTTTTTCCTATATTTTCTATTAATCAGTAGACACTATTATCAGAAATACGTCATCTGTGTCTCTACAGATAAAATCATTGAAAAAAAAATGACATAGGTATCCAACTTAGTCTTCTGCCCTCAAAAATTCCCATTGAAATGTCAAAAGCAATATATAAATAAATAGAGGATTCTGTAAGAGCACTGAGAAACAGGAAAGGGCACCATCCACCAACCAAAAACTGTAGACAAGCCTTATAAAAATATAGTGCGAATGAGACCAAATTAAAAGAAAGACAGAATGGCCTAATTGAATGATGACAACACTGAATGTGGTTGAAAAATTATGTATCCCATAGATAATAACTGGGTGGATAATGCTTTAAAAATCCACCAAGATTTCCAGCAGTGGCAGAGTGGAGGCGATGAAATTCCATAGTTGTTGGCAATAAGCAAATTTCAACCTTAAGAAGGAATGTTGAAACCTCATTTCAGTACAACAGAGCAGGGAGATATTATGAGCCTTCTAACGTGATACAATGTGAAATATATAGAAAATACTGACAGGTATTTTCACCAAATATGTTGAACTTGAATCTCTTTTGGCCTTTAAATCTAGCTTGAGGTTTAAAGGAACTACAAAGACTACCTCAAAATCATGAAACAGAACAAATCCATAAAGTGGGATTTTCTGCAGGAAGGTGGACTCAAAACTTTTTAACAAATCAATTTCTTGAAAAAAAAAAGTGAGTGTAATAAATGCTTAAGTGACATTAGAACAACCAAATGCAGTGAGCAGACCTTGTTTGGATCTTGATTTTAAGAAAAGAAAGAAACAAACAACAACACTTGTTGGGCATGATTCTGGTATTGTGGTTATATAACAAAATGTCCTTAGTCTTTAGAAATGAATCATTGATGAATGATTTCTAAGTGTGGTGGGTAGAATAATGGCCCCTCAAAGATGTCCACATCATAAACCCTGGAACCTGTAATATAGTATGTTATACTACAAAAGAGGAATTAAGGTAGTGGATAGAATTAAAGTTGATAAGTAGGTGACCTTAAAATAAGGAACTTTTCCTATATTGTTTGGATGGGCCCAACATAATCACAAGGCTGCTTTAAATGTAAAAGATAGCAGTAGAACATTCAGTGTCAGTGATGTGATGTGAGAAAGATCCAGAAGTCATGGCTGGCTTTGAAAATGGAATGGGACCAGAAGCCAAGGAATGGGAGCAGCTTATAGAAACAGGAAAAAGCAAGAAAATAAAATCTCTCTAGAGCATTCAGAAGTGCATAGAATTCTGCCAATACCTTGATTTTATCTCAGTGAGACTCAGTTTGGACTTCTGACCTCCAGAACTATAAGGTTATAAATCTGTGCTATTTCAAGCCTCTAAATTTCTGGTAATTTGTTACAGCACCAAATGGAAATCACCATACTATGATTTGAATTAAATATATCAGCAAAATGATTAAAAAACAATTAAAGCAAATGTAAATAACTATTAAGAGGGTCCATTTTACTCGTCTCTATTTTTAGGTATGTTTGAAATTCTTATAATAAATTTTTTGGTTATCATTTATACCAAATATTTAAAAAAATAAATACAGCAACCATGCAGTATGTTACATACCCAGAAATCACTTACCTTATAACTGGAAATTTGTACCCTTTGACCCCTTCACCCATTCTCCCCACCACCCCCCACCGCCCACCTCACCCTGGCAACTACCAATCCACTACTCTCCTTCTGAGTTTGTTTTTTTAGATTCCACATGTAAGTGAGATCATACAGTATTTGTCTTTCTCTGTCTGACTTAGTTCACTTAGCATAATGCCCTCAGGGTACATCTATGTTATCACAAATGGGAGATTGCCTTTTTTAATGGCTGAATTATATATATATATATGTATGTATAACATTACATACCACATTTTTACATGTATTACATGTAATTTTATTTTAGAATAAAGTTCCCTTAATGCATATCTGTAGTATCTTATCCTTTTTAGTACTAATTCAGAGGAATTGAAATCTTTTTTTTTGCTTTTGTTTTACATTGTTTAGGTTTCCATAAAATATTTCCCATCATGAGCGTTTCATGAGACCAGGGACTCTCTCTTTTTTATCAGGTACAGTTTAGGGCCTCCTGAAACATGGTGAATGGATTTTTAAAATGATTTATGTATGTAAACCTCTGTTATTAAAATAAATTTACTCAGAAAATTAAGACAATGTCATCTACCTTTGAGAGATGAATTAAGCAAAATTTAAGTAAGGATAAAAGGAATATAATACATAAAATGAATATATAAATCTAACTTTATACATCACTGAAAATTCATACTGAAAATGAAAATTATTTTCAAATTCCTCAGTTGTTTTCAAAAAAGGATCATATTTATTTTTTTTTTGCAGGGTTATAAATTATCCATACCACATTTTCTGAATTCTGTGCAAAAAGTATGTCAGATTAATAACAAAAGAACAACAACAACAACAAAAAATCAAACCATCTGAAGTAACCAGACAGATAAAAGCTCTTCTAAATATCTCTTGGGTCAAAGAGGAAGTGATTATGGTAATTTTAGTCTATTTAGAAAATTACAAGTATGTGTTCCAAGAAAGAGGTGGAAGAGCACTTTAGCATATTTCACTATACTGAAATGAATAACTTGAACACAACTAAGTAAAAATTTAAAGGGAGGGGGTACTTTCTCTAATTTGAAATCAGTAAATTTAAAAAAATCCAAACAATCATCCAGATACAGTATTATTTGGACCAAATCAAAAAGGTCATAAGAAATTAACAGACAGCAGATGTCTACAAACTTTTTTCTAAAAAGGATTGGTTTAAGATTTCAAGGCCATATGCTCTTCATCAGAGCAACTCAACTCTGCCATGTAATGCAAAAACATTCACAGACAGTAAGTAAACAAATGTATGAGGCTTTGTTCCAATAAAACTTTTTATGGATACTAAAATTTTAATTTTGTAAAATTTATAGATCAAAAATATATTTCTTATTTTGCCTTTTTTTCAACTGTTAAAAAATGTAAGCATGTAAAAACCCTTCATAGCTCTTCAACTATACAGAAAGGTAGAGGGAAATGCACTGCAGCTTGACAATCCATGACCAAACTTTCCATCTATCAAATACAAATAGTAAAGATAACAACCAGGGCCTGGGAGCCATGGGAAAAATAGGAAATAAATTGCAATTACATGTCAAGAAATAGTTGAATTTAGACATTCCTGTATTTTATTTTTTATCACTCATTGTGATATAATGGAAATATATATATATATACACACACACACATACATATATAGCAAAAAGTTTACCACAATAAGGTTAGTTAGCAGGTCAATCCCCTCACATGGTTAAAATTGTGTGTGTGTGTGTGTGTGTGTGTGTGTGTGTGTGTTGAGAATGTTTTGGATCTACTCTCTTAGTAACTTTTAAATATACAATACAGTATTGTTAAATACAGTAACCATGCAGTACGTTACATACCCAGAAATCACTTACCTTATAACTGGAAATTTGTACCATTTGACCCCTTCACCCATTCTCCCCACTGCCCCCCACTGCCACCCTCACCCTGGCAACTACCAATCCACTACTCTCCTTCTGAGTTTGTTTTTTTAGATTCCACATGTAAGTGAGATCATACAGTATTTGTCTTTCTCTGTCTGCCTTAGTTCACTTAGCATAACGCCCTCAGGGTACATCTATGATATCACAAATGGGAGATTGCCTTTTTTAATGGCTGAATTATATATATATATATATATATATATATATATATATATATATATATATGTATGTATAATATTACATACCACATTTTTACATGTATTACATATATATACATATCACTTTCTCTTTATTCATTCATCTGTGGATAGACACTTAGGTTGTTTCCATGGCTTGGCTATTGTGAATAATGCTGCAGTGAAAATGGGAATGCAGATATGCAGATATATCTTTGAGATCCTGTTTTAATTTCCATTGGATATGTATCCAGAAATGGGATTATTTTATCATGTGGTCCTTCTATTTTTAATTTTTTAAGGAATCTCCACACTGTTTTCCACATTGGCTGTACTCATTTATATTCCCCCAATACTGTATGAGTTCCCTTTTCTCTACAACCTCAGCACTTGTTATCTCTTGTCTTTCTGATAAAAGCCATTCTAACAGGTGTGAGTTGACATATCATTGTGGTTTTGAATTGCACTTCCCTGATGAAGAGTGATGTTGAGCACATTTTCATGTATCTGTTGGCCATCTGAATGGCAACTTTGGAAAAAATGTCTTTTCAGTTATTTTGCTTATTTTTTAAATTGGATTGTTTTACTGCTATTGAATTGGATGACTTCCATATATATTTTGGATACTAACTCCTTGTCAGATATGTGATTTGCAAATATATTCTCCCAGTACAACCATTTCCATAGATTGCTTTTTCATATTGCTTATTCATCCTTTTGCTGTGTAGAAGCTTTTTGGTTTGATGTAGGCTGGCTTAATTTGTTGCTGGTGCCTTTGGTGTCAATTAAAAAAAATCACTGTCAAAAAAAAAAAAAAATCACTGTCAAAACCAATGTCAAGGAGGCTTTACTCTATGTTTTCTTCCAGAACTTCTATGGTTCCATGTCTTATATTTGTCTTTAATCCATTTTGGGTTAATCTTTGTGAGTGGTGTAAGGGGTCTAAATTCATTCCGTTGCATTGAATATTCAACTTTTCCAGCACCATTCATTGAAGAGACTATCTTTTCCCCACTGATTACTCTTGGTTCCCTTGTCTAATATTAGTTGACCATATATGCATGGGTTTACTTCTAGGCTATCTGTTCTGTTCCATGTCTATGTCTGTAGTTATTGTAGTACCATATTATTTTGATTACTATAGCTTTGCAATAATGGTTGAAATAAGGAAGTGTGATGCCTCCAGTTTAGTTCTTCTGTCTCAGGATTGCTTTGGCTATTCAATGTCTTTTGCAATTCCGTATAAATTTTAAGACATTTTTCTACTTCTGTAAAAAATGCCATTGGTATCTTAATAGAGATTGCACTGAATCTACAGATGGCTTTGGGTAGCATAGAAATTATATCAATATTAATTCTTCCAAATCATGAGCATTGAATATCTTTCCATTTATTTTTGTCTTCTTCAATTTCTTTCATCAATATCATAAAGTTTTCAGTGTACAGATTTTTCACCTTTTTGGTTAGATATATTGTTAAGTATTTTATTGTTTTTGAAGCTATTGTAAATGAGATCATCTTCCATATTTCCTCTTCAGACAATTTGTTGTTAGTGTATAGAAATGCAGCTGATTATTACATACTGCATTTGTATCCTGAAACTTTACTTAATTTGTTTTCTTGTTCTAACCAATTTTTGGTGGCACCTGTTTTTCTACATATAAAATCATGTAATCTGCAAACAGAGACAATTTTATTTCTTCTTTCCCTATCTGGGTGCCCTTTGTTTCTTCTTCTTGCCTGATTGCTCTGGCTAGGACTCCTAGTACCATCCTGAATAGGAGTGGTGAGAGTTAGTACTCATCTTGTTCCTGATCTTAGAAAAACAGTTTTCAACCTTTCACCATTTAGTATAATCTTAGCTTTGGGCTTGTCATATATGGCCTTTTTTATGAGGAGGTATGCTCCTTTTATACCCAATTTGTTAAAAGTTTTACCGTGAATGGAAGTTGAATTTTGTCAAAATTTTTTTTCTGCATCCATTGAGATGATCATGTATTTTTTCTTCCATTCTATGAATGAGGTTTATCACAATTACTGATTTGTATTAGATGAACCATCCTTGCATGTGAAGGAAAAATCATGCTTGATCATTGTTTATGATCCTTTTAATTTGTTTAAACTGGTTTTGTTCTATTGAGTTTGGTTTTCTAGTATTTTGCCGACAATTTTTGCTTCTATATTCATCAGGGATATTGGCCTGTAGTTTTCTTTTCTCGTGTCCTTTTCTGGCTTTGATATCTGAGTAACGATGGCCTTGTAAAACAACTTTGGAAGTGTTTTCTCCTCTTCCATTTTTTGGAAGAGATATAAAAGGATTAGCATTCTTCTTTAGATTTTTTTTTTATAGAAATCACCAGTGAAACCATCCAGTCCTGGGCTTTTCTTTGTTGACAGGTTTGCAATTACTGTTTCAATCTCCTTATTCATTGTTGATCTGCTCAGATTTCTATTTCTTCATGAGTCAATGTTGGTAAGTTACATGTTTCTGGAAATTGGTCCATTTATTCCAGATTGTTTTTCAGATTGTCAAATTTGTTGGCTTTTTTTTTTTTTCATAGTAGTCTCTTATTATTCTTTGTATTTCTGTGGTCTCCTTCCTTATATAGTCTCCTCTTTCATTTGTAATTTTATTTTTTTGGCCTTCTCTGTTTTTGCCCCGGCTAATCTAGCTAAAGGCTTAATTGTGTGTATTTTTTCAAAGAACAAATCCTCGGTTTTTTTAATCTTTCATTTTGCTCAACCTCTTTGGGATTCTTTGGGTCTCATGAATCTGGATGTCCATATCTCTTCCCAGGTTGGAAAATTTTCAGCCATTACTACTTTACATAGACTTTCTTTCTCTTTCTGTTTCCTTTCTTTGAATCTCAAAATAATACACTGTTTCTTTTGTTAGTGCACCATAGTCCCATAGGTTTCTTCTTTTTCATTTTTGCTCCTCTGTTTGAATAATTTCAAATGTCCTACCTCCTAGATCATTGATTCTTTCTGCTGTCTTGTGGAGTCTGATACTGAAGCTCTCTATTGAATTCTTCAGTTTAGTCATCATACTCTTCAGCCCTTAAATTTTGCCTTTTATTTTTTTTGAAGGTTTCTATTTCTTTGTTGAACTTCTCACTTTTTCATGCATTATTTTCTTAATTTTGTTTAGTTTTCTATGTATTCTGAACTTCTTTAAGAGGATTCTTCTAAATTCTTTGGCAGTCAGTTCACAGATCTCCATATGTTTAGAGTCAGTTGTTGGACCTTTATTAGTTTCCTTGGGTTATGTAATGTTTATCTTATTTTTCATAATCCTTGATTCCTTGCATTGATTCCTTGCATTGATTCATTTGATTAAGTGGTTCATTTACTTAAGTGGTCTCTTCTTCTGAACTTTACAGGTATGCTTCATCAGGGAAAGATATCCACCAGTCAGTTCAGATTGGGGTACTGAACAGGTCAGCTGGTCTGTGGCCAAGTGTGGCTTGCTATGGGGTCTCAAGTTGTTTGAGGCCATGGCCCATGCTCTGAGTTCAGGGTATGTGCCACTAGCTGGACTACACGACTAGGTGGACCTGGTGGATGGAATCCACATTCAAATGGGATTACTGAGTGAGATCTCTGGTCAGGCTGAGCTGCTGTCTCTACTCCACATTCTGGTGGGGCCACTAATTGGACTGTGCAATCACCTCTGGTCATTCAAGGCTGTAGCCTATTTTTCCCTGGCAGGGTGGTGCCAGTGGCTGTTGCCAAATCTGCTGTTGGGGAGGGATAAAGCTTGGCTCTGACATTGCTCCTGGTCATATGGGTCTCAGGTGCTCCATTACCAACTGGTGTCACTATCTGGACTCCATGTTCAGATGGGGCTAGAAGTTCTATCTTGAAGTTGGAGGTTGGAGTGCAAGCAGGGCTTTGTAATCAGAAAGGTCGCTGGCTTTCCTCTGCTGTTATGCAAGGTTGCTGGCCAGGCTCTCTTGTTGGGAATGACCTCTAATTATATACTGCAGATGGGTGGGTATAGAGACTGCTCTATGATTAGTTAAGGTCACTTGCTGGGATTCCCCTTGGATGAGGCCACAGGCTGTGCTCAGCAATCAGTCAGGGTTGTACACGGGGCTTCACTGCTGGGTAACATTGTAGGCTGGGCTGTGTGGCTGGGCAGAGCTATAGGAAGGGCTTCAAGTCTGCCCAGAGTCATTGTTCATGCTCAGTGGCTATGTGTGACCACAGCCAGTGCTCTACAGTTGGGCAAGTCTGCTGGTTTGGCTCCCTGCCTGAATGAGGCTACAGGAGGGGCTTTGAAGCTGCCCAGGTTCTCTGGCCAGGCTTCCTGAATGGGTGGAAGTAAAAGCTATGCTCAGCAGTTTGCCAGGGCTGAAAATTTTCTTCCCTGTCCAGGTAGAATGGGCTCCAGCTGGTATAGCCCATTGACTAGGGCCCCAAATCAGATAGAACTGCCAAAAGAGCTCCCTGGCCAGACAGGGCCACCAGTTCAGATCTGGAAATGGGCCCAGCTGCTGGCTGGAATCTCTGCTTGTGCGACACTGCAAGCAGGTACACTATCTACCAATGTCTGAGCACTGGTTGCTGTAAGCCCCACACCCTCTCTGTCTCTTGCTGATCCCCAGTGGTCAAGCCCTGCAGATTCCCCCAGTGATTGCCATAAGGCAAGACCTGAGTGGGTCTCCCAGGAAGCATCCTGCAACACTGGAGGAGCCGTATGTCCTAGTTAAGCTCTCTTTTCCCACTGGAGAAACCATAAGACCAAGAGGGCCCTCTCCGTGCCACTCTGTGTTGACCTAGTGGAGGGGCAATGTGATCAGTGTGTAGCCACTCTTTTACCCTTCTAATCTGGCCCTTCTTGCTCCTTGTCATCCAGGGATATGCTTCAGCCTCACAACCCAGGTTCTGGTATTTTCACACTGGTTATTTGTCTATGGATAGTTGGTCTTCTTATGAGGGAGACTGAAGTCTGAATGACTTATGTTGTTATCTTGATAACTTCATTAGCAATTGATGTTCCTGTAATTTATTCAAATATATTCTCTGACCAAGCACAGCAAAAACACAATTTTCTTTTTATTTATTTTTTTGCTTGTGTGTTTTCTCTTTTTATGGACTAACTTTTCTAACTGGAAGGAGTAAATCCTGAAGATGGAAGTGGGCTGGAAGAAAAATATGATCTGTATTTCATTGATTTTAAGATGCACATTCTCTCGCAAGAGGCACACACAAAATTGATTTTTATCTCATTATTGGTAGTGTTTTATAATCTCTGTCAGCCAGCTGGGAGTCTTGAAATAGTTGTCAGTTCCTGCACATACACAAGCTTGGTCATTCCTATTTTATTTTTCAGTGCAGTTGTTTAATGTGCTTCATTGTTACTACATGTGTTGAGTTTAATTGCCATTTAAAATGGCATTACAAAGATTACACTATGAGTCATTCTTAAAATTAAATGTCTCTGTGATTACGCAGAAGGGTTCAGAAAAAGGGCAGCCAAACATGCATTTTAAATGAATGAAACAAATCTTTGTTGTTGGAGGAATGATACTGATTCCACATTTTGTTGTAAAGCAGCTTTCAAGTACTATGTAGAACCTAAGAAAAGGCAATACCCACATGTAGATGAAACAGAATTAAATTCTATTTCTGAGATACATGCATAGAATTGCTAACACACTATTACTATACACAAATAGCAATGCAACTAAATGTAGGTGAAATTGCCAACTCGCCCAGAATAGACTGAAGAAATTTCAAAGCAACAGGACACTTGTGTGATACATCTTTAAGGCATTGAGTTATGGTTAAACTTTTTTTCTTCATTCTTAATGAAGGGTCTTATAATCAATTGAGTAGTAGAGTTGATAAAACATGGTAATACATTGAAAGGCAACTTTGAAGTGGCTGGCTAATATTGACTTAGGGAAAATAAAACTTGCAGCATAAACGTAAATGTGCAGATCGTCTTTTCCTTTTTCCCAGATATTACTCAAAAGCAACTACTTTTAAAAAAATGTCCCCATTGTTGGTTCCTTATCTCATCTATATTTATTCTAAACTGGTTAATGTTTCTCTAGCATTATATCCAATGTTGGATTCCATCACAGAATCCTTTTTCTTTTCTTATTTTTAGTTTTTGTATGAATTTGTAAATTCTTTCTATTTCTTTTATCTACTTTAAAAAATGATCGTTCTGAGAACTAACAATTGTTCATATTTACTATGTTCATTTTCTTTTTTTCTCATCTTTATTTACTGTTTTGCCTTTATTATATCTTTACCTTACTTTTCCCATCAATAAATCTATCACCCTATAAAGGGTGCCCTCACCAGTTTCTGATGGAAATATTTGCCAGAGTTTATATCCTAAGGCAACAACCAGACCTCTCCGGGAGATTCACATTGATTCGCTTACTTGTTCACTTTGGAAAGAACCAGCCAAGAAGTTCTCATTGTCTTATTGTCCAGTCCACAGTCAGCTATTATTCTAGCAAGTATTTGTGTATATACACATTCCTAATCGTATGATCGATATCAAAGAAATATTGTGTTATATAAGTTATGAATATACAAATTGTCATTCAATCAGGATGCCTTAGAGAGTAATAGAATGGATATTTTAAAACAGGTAAACAAAAAATTGCTTCCTGAGGATACAGAAAATGTAGAAACCTAAGTAAATGTGATACAAGAAAAGAGGGCTGTTTATAGAGAAAATGGCAAATGTTGAGATTTAATTTATATAGATGTACTATATTCATTTGTTAAAGAATATTTTATTAGCTGGATATGAAGAACTTGTGAATGACTATGGCTGTGTATTTAAAGGAATATAATGCTGACTACCTGACCAATAAGAACAAATGAAGTTTAAAATGAGGAGCTAGATGAACGACAGAGAGACCAGCTTTCCTAGTGTCATGGAGATTGTCACTGTCCTGTCAAATGATTATACATGTGAAGGTTGCTGAGGAAATAGGCTGTGAAGGCTGGGTAAGCTTAATCTGATGTATGGAACTGTAAGCTTCTAATATGAGTCAATCAAAAGATACTCTTTTTTCTTTTTCATTTATAAGATTTTGCCATACACTTCCCTGCATCCCAATACTGTGCCCCTAATTTGTCATTTTATCATAATGTTTGGAAAAGTTATTCCAATAGTTGGCATGATGTCAGCTGAGTTACTTTAACTAAATTGCCTTGGTCAAGTCACTTTGTCCCTCTGGGCCTTAGTGTATCTAATTGTAAAATGAGAGATGTTGTCCAGAAAAACACTAATGGTTATTGTTATTTATCATACTTGTGAGTCTTTATTCTGGATACAGTCTGGAAAAGGCTAGTTATTGCTTCTAAGACTTTTCTTGCCCCATCTGTGTCCATCATTGGATCTTCCCACTGTTCTATTATAATTACCAAGTACTGATGGAGTCTTTATAAGATAGCAAGCTCTTCAAGAAGTAAGCAAATATAGAAGAAGCTCAAATAAAAACAAAAATATCCTTTTGGGATGGAATTATAAAGTGAGGTGGTAAAAATGCCTTCAGTAATTGGGTTTGATAAAATAGACTTAACATTTAGAAAATAAATTAAATTGGATTGTTTATTCCTTAAAACAATGTAAAATAAAGTAAAAATGTATTGTAAGTACTTTGCAAAAATATTTTTATAATCTTAGAGTTACTATTTTTTTTTTAAGTATGTCATGAAAGCCAAAAAGCATCAAGGAAAATATCAAATTCACATGTCCAAAATAGAAACAAAATAAAAAGACAAATAAAAAAATCAAAGAATAGATATTTCCATTATATGAAAAAGGTTGCTTTAAAAATATATGAAGTGCTTGTACAAAACAAAGAATGGTTTGTATCCATAGATAAATAAGCCAAGACAACATCTGGAAAATTTCAACTAAAGATATAAAATCTCCAATAATCATATGAAAATAGTGTAACTATCAAAATTAACAACAAAACTGTTGACTATCCGTTTAAGAATTAAAAATGTTAAAAAATTCCATATTTGGTGAAATTATGTGAAAACAGACCTTTTACTACACTTTTGTCAAAAAAAATCAATCTAGTGTCTGCAATTATCACAGCTTCTACTCTTCTTTTAAGTGGGAATTGTAGGTTAAGCCAGGGTCCAACTCAGGCATAGATAGATGGCGTACTATGTTCCTACCTCTCTCAAAGAACAAAGTTTTCTCTCTGACCTTTATTCAAGAAAAAAAAAAAAATTAAAACTTTTATAATGTTTTATATAAGTTATGAAGGTTCTGTCCTCAAAAATCAGCAGGTTGGCCCTATAGGTTTGAATCTCATATTAAGTTCAAGGTTATTAAAGTTTCTTTTCTCCTATTAATGTGTTTTGTGTCAACTTTATTATTAGTCCAGCCACAGTAACTCAACAGAGGTGGGCGCGGGGATTTCCCCCTCCCAAACAGACCTCTGGGAGGTAATTAGGCTTAGATGAGGTCATGATGGAGGAGCCCCATGACGGGATTAGAGTTCTTACAAGAAGCGGGAGAGATACCAGACTTTCCTCCCTCTGCCATTTGAGGACAGAGTGAGAAGGGTGACCATTTGCAGGCTGAGAAGAGAATCCTCAACAAAAATTGAATCTGCCAGCCCCTTGATCTGGATTTCTTAACCTTCTGAACTGTGAGAAATAAAGTCTGTTAAGCCATGCAGCGCATGGTATTTTATTGCAGCAGCTGAACTAAGACAATTACCATTGTTTCCCTGAATTGTTTTCCTATTTTAATCTGTCTTCTACAGAATTGCTGGAATGATTTGTTAAATCGTAAGTACCATCTTTCACAGTTTTCTGCTTAAAACACTTCAGCAATTCACCATAGCCTTCAGGATAAACCCAAACCCTCCAAATTGACATACAAGATCTTTCCTGAACCCCAGACACCTCAGTCTCATCTCTGGCTTTCAGTCTAAATATACATACTTTTTTCTTCAGTCATTCAAAACTATATAGGATCACACAATCACTCCTTTGAGTCTCTGCCATTTTGTGTGTGTGTATGTGTGTGTCTGTGTGTGTGTGTGTGTGTGTTTGAAGTGTCCTTCCTTATTTTTGCCTTTTAAGGCACCAAATCTATCCTTTGGTACTGAATTCAAATTCATCAGCATCAATCCCCTCTCTTACCACTAGATTTTTTTTAATATTGAATTCTAGTTAATATGAGTTTATTGTACCCACTCTCTGCTAGGCATTGTGTAGGCACTGATTATAGAAGGCTGAATAAAGGAGGCACTGATTCTTGCCTTCCTGGAGCTTAAAATGACCCCCCACTTTATTCTGGTAGCAATACGTTATCTCCTTTTTCACACTTCTTGTAAGTTTCTCTCTTATACCATTATGGCAGTCATAATGTTTTACTTCCCTTCTTGTCCACAGCATATAAGTGGTAGCTGGTACCTAATAAAAAGCTCAATGAAGCTTTTATTGAATGAATAACTTATGATTCTGTGTATTAAACTGTTAAGAAAATCTATATGAAAGATATTGAATTTCAGATGTGCTGAAATAGTTAATTTGGAGAGTTAGGAGAAGGAAAGACATTGCATAATGGGGACACTTATTTAAGGTTTGTGTGACATTTAGTAATAAATTAATCTCTCTATATCTCAATTCCATCGACTGTAAAGTTGGGATAATAATATCTACCTTATAGGGTGTTTGTAAATATTAACTGCACAAGCTGAGGTAAAGGACCTAAGATAATTCTAGGTGCATAGTGAATAAACAATAAAGAATCATCCTTATTGCTATTATATAAGGTATATCCGTTCTCTGGAAGGTTTTAAAAGGAATGAGCTGAGGTTTTCAAATCATTGCTGTGCAAAATGGCACTGTTCCAGATGTGGATAACTGCTACTGTTTTATCTCAACCTGTAAAATTTCACAAAGTAACAATTTTCTAACAAAATGTAGGAGTGAGCAATTGATATTTATGTCCATTTTAATTACTGTTTATAAATTATACAGTTAATAGATCTTAAAATTGAGTACATTAAATTGAGCAAAGCTTAAGTGTAAGAACATGCTACAGAAAGTTAAGTAATTTCTGATAAATTGTTAACTCTAAAGGCTTAAAAGACTCTTTGATTATTGAAGATAAATATCATAGTAAAAAACAGGAAAAATTAGAGTAGATTTTTTTTTTAATTCAAAGGCTATTATACACCAGACGCACATTGCCTCAAGTCCTTTATGTGTATTGTTGCATATATACTTAAGAACCTATTTACAAAACAGAAACAGACTCACAGAGTTAGAGAGTGAAATTATGGTTACCAGGGGGAAGGATGGGGGGAAGGGATAGTCAGGGAGTTTGGGATCGACATGTACACACTGCTATATTTAAAATGGATAACCAATAAGACCTACTGTATAGCACAGGGAACTGTACTCAATATTATGTGGCAGCCTGTATGGGAGGGGAGTTTGGGAGAGAATGGATACATGCATATGTATGGCTGAGTCCCTTTGGTGTGCACTTGAAACTATCACAACATTGTTAATTGGCTATACTCCAATATAAAAAAAAGTAAGTTATAATCTAAAGAAGACATACAAATGCCCAATAAATATGTGAAAAGGTGCTCAATAATATAATCCATTTTGGAAATGAGATAATACTTCACACACACTAAATAGCTACATTCAAATTTTGGCAAGAATATTGGAAAAACTGGAATCCTCTTACACTGCTAGTAGGGATACAAAATGGTATAGCTGTTTTGGAAAACAGTCTGGCAGTTCCAGACTGATTAAACAAAGAATTACCATATGAACTGGCAAACCTATACCTTATTATCTAACTAAGAGAATTGAAACTATATTTTCACACACACACACACACACACACAAACCCTTGCATAGAAATGTTAATAATGACATTATTCATAATAGGCAAAGAGCAGGTACAACCCAAATATCCATCAAGTGACAAACAGATGAAAAATAATGTGATATATTCATACAATGAGATATTGTTTATCCAAAATGGAATGAAGTACTGATACATGTTGTAACATGGATGAACCTTTAAAACATGCTAAGTGAAAACAGCTACTCAAAAAAGGCCACATATAATATAACACCATTTAGATGAAATGTCCAGAATATGCAAATCTTTAGCTATAGAAAGTAGATTAGTGGTCACCTAGGGTTGAAGGGTTGGGGAAAAATAAGGAATGATTGCTAATGGGTAGTGTGTTTCTTTTTGGGATAATCAAATGTTCTGCAAGATTGATTGTGATAATGGTTACAGACGATTGTCAAAACTTAGTGCAGATTCACGGCCTTCTTTCTCAGACCATGACTCTCAGTTTTGTCCTCATTCACAACCAAACACAAATCCTAAAAGAATTGTGATTGTCCAAAGCCCTGTAAATATTAGGAGAGCATAGTGTTCAAAGCCAACTAAACCCAGGTTTGAATTCAAGCCCTGCCCTTACTAGCTGAGTATATGTTTGCTCTTCAAAGTTTAGTTTCTCTCATCTTTGAAATGTTGATAATGATCATGATCTCAAAGGGCTTTTGTGAAGTAATGTGTGTGTGTATATATATACATATATAGTCTACAACATGCCCCAGAAATGCTCATTCTTTTTTCCCATTTTAATTACCTCACTTTCACAACTGAAACACTGACTCCAATAATACTTTGATCTGTTCTCAAGCACTCGGCCATCTCCCTGATGGACTAACCTAGCTTTGACCAATGCAGGGCCCTTGTGTTGTGCTCATAACTCTGGAGCCCAAAGCAGGCCTCTAACAATTCTCATTCTAATTACAATGTGTGGAGGAGTTTTTCCCACATCACCCAATTCTCAGACACCAACTCGATGTCCTATAATTCCATTCAATTCTGACACTATCTGTGCAGAGATAGTATGGGATTCCACAGGTTAAGGGCTCAGTTCCAGAAGATTGCTAATTGCAAGTTTAAATTGTCACCTGTGCTTCTGACTGATTGGCTACAAATTGGAGGTTCCAATGACCCTCTCACTGGTTCAATTAATTTGCTAGAGAGGATCACAACATTCAGAGAAATATTTTATTTACTAGTTTGCTAGTTTATTGTAAAAAGGTATAACTCAGGAACACCCAGTTGGAAGAGATGCATAGGGCAAGGGTGTGGGAAAAAGGCTCAGATTTTCCGTGCCCTCTGTGAGCACACCATTCTCTAGGAATCTCAACGTTTTCAACAATCCAGCAGCTCTCTAAACCTGTCCTTTTGGATTTTTAATGGAGGCTTCATTACATAGGCATGCTTGATTAAGTAACTGGCCATTGGTGATTAAACTGAACCTCTAGCCCCTCACCAGTTTCTAGAGGTCAGGGATGGGACTGAAAGTTACGACCTTTTTATCATCACATGTTTAGTTCTCTTGGCAATCAGCCCACACCCTCAGGTGCATCCCCCAGATCACCTGATTAATCTAACAAAAGACACATTTATTGCTCTCATCACTTAGGAAATTCCAAGGGTTTGAGCTCTGTGCCAGAAATGGGACAAAGACCAAATATTTATGTCTCATTATAAAATCAAAATATCACAACCTCACTAATCAATTGTTGTACTCCTTCCTGCTGAGTATGGATAGATGTGGCCCAATTTGACATAAGAGTGAAAGCATATTTGCAACCCTTTATTAGATTCTCATGAGAGAGGCTTGAATTCATACTAATGGCATTGAAGATATGCTAGTTACATCTACAGTCACTTCAGGAGACAAAGCATATTCTTTTATTTTATAATGCATGTTTGATCTTTTTATTTTAGTCATCAATAAGGAGTTCAAAATCTTAAAACAACAAAAAAGTCACACAAAAACAGAATGCGGTATTATAATATGTACATACATGTATGTATATGCTTATACACATTCACAAACACACACTAATTGTGTGGTAAATGCAACTTTATGCTAAGATGACAAAAGAGAGTAAAGTACTAATTGATTTTCATTTCCAAGTAAACTAAATATGAAAGGTTAATGTGAACTTTAATCAAGTTGGAAGGACTCAGAAAATGCAGGGCTTGAGTTAGATGGGCCTTTCATGGTTTTAATATTTGGATATATATTTTTTAAAAAGATGTTGATATTCTAAGTTATGATACTTGCATGAGCAACTAATAATCCTAATTAGGGTAAAGGTGAGACCACAATGAACTGAAACCCTAAGGAAATAATGGAGCTACCAAAGTCCTTGCTACATCCACAGATTTATATATATATGTATGTATATATATATATATATATATATATCACATATATTTGCAGTACAAACCAAGAATAATACTGAAGACAAATCATGATTTATCTTCATTTAAATGGTGAATATAAAGTCCTGTTTATATGACTTATAGAGTCTGAGAAATACACATTTCCTTTTGGAGCATTAACAAATGAGTGAGCACTCAGATCAAGAGAACCATTAATTTAGGAAGAAGATACACTTGATCTTGTACTTAATCAAGAAACACATTTCCCTAGATTAAAAAAAGAATCCAAGGGAATTAGGAATGCAAGGTCATCTCCCATGCAGAAAGGTCAGAGCAAACCCAAGGCACTTTATAAAATTGGCAAGCTTGGCAGAGCAATATGCAAGGCCTACTATTTCCACAGCAGAGCTCGGGATGGCTTGGGGAAGACAGGGAGAGGAGGATCTTACCACATGACTCTCTTGTTTTAAAGTCTGCAATGATAATTGTTATCTAAAGCAAAGTTTTTAAATATTTTCAAGCATCTAAGACAGAATTTCTCAACCTTGGCACTCTAAGTATCCTGGGCTGGATAGATCCGTGTGGTGATGGCCTGTCCTGTGTATTGTAGGATGGTTAGCGGCATTCTTGGCCTCTACCCACTAAATGCCAAAAGCATCCCTACCCCTAGTCATGAAATGTCTACAAATATTAGCATTTTTCCTCGGTGCAGAGGTGGGGGTGTGCAAAATCACCAACAGTTGAGAATCACTGCTCTAAGACCTATTGTCACCCTCCCCATCTCAGAAACATATTTTATGTACAGCAGAATAAAAGTAGATCAGATCTTAGGTCATTGCCACAAACACTCTCCTTTCACCACCTAAATGCCTTAAGAAAAGTATACTCTCTACTTCTTCACCTTTATGAGTCCATTATAACTCAGCTCAGATCCTAATTCCTCCTGAAGCCTTTCCTGACAATACTAGTTTCAATTAGCTGCCTCTGTTCTTTTTTCTCACTCATAATTTTACCAATCATAGAATTTGCCATGCTGCATTGCAATTCTTTGTTAACTTGCCTGTCTCTTTTCCTAGCAGAGTTTAAGGTCAAAGAACCTTTCTTATCCATCTCTTAGTACATGAAGCCTTACATAAAAGTGTTAAAAAAAAAAACAAAACTACTGCGTGAAGGAATGGATGAATGTGAGATTTATATCTCTACTATGATGTATAACTTAAAGAAATTGGAAGATGAGATACGGACTCGAATAATCAAAGAACCAAAGTAAACCATCTGATATTCAGAAGGAAAAGGAAATAAAGACTTCAGGAGGGAGAAACATAAAGTTTGGACAGATTTGTACTGTGAGCAGTGCACCGAAATATAATCACCACCTCTGGGTCTCTTCTTTGGAAAGTGGATTACTTTGCATGAATCTCTCTAATAGTGGGAAGCCAGGGACCTAGGCAAAGTCATCATGTTGTCAAAGCTTAGGAATGGAAACTATTAGAGTTGGAATGAGCCACCACACATTTCTAGTCTCTTCCTAAGAAAACTGTTTTTCAGTCTCTTTATCAAATTATTATTTTAGTAGTTTAGGATTAATTGTGTCTACTTTATGTTGCAAAAGATGATCATTCAGATACCTGAAGATACTTTGCCCATGCCAAACCTTCTCTTTTCTATGTTAAACATTTCTAGTACCTTTAACTATTCTTCCTGTGCCCTGGTTTCTGGACTCCTCATCAAGCTATATTCAAATGAGGAAAACTTGGAGTAAATTGTTGCAGTTTTAGATTCAGTTCAATTATTCATTGTAGGAAATAGTAAATTTCACATAGGCTTTATAATATTCTCCTTCCTCATCCATAAATTTGGAGTAATTTTTTCTTTCTTAGACTCTTGTGAGGAAAACTCAAAATAATCTAAAAGTTTTTTCAACTTTTGATTGGCACTTAGCAACTGCTTCATAAATGTCAGTCTCTGCGTTTCATATCCATCCCGTGTTCCTCTTTCTCTTACACTCTCCTTTGATCTATTATGGAAAGTTACCTATGAATAATACCCTTAAGAGAATTACTGCCTACTCTTTTTTATCATTTTGCCTTCTTTTCAGAATTGTCCTCACCACTCTTACATCAAAATGGTCAGAGAGATTTCTTTAAGTACTACTATCACTAATTAATTAATAATAATAGAGACCCTTAAGTGCTTTTTCCAACTCTGTCTTTTGAGGAAATGGTCTATGTTCAAGGCCATCTCCACGTCAAAGTATGCTTATTTGACTATGCCATAATATCAGGAAACTCATTCACACTGCTGCATACATATGCTTACACACAGGGATATAGGGGACATATACTGGGTAAAATTAGGTAAAAAGAGAAGTAAAAGAAATCGAAACTCCATACAAAGACTATGATACAGTGAGTATAAAATTATAATTGTTTCTAAATACAATCTGTTGGAGAACAAGGACGACAGCTATGTCATCTTTGTGTTAGGGAGTCAAATGGTAAAAATTCACAAATAGAAATAAGAGTTGAGATGTTGCAATGTGTAGAGTAGAAACTTGAATAATATTTATAGAGCATTATGTAAATAGCTATAATGTAATAGCTAGATATGTTTTAGAACAAACGATTAAGCCGTATGGAAAAATATTTAAAAGGTCACATCTAGTTTCCTTAGAAATCACTTTGCTTACTGAGCAAGTAGTAAACACACATACATGCAAACATGCAAAGATAAATGCTTTTCTCAGACTCCTGTTTTATTTACTTTTTTAACCATGAAAAATGGGAAATTTGAATTATCTATTGGTACATAACAGATTATCCCCAAATGTAGTGGCTTAAAACAACATGCATTTATTATCTTACAGTTTCTTGGGATCAGCAGTTTGAGATTGGTTTAGATGGGAGTTTCTGGCTTGAGGTCTCTCATAGGGTTTCAGACAAGCTGTCTGCTGGACTGCAGTCATCTGAAGACTTGATTGGGGTTTGAGGTTCCACTTCCCAAGGGACTTACTCACCTGGCTGCTGGCTGGGGGGATCTCAATTCCTAGTTATATAGGTCTCTTCTCAAGGCTGACTTAGTGCCCTCAAGGCATGGAAGCTGGTTTTCCTGAGGGAGAGAGAGAGAGAGAGTGAGAGAAGAAATCAAGACAGATGACACAGTACTTCTTTATAGCCTAGTTTCTGTGTCATACACTGTCAATTACCGTATTCATTAGAAATGAGTCACTAAGTCCAGCCCACACTCAAGGGGAAGGGAAAAACATTCATATGTTATAATAGACATAAATACAAACAAACAAAAAGATGATGGAGAGGGAGAGAGGGATGGAGGAAAGAAGAAAGGCAGGGAGGGAGAGAGGAAGGAAAGAAGGAGAAAGAAAGGGTAAGGGAGAAAGAGATTGCAACTAAGTTTATAGCAATAGGGTCTAGGGATAGTTCACTGTGCATGTGGTTGGGGAGGGAATCACATTCGTATTCTTGGACTAAGATTGGAGGCAGAAGATCTAGATTAATATCAAACTTTTGTGACTCCTTTGGTTAAGATCCATTTAAGTCATTTTTTCCCTAAAATCCTCAGTTTCCTCATCTGTAAAACAAGGTAGAATACAATGATGATATTTTTCCTACTCTACTATTCTCAGAGTGGAGGTGTGAGAAAGCAAGGGGACAATTTAGGATGAGTACACCTAGATCAAAACATTATTTCTTCAAGGACATTAATATTATCTATTAGGCGTATGTGTTTGAGCCATCTAATGCTGCAGAACAAAATACATCCAAAATGTAACGTCTAAAAAATATATCTTATTCTCTCTCATGGCTCTATTTGGTACTGGGTTCAGCTGAGGTCTGTAATGTGATTGGAGTCAAATGGCAGCTGTGTACTGGAACTCAGGAGCAGCTGGCAACAGAGCACCTGCACATGGCCTTTGCATGTGGTCTGGGGTTTTCACAGCATTGCTGCTAGTTTTTCAAAAGGCAAGAAACAGAAGTTTCCAGGCCAGTTAAGGGCTGGCTATATGTTGGAATGCCAAAGCATCACTTCCTCCCTATTCTATTGTTCAAAACACTTAGATTCTAGGGAGTAAAGTTATAAACTTCACCTCCTGATACTGGGGAAGTTATAAGGTCACAACCGCAAAAGGAAGAGGAGGAGGGGAAATGTTTCTGCAACCATTTTTAGAAAATACAGTGTGCCACAATGTGATTATGTGACAGATATAAGGACATTGAATGCAGAGACTCTGAAAATAATTGCATTTATAAAAAGTCCTGAGTCAGTTGTGAATTCTACAGATGTCTGTAATTATTCATTGCTGGCTGCTGATTCATGGTCACAAGAGCTGCCTTACTTAGCAGGGCATGCTCATCTCTCAGGTTGCAAATTTAACAGTTAAAATGTGGTCAACACAATTAGGATAACAATGTGGTTGATTAAAAATATATTTGGGGTTCATATCATCCTTTATTTTAGAAATTTCCTGTGAATGTGTATATGTGCTTGTGTTTCTGTGAACATGTCCATTTAGTTTCTGAATATTTAATTGCTTGTCACATACAGATTTAGCAAAGTGAGTGAAATACACAAATTGACTTTTGATTTCTTGATATTGTTATTTAAATCAACATTCACAGTCGTCAGTCCACCAACAGTATAGACATAATGTTACACTGAGTTTGTAGAGGATGTTAATTACACACCAGGTTTCCATAATTTCTCCTTATATCTTGGCCATCTAACAAGTAATAATTATAGATTTATAATTATAGATTTTTATTTGATATGATAAATCAGAACCAACCTCACCATTTCACCATAGTCTGTTTAAAACATTCTGTATTATTAAGTTTAAAATGTTTTAAGAAATGTGATGGCTTTGTCAAAAGTCAGTTTTTAGCTTCTAGGAGAAAAGAACTAAATTTATAAGAAGACCATGCAAAGTGATAGTTCTCTAACTTGAAAAAAATTAACAGTAGAACAATTTTAACAAATGACGCTTTGGAAAATTTATTCTTTCTTTTTTATATTGTTATGTTTTTACCATGCTTTGAAATGGAAGATTTAAAATCGTATTTGACTAAGACTACAGATGCAGACAAATCAGCTCTTTACATGATATGGAGGAGCTTCCATTTCTGGCAGGAGCAGACTTAGGTTGGTTTGCCCAAAATTCCCTGTTAGAACAACTAGAAAAATAAGAGAAAAATTAAAACACACTTTTGAAAGCACTGGAGAGCTACCCAGAGCATTGAAGAACTATGGTGTCAAACAAGAGAGAGGGAAACTTATATAGATGATCCCAAATTTTCCTTTCTCCTGGAGGCAGTTGTTAATACTAAATGTAGTGGCTGAAAAGTTGAGCAGAACGTTCAGTAGATTTTTGGAGCAGGTGGTACAGACATTGCAGTTTAGGGATGACTATGGCATCTAAGACAAGACCCACAGCAGATCCAGATAACAGGATTACGGACACACACAAAAAATAAATGACGGTTACATTCTAGGAAATAAAAGACAAGATGGAGAATCACACCAGAAAATGGGATAACTATAGAAAAGAATCAAATAGAATGTCTGGAATTTTAAAATGTAATTACAAATTAAGGATTCAAATAACAACTAAAGATAAAATTAAGAAACTGGGAAATATATCATAAGACAATATCCTGCCTACTGGTGCTCTGGATTTCCTTCCAGTTTTATCTTCTCAGATTCTTTTACTTCTTTATCCCTTGTGATGGTTAATTTTACGTGTCAACTTGACAGAGGGTCCCCAGACATTTGGTCAAACATTATTCTCAGTGTGTCAATAAGGGTGTTTCTAGAAGAGATTAATATTTGAATTGGAAGACTGAATAAAGCAGACTGCCCTACTTAAGGTGGATAGGCCCCACCCAATCAACTGTAGATAGAACAAAAAGGCTGAATAAGTGGGAACTCCTTCTACCTGTCTGCTGAACTGGAACACTGATCTTCCATCCTCAGACTCAAACTAAAACATTGCCTTTTCTTGGGTCTTAGGGCTATTGGCTTTTGGACTGGAACTTATACTATTGGTTTTCTTGGTTCTTAGGCCTTTGGACTAGAACCTGAACTACACATTGTCTCTCCTGGGGGTCCAGCTTGTTGACTGCAGATCTTGGTACTTCTCAGCCTTGGTAATCACATGAGCCAATTCCTTACAATAAATTATCTATCATTTATCTATGTATGTACACACACACACACACACCCTATTGATTCTGTTTGTCTGGAGAATCCTCATACATCTTCTTTCTTCATCACTGCACCCTTCCTTAGTCACCCATTCCCATTGGCACATAAATAAGCTCTAGTATCACTGCCCTTAACCTCAGTTTTCTCTTCTGTTTACTGCTCATTTGTTACTTACTCTTTGGGTACACTTTTTCACTTCCATTTTTCTCTTTCTGATAGTGTGATATTGAGGGGGTGAGGTAAGCGGAGGGGAGGTGGAGATGGCCAATAATCCAAAGCTCTGAATGGAGATTCCAGGTGAAGGTTAAACATATCTCCTATAAAGCTCCTAAAATTCAAACAATACAGGAAAAAATTTTATTTGCTGTCTTTTGGCTTATAAATTTGATAAATTGACTAAAGGCAAAACTGTATTGCCCTACCTTGATCTTACAGATATTTTTTAAGGGAAAAGCGTATTTAGTTTACTTTATTGTAGTTTATTTTTTAAGAAAATATTCTTTGTCCAAATAGTTAATATTGGTGCTTGGTTTAAAAACTGCCAGAGTTATAGGACCTTGATCTAGCATGGCAGCAAGACCAAAAAATATATGTCAGCTCATGCACTAAGCCACCAATAACATAGCCAAAAGCAGAAAATGTGTAAACACACTGACATTTGGATTCAAACAAGGTGAAAAATTTATTTCCAGATGACATTTTTGCCTTACTGCAGAGATTTCATTGAAATTCATGATCAGAAGATGACACTGCTCAAAGTACCAGGTCCTGTGTTTTGTTGGTAGCTGTCTGATGAGTGCTTAACTGTCAGTCTTTGTAATCAAAAGTTTTTTCCAGTTTTTCTCCTGGAGAATGGCAATAGTTTTCCCATGTATTCTGTTGCTTCTTCTTGGGTAGCTGATGATGCTGTTTTTGACTCTGAATATTACCCATTATCTCTCTCACTTCTTCTCCGTGAAGTGTTGTCTTTGTTTTAGGTGGTAGCATCATGTAGGTAAAGGAGGGGAGATAATGGCTAATTTTGTGGCAGTTGAATAGCTTGGTTTACAATTGAACCTCATTTCTATTTGTAAGTGAATCTTAGGGACATCTTGCATCCTTCCATGCTTTTTAAGTGTTATGATGTTTGGTGACTTACTCTTCCTATTCCCATTTCTCTTATCTGCCAAATTAAACAGTAATTATTTCCTCTTAATGTCAGGAATATAGACTATATGTATATAGAGTATAGAATATGTATAGACATGGAATGTAATATAATCTTATATAACATAGTATTTTAATATAGAATATTAAGTTAGGAAAAAAACTAATAAAATATAGCTATAATGAATTTTAAATATCCTTGTGCATTGAATAATTTTTTCTCAGTAAGTATATACAGTTTTAAATTTAAAAATTCATGGGTAAAAATACATATAACATAAAATTTACCATCTTAACCATTTTAAACTGTACAGTTCAGTGGCATTAAGTACATTCATACTGTTGTGCAACCATTATCACCATCCATCTGTAGAAGTCTTTTCATCTTACAAAAATGAAACTCTATACCCATTGAACAGTCCCCCCTCCCTGGAGCCCCTGGCAACCACCATTCTACTTTCTGCCTCTATGAAAGTGACTGCTCTAAGGACCTCACACCAGTGGAATCATACAACATTCTTTTTGCTAAATTGACTAAGAATAATGTCCTCATGTACATCCAAGTTGAAGCACATTTCAGAATGCACTGCCTCTTTAAGGCTGAATAATATTCTATTGCATGCATACACCAAGTTTTATTTACCCATTCATCCACTGATGGACACTTGGGCTGTTAACACCTTTTGGCTATTATAAGTAATGACAATGGCACTGAAGTTAAAACAATGGCTGCCCACCTGTGTAGGTGCACCTCTGTGTCTTCAATCAGAATTAGCAATTAGTAATCAGAGCACAGATCCCTTATATTTGAAGGACAGGGTCCTTATTGCCCACCCTGGCCCCTGCGAGCTGTTTCAGGAACATGTATACAGCCACCTGCCACAGTGCTAAGTTTGAGGGATGAATAACTGCTACCAAGCTAAGAGCTAAAATTGACCAAAGAAACCCACAACTTACCATCCAAGCCTTCCCATTGAAGTTACAAGCCTTCAAATAGACTCCTGTGTTTCAAAATATTTACATCAGATAGATTCTGCCATGGTAATTGTTGTCTAGGTGCAGAGACAGGTTCCTGGGGTGCATCCTACTCTGCCATGTTCCTAGAATCTTCGGTTCAGTAAATATTTTGAGAAAAATGGATGGCCAAAAAACACATGAAAAAATGCTCAACATAACTGATTATTAGAGAAATGCAAATCAAAACTATAATGAGGTATCACATCACACTGGTCAGAATGGCCATGATCAAAAAAATCTACAAACAATAAATGCTGGAGAGGGTGTGGAGAAAAGGGAACCCTCCTACACTGTTGGTGGGAATGTAAATTGGTACAGCCACTATGGAGAACAGTATGGAGGTTCCTTAAAAAACAAAAATAGAACTACCATATGACCCAGCAACCCCACTACTGGGCATATACCCTGAAAAAACCATAATTCAAAAAGATACATGCACCCCAATGTTCATTGCAGCACTATTTACAATAGCCAGGACTTGGAAGCAACCTAAATGTCCATCAACAGAGGAATGGATAAAGAAGTTGTGGAATATAACTCAGCAATAAAAAAAGAACAAAATAATGCCATTTGCAGCAACATGGCTGGACTTAAAGATTGTCATACTGAGGGAAATAAGTCAGGCACAGAAAGACAAATATCGTATGATATTGCTTATATGTGAAATAAAAAAGGGTACAAATGAACTTATTTACAAAACAGAAGTAGATGCACAAATGTAGAAAACAAACTTATGGTTACCAGGGGATAAGAGGAAGGGAAGAATAAATTTGGAGATTGGGACTGACATATACACACTACTACATATAAAATAGATAACTAATAAGAACCTGCTGTATAGCACAGGGAACTCTACTCAATACTCTGTAATGGCCTATATGGTAAAAGAATCTAAAAATGAAAGAAGAGTGGATATATGTATATGTATAACTGATTCACTTTGCTGTATACCTGAAGCTAACACAACACTGTAAATCAACTAGACTCCAATAAAAATTTAAAAAAAACTATTTTGAGAAAAATGTATTTGAGAAAAATTAACAAAGAAGTGCGTACTTTGTTGTTCTTTATATTTCTTCACTTATTCAATTCATTCATTCATTCATGGATTGAGTGTCTGCCATTGATAGACCTCTAAGATTCCAAGGCAAATATGTAATTACAGCCTCCTAGCTTCTAAAAGTGTGAAATCAAATACCAGAGACAAACATAAGTAAACAACTGCAGTACTATGTGACTTGTGCTCTAATTGAACACTATACACATTTCAGGGTATCATCCCTTCTGCTTGGGTGAGAGGGAGAGATTGGGAGAGCCCAGGGAATATTTCCTTTAACTCACAGCTAGCTCCTTCACGTGAATAATTGGTGAAACCTGGAGACTTTTTCTGCTCCCTCTTCACCTTGGCTGCTTCACCACCTCCAAGGTTCTCTAAAGAAGGCAATCTTGTATCAAATGTGAGCAACTGGGTTAACTCTTGTTTTTTACCCACAGCCTCCCTTTGTAACCTCCTTTCCTCTCTCTTTCAGTAGTTCACTGATTTTGTAAGGATGAGTACTTTCTCTTTAATCCTAGTCTTTCCTTTTCCTCATGCATTTATTCATCAATTTATTCATTCATTCAGTAAACATTTTTTGAACACCTACTGTGTTCCAGGGATGATGCTAGGCATTTTGTTACTACTTGAAAAGAAGAGCAGCAACCAAGACAAGTTATGATCTCTGCATTGTGTAACGTTGTCTAGTGAGGAATATAGACAATAAATAAATATATCAAATTAGATGAAATAATTTACTTTCTCTTTGTCTCTGTCTCCATGTCTCTGTATCTGTCTGTCTATCTCTCTCTCTCACACACACTTTTATACAATAAATTTTTAAATAACTTTCATAAGGTTTATGTTCTAATGGACTTACAAAACCCTCTTTAGCAGTTCCATTTAATGCTGCTTCTTTAATGCCATCAGCCCACATAAACGGATATTTCTTTCTTCTTCTCTTTGTCTAGTCTCCATATCTATCCTGAGGTGGCTCCTTTTATTGAGAAGGCTCTTTGCAGCTCAGTTTGTTTTATTCTTCAGTCTTCCACAGGAGATGGACACGCAATCAGTTCCAAGTCCTATTGGCTCCTATTCCTGTTACCCTGTCATACCAGGTTCAGAGTAATTCAGGCCTTCTGTGGAAGCGGCTTTGGAGAGCACATGCTATTTCTGTCTGACAGTGTGCCACATCTGCTCTGCCTTTGTCCACTCACCAGGGACAGAAGCAGAACATGGTGAGACATCATGTACCGCATTATTTAGCAACGAGTGGGGAGGACACCCCTAGAGAAGAATGTAATTTTAAACTGGAAAAAAAATGATTAAGGATCATGGGCATGAAAGAAACAGCAGCAAGCAGATGTTGTAAAACATGGGTAAGGAGGAAAGAAAGGCGACAGCTGAGAGTGAATTAATTTTACTCCTAAATCTTGCATCCTTACTCAATCATGCCAGATGGGGAAGCAATCACGAAGACATAAGGTCCTGTTGGTCTCACTGCTCTTCCCACAAGAGAACTGGTTGAAAGTACCTTCCCATAGCAGCAGAATGATAAAAGCAAATGCACTGTTTCATTTATTAATCAAGATTCAATTTATCTCACTCATTTGAGACGGCAAGCTGTGGTGGAAAAGAACAGTCTTTGGGTTAGAAACATGGTTTTGAATCTTAATTCTTTTCCTTGCTACCTGTATGACCTTGACTAAATGTCTTTTCCTTTTTGAGCCTTGGGATTCTCACTTACAAAAGATTAAGAGCTAACATTTATTGAGACCTTACTTTGTGCTGAGCATTATGTTAATTGTTTTATTTTTTTGCCTCATTCAATCCTTCCAAAAAGGTTTTGAGGTACATATTATTAGCTGGTTTCTACAAGAGGAAAAGAAAAAAAAAGAATCTAATTTAAGGAGTTTAATTAACTTATAAAGGTAGCAATCTAACGTAGACATCAGGTGCATGGGGGAAAAGTCAGGAGTGCATGGGTTCAAATCCCAGATTCATCACGTAAACTTCGACATCTATTTTAACCTATTTTGCCACATTTTCTTATCACATTTATCACATTTCATAGATAAATGTGGGTATTGAGAATAGCTGCATCGTATAATAGCTATGGAATTAGATGAGACAGTGTGTGTTTTTAGCATCATTCCAGGAATATGATAACTGTTCAACATACATATTAATCAATACTATGTATAATATAGTATGTATATATTAATATATTATTATCATCATTGCTGTTTTTAGATTTTTATCCTGGATTTCTCAGTGTCTAAGTCACAGATCTAAATTTAAACCCAGGTTTATCTGACTCCAAAGCCCTCACTCTACTCACAGCAATAATAAGTGCTCTTGTGAGAGTTAATTGCTGTAGCCCATGGAAATCTCAACACATATTAGGTGCTAAATACTTTCTGATTCCTCCTAGACCCTCCTCTTTTCCTTATAGCTGTCAAGAGGATCAAACCTTGCATTTGACAAGGCCTACACACCTCTCTTTTTCAGTTTTGCATATAGATGTCTCTAATTATCATTATCTTCCTCAAATGGTTCTTTTTCAAACTATTTCTTCAACTTCTTTTCCTTGTTCTATCCCATAAATATTGATGCAATTCAGCTAAATATCATCAATACTTGGCAAAATTCTCTCCTTCTTCATGTTCTCGTATACCAATTATATGTCAATTACTCTAATAAAAAAACTTGTTGAGAAAAGACTTTATTTAAAATGATTATTGCAAGGAGTGGGGGAAAGGGGACTATTGTGATAGGACAATGGGTCCTATTACAATAGAAAGAACACTGAGATAAATAGCATTGGTATAATTAAACAGTAGATAACATTTTATCCTGAGGCTACCCTATTTTCAGGTGAAGCTCTTACATATAGGTTGTACACTGGCTCCAGCCGAGAGTGATCCAACAACCAGGGACCTGGGGGAAGGGAAGAATCTTGACCAAAGTTTGGTTAACAAGTATTTTGTTCTGATTGATCAATAAGGAAAAGTGGCTTAATCATTTATCAGGAAAATAATGGAAATTTGGAAGGTCTTCCTCCAGTTTTCTCCTAGGTAAATAAGGGTGGGGGCTCATTTGGGGAATGTAAGACATTTCCTGAACCACCAAAGGGTGGGAAGATTTTAGAACCTCCTCCATTTTTCAAGATCACAGGGCCTGGGTAGAGTTCAACAATGTTAAATCTCAAAGTTATATCTAGATATGCCTAAGTATGCTGGTTAGATATTACCACCCTGAAACAACATAAACTTTTCAACACAATATTTCCAAAACTAAACTCATCTTTCCTGAAAAAATTGAAATTCCTTTTGCCTTTGCTTCTTTTATTGGTGGCACCACCAGAAAAGGCATAGTCGCCTAAAATAGAAATCTGGTGATTGAAAGGAAGGAAAAAGGAAAATGATTATCATTAATCCAACTTCCTCTGAGTGTCACATATTTAACGTGTATAAATATATACAAATAGGAGAAGTCAATAGACATGTAAAAATAATCTTTAAAAAATTGAGCAAGATATATGTGGAAATAAGTAAATGACTAGAATACTAATAACAGCAGGGAGTTTTTTAATAAACAGAATTATATAGAAGTAGATGTTGAGCTGAACATTTAGTTACATTAATAAAATGTCAACTGAAAAAAATGCACAACCTAAGAATTGAGAACTATGTTTTATTGGGCAGACTTACTGAAGACTATTGCTCTGAGGGACTGTTACAAAGAGGTAAGGGAGGAGCCAGGATATATAGGAGATATTTTGCTGTAAAAAAAATGTAATCTGACATCAAAAGATTATTGCTAATCACAAAAATAGATATCTCAAGTTTATGATTTTGGTGTTTTCCTATGTATGAGAAGATGCAAGAGTCTGTGCTTATTAAAATTATTCCTTAGATATGCACCTTAAATATCTAGGGCAGTATCCTGTTTTTCTCCATCCATAATTACCCTCAGGGTGCACGGGGCGTAGGGTGGGGACGGGGAGGGCATGCTGAAGTGACTGATGGCTTTATGGCATCAATGTCCTTTGTTTACTGGAATGGCAAGTGACATTCTTTGTCTGTAAAAATGATATTGTTTTTCTCTTGTTAAAGGTACTATAAGATCAGACCAGAAATAAATGAAATAGAAACAAAGAAAATAATAGCAAAGATCAATAAAACTAACAGTTTGTTCTTTGATAAACCTTTAACCAGATTCATAAAGAAAAAGGAGAGGAATCAAATCAATAAAATTAGAAACAATAAAGGAGAAATTACAACAGACACTGCAGAAATAAAAAGGACCATAAGAGACTACTACAAGAAACTATATGCCAATAAAATGGACAACTTGGAAGAAATGGACAAATTCTTGGAAAGGTACAATTTTCCAAGACTGAACCAGGAAGAATTAGAAAATATAAACAGACAAATCACAAGTAATGAAATTGAAACTATGATTAAAAATCTTCTAACAAACAAAAGTTCAGGACCAGATGGCTTCAGAGGCAAATTCTATCAAACATTAAGGTAAGACTTAACATCTATCCTTCTCAAACTCTTCCAAAAAATGGCAGAGGGAGTAACACTCCCAAATTCATTTTACTAGGCCATCATCACCCTGATAACAAAACCAGACAAAAATGTCACAGAGAAAGAAAATTACAGAGCAATATCACTAATGAACATAGACGCAGAAATCCTCAACAAGATACTAGCAAACAGAATCCAACAACATATTAAAAGTATCATACACCATGAGCAAGTGGGATTTAACCCAGGAATGCAAGGATTCTTCAATATATGCAAATCAATCAATGTGATACACCATATTAACAAATTAAAGAATAAAAACCATATGATCATATCAATAGATGCAGAAAAAGGTTTTGACAAAATTCAACATGCATTTATGATAAAAACTCTCCAGAAAGTGGGCATGGGGGAACCTACCTCAACATAATAAAGCCCATATATGACAAACCCACAGCAAACATCATTCTTAATGGTGAAAAATTGAAAGCATTTCTTCTAAGATCTGGAACAAGACAAGGATGTCCACTCTCACCACTATTAGTCAACATAGTTGTGGAAGTCCTAGACATGGCAAACAGAGAAAAAAAAGAAATAAAAGGAATACAAGTTGGAAAAGAAGAAGTAAAACTGTCACTGTTTGCAGATGACATGATACTATACATAGAAAATCCTAAAGATGCCACCAGAAAACTACTAGAGCTAATCAATGAATTTGGTAAAGTAGCACAATAGAAAATTAATGCACATAAATCTCTTGCATTCCTATACACCAGCAACAAAATATCAGAAAGAGAAATTAAAGAAACAATCCCACATACCATCACAACAAAAAGAATAAAATACCTAGGAATAAACCTACCTAAGGAGGCAGAAACCTGTATGCAGAAAACTATAAAACACTGATAAAAGAAATCAAAGATGATACAAACAGATGGAGAAATATACCATGCTCCTGGATTGGAAGATTCAATATTGTGAAAATGACTATACTACCTAAAGCAATCTACAGATTCAATGCAATCCCTATCAAAACACCAATGGCATTTTTCACAGAACTAAAACAAAAGAATTTCCAATTTATTTGGAAACACAAAAGACCCCAAATAAGCAAAGCAATCTTGAGAAAGAAAAACAGAGCTGGAGGAATCAGGCTCCCCGACTTTAAACTATACTACAAAGCTACAGTAATCAAAACAGTATGGTACTGGCACAAAAACAGAAATACAGATCAATGGTACAGGATGGAAAGCCCAGAGATAAGCCCATGCATATATGGTCACCTAATCTGTGACAAAGGAGGCAAGAATATAAAATGGAGAAAAGACAGCTTCTTCAATAAGTGGTGCTGGGAAAACTGGACAGCTACATGTAAAAGAAAGAAATTAGAACAATCCATAACACATACACAAAAATAAGCTCAAAAGGATGAAAGAACTAAATGTAAAACCGGATACTATAAAACTCTTAGAGGAAGACATAGGAAAAACACTCTTTGACATAAACTACAGCAAGATCTTTTTTGACCCATCTCCTAGAGTAATGGAAATAAAAACAAAAATAAACAAATGGGATCTAATGAAACTTAAAAGCTTTTGCACAGCAAAGGAAACCATAAACAAGACGAAAAGATGACCCTCAGAATAGGAGAAAATATTTGAAAACAAAGCAACAGATAATGGATTAATCTCCAAAATATGCAAACAACCCATGCAGTTCAATATCAAAAAACAAACAACCCAATCCAAAAATGGGCAGACGACCTAAATAGACATCTCTCCAAAGAAGACATACATATTGCCAAGAGACACATGAAAAGATGCTCAACATCACTAATTATTAGAGAAATGCAAATCAAAACTACAATGAGATATCACCTCACACTGGTCAGAATGGCCATGATCAAAAATCTACAAACAATAAATGCTGGAGAGGGTGTGGAGAAAAGGGAACCCTCTAGCACTGTTGGTGGGAATGTAAATTGACACAGCCACTGTGGTGAACAATTTGGAGGTTCCTTAAAAAACTAAAAATAGAACTACCATAGGACCTAGCAGTCCCACTACTGGGCATATACCCTGAGAAAACCATAATCCAAAAGGACACAGGTACCCCAATGTTCATTGCAGCACTATTTACAATAGCCAAGACATGGAAACAACCTAAACGTTCAATGACAGATGAATGGATAAAGAAGATGTGGTACATTTATACAATGGAATATCACTCAGCCATAAAAAGGAATGAAAGTGGGTCATTTGTTGAGATGTGGATCAACCTAGAGTCTGTCATACAGAGTGAAGTAAGTCAGAAAGAGAAAAACAAATTTCGTATATTAATGCATATATGTGGGTCTAGAAAAATGGTACAGATGAACCTATTTCCAGGGCAGGAATAGAGACGCAGATGTATAGAATGGACATGTAGACACAGGGGGGAAAGGGGAAAGTGGAATGCATTAGGAGATTAGGATTGACATGTATACCCTACTATGTGTAAAATAGATAGTTAGTGGGAACCTGCTATAAAGCACAGGAAGGGGGAGGGGCAAGATGGTGGAAGAGTAAGACGCGGAGATCACCTTCCTCCCCACAGATACATGAGAAATACATCTACACGTGGAACTGCTCCTACAGAACACCCACTGAACGCTGGCAGAAGACGTCAGACCTCCCAAAAGGCAAGAAAATCCCCACGTACTTGGGTAGGGCAAAAGAAAAAAGAAATAACAGAGACAAAAGAATAGGGACGGGACCTGCACCAGTGGGAGGGAGCTGTGAAGGAGGAAAGGTTTCCACACACTAGGAAGCCCCTTCGCGGGCAGAGACTGCGGGTGGCAGAGGGGGGAAGCTTCGGAGCCACGGAGGAGAGCGCAGCCACAGGGGTGCGGAGGGCAAAGCGGAGAGATTCCCGCACAGAGGAGCGGTGCCAACCAGCACTCACCAGCCCGAGAGGCTTGTCTGCTCCCCCTCCGGGGCGGGCGGGGGCTGGGAGCTGAGGCTCGGGCTTCGGTGCTAGCCGGGAGGGAGTCCGGGAAAAAGACTGCAGCTGCCGAAGAGGCAAGAGACTTTTTCTTGCCTCTTTGTTTCGCGGCGCGCAAGGTGAGGGGATTCAGAGCGCCGCCTAAACGAGCTCCAGAGACGGGCGCGAGCCACGGCTATCAGCGCGGATCCCACAGCAACAGGGACGCAGAGGGAAAAACGGAGAGATTCCTGCACAGAGGCTCGGCGCCGAGCAGCACTCACCAGCCCGAGAGGCTTCTCTGCTCACCCGCCGGGGCGGGCGGGGGCTGGGAGCTGAGGCACAGGCTTCGGTCGGATACCAGGGAGAGGACTGGGGTTGGCGACGTGAACACAGCCTGAAGGGGCTAGCGCACCACAACTAGCCGGGAGGGTGCCCGAGAAAAAGTCTGCAGCTGTCGAAGAGGCAAGAGACTTTTTCTTGCCTCTTTGTTTCGCGGCGTGCAAGGAGAGGGGATTCAGAGCGCCACTTAAACGAACTCCAGAGACGGGCGCGAGCCGCGGCTATCAGCGCGGACCCCAGAGACGGGCATGAGACGCTAAGGCTGCTGCTGCCGCCACCAAAAAGCCTGTGGGCGAGCACAGGTCATTCTCCACACCGCCCCTCCCGGGAGCCTGTGCAGCCCGCCACGGCCGGGCTCCCGTAATCTGGGGACAACTTCTCCGGGAGAGCGCACGGCGCGCCTCAGGCTGCTGCAATGTCACGCCGGCTTCTGCCGCCGCAGGCTCGCCCCGCCTCCTCCGTACTGCTCCCTCCCCCCGGCCTGACTGAGCCAGAGCCCCCGAATCAGCTGCTCCATTAACCCCGTTCCGTCTGGGCGGGGAACAGACGCCCTCAGGCGACCTACATGCAGAGGCGGGTCCAAATCCAAAGCTGAACCCCAGGAGCTGTACGAACAAAGAAGAGAAAGGGAAATCTCTCCCAGCAGCCTCAGAAGCAGCGGATTAAAGCTCCACAAACAACTTGATGTGCCTGCATCTGTTGAATACCTGAATAGACAACGAATCATCCCAAATTTAGGAGGTGGACTTTGGGAGCAGGATATATTAACTTTTCCCCTTTTCCTTTTTCTGTGAGTGTATATGTGTATGCTTCTGGTTGAGATTTTGTCTGTATAGCTTTGCTCTCACTGTTAGTCCTACGGTTAGGTCCGTCCGTTTTTTGTTTTTGTTTTTTTTTTTACTTAAAAAAATTTTTTTTTCCTAATAAATGTTTTCTTAATAATTTTTTCCTTATTTTCTATTTTTAAAAAATTTAAAAAAAATTTTTAATAAGTTTTTTCATATTTTTATTTTAAAACATTAAAAATTTTTTTCTTAATAAACTTTTTTCTTAATAATTTTTTTCTTATTTTTAGTATAAAAAATTAATAAATCTATTTTTAAAAATTAAAAAAAATTTTTTCTTAATAAATTTATTCTTAATAATTTTTTTCTTATTTTTTATTATAATTGCTTTATTTTATTTTATTTTATCCTCTTTCTTTCTTTCTTTCCATTTTTTCTCCCTTTTATTCTGAGCTGTGTGGATGAAAGGCTCTTGGTGCTCCAGCCAGGCATCAGGGCTGTGCCTCTGAGGTGGGAGAGCGAACTTCAGGACACTGGTCCACAAGAGACCTCCCAGCTCCACGTAATACCAAACGGCGAAAATCTCTCAGAGATCTCCATCTCAACATCAAGACCCAGCTTCACTCAACGACCAGCAAGCTACAGTGCTGGACACCCTATGCCAAACAACTAGCAAGAGAGGAACACAGCCCCATCGATTAGCAGAGAGGCTGCCTAAAATCATAATAAGGCCACAGACACCCCAAAACACACCACCAGACGTGGACGAGCCCACCAGAAAGACAAGATCCAGCCTTATCCACCAGAACACAGGCACTAGTTCCCTCCACCAGGAAACCTACACAACCCACTGAACCAACCTTAGCCACTGGGAACAGATACCAAAAACAACGGGAACTACGAACCTGCAGCCTGTGAAAAGGAGACCCCAAACACAGTAAGATAAGCAAAATGAGAAGACAGAAAAACACACAGCAGATGAAGGAGCAGGGTCAAAACACACCAGATCTAACAAATGAAGAGGAAATAGGCAGTCTACCTGAAAAAGAATTCAGAATAATGATAGTAAGGATGATCCAAAATCTTGGAAATAGAATAGACAAAATGCAAGAAACATTTAACAAGGACGTAGAAGAACTAAAGAGGAACCAAGCAACGATGAAAAGCACAATAAATGAAATTAAAAATACTCTAGATGGGATCAATAGCAGAATAACTGAGGCAGAAGAACGGATAAGTGACCTGGAAGATAAAATGGTGGAAATAACTACTGCAGACCAGAATAAAGAAAAAAGAAAGAAAAGAACTGAGGACAGTCTCAGAAACCTCTGGGACAACATTAAACGCACCAACATTCGAATTATAGGGGTCCCAGAAGAAGAAGAGAAAAAGAAAGGGACTGAGAAAATATTTGAAGAGATTATAGTTGAAAACTTCCCTAATATGGGAAAGGAAATAGTTAATCAAGTCCTGGAAGCACAGAGAGTCCCATACAGGATAAATCCAAAGAGAAACACACCAAGGCACATATTAATCAAACTATCAAAAATTAAATATAAAGAAAACATATTAAAAGCAGCAAGGGAAAAATAACAAATAACACACAAGGGCATCCCCATAAGGTTAACAGCTGATTTCTCAGCAGAAACTCTACAAGCCAGAAGGGAGTGGCAGGATATACTTAAAGTGATGAAGGAGAAAAACCTACAACCAAGATTACTCTACCCAGCAAGGATCTCATTCAGATTTGATGGAGAAATTAAAACCTTTACAGACAAGCAAAAGCTGAGAGAGTTCAGCACCACCAAACCAGCTTTACAACAAATGCTAAAGGAACTTCTCTACGCAAGAAACACAAGAGAAGGAAAACACCTACAATAACAAACCCAAAACATTTAAGAAAATGGGAATAGGAACATACATATCGATAATTACCTTAAATGTAAATGGATTAAATGCTCCCACCAAAAGACACAGACTGGCTGAATGGATACAAAAACAAGACCCATATATATGCTGTCTACAAGAGACCCACTTCAGACCTAGAGACACATACAGACTGAAAGTGAGGGGATGGAAAAAGATATTCCATGCAAATGGAAATCAAAAGAAAGCTGGAGTAGCAATTCTCATATCAGACAAAATAGACTTTAAAATAAAGACTATTACAAGAGACAAAGAAGGACATTACATAATGATCAAGTGATCAATCTAAGAAGAAGATATAACAATTGTAAATATCTATGCAGCCAACATAGGAGCACTTCAATACATAAGGTAAATGCTAACAACCATAAAAGTGGAAATTGACAGTAACACAATATTAGTAGGGGACTTTAGCACCCCACTTTCACCAATGGACAGATCATCCAAAATGGAAATAAATAAGGAAACACAAGCTTTAAATGACACAGTAGACCAGATAGATTTAATTGATATTTATAGGACATTCCATCCAAAAACAACAGAAAACACTTTCTTCTCAAGTGCACATGAAACATTCTCCATGATAGATCATATCTTGTGTCATGATTGAAGCCTTGGTAAATTTAAGAAAATTGAAATCGTGTCAAGCATCTTTTCTGACCACAACGCTATGAGATTAGAAATCAACTGCAAGAAAAAAACTGTAAAAAACACAGACACATGGAGGCTAAACAGTATGCTACTAAATTACCAAGAGAACACTGAAGAAATCAAGGAAGAAATCAAAAACTATCTAGAGACATATGAAAATGGAAGCACGATGATCCAACCCCTACGGGATGCAGCAAAAGCAGTTCTAAGAGGGAAGTTTATAGCAATACATTCCTACCCCAGGAAACAAGAAAAATCTCAAATAAACAACCTAACCTCACACCTAAAGAAATTAGAGGAAGAAGAACAAAAGAAAAAAAAAACCCCAAAGTTAGCAGAAGGAAAGAAATCATAAAGATCAGATCAGAAATAAATGAAAAAGAAATGAAGGAAAGAATAGCAAAGATCAATAAAACTAAAAGATGGTTCTTTGAGAATATAAACAAAATTGATAACTCATTAGCCAGACTCATCATGAAAAAAGGGAGAAGACTCAAATCAATAGAATTAGAAATGAAAAAGGAGAAATAACAACTGACACTGCAGAAATACAAAGGATCATGAGGGATAACTACAAGCCACTCTATGCCAATAAAATGGACAACCTGGAAGAAATGGACAAATTCTTAGAAAAGCACAATCTTCCAAGACTGAACCAGGAAGAAATAGAAAATATAAACCTACAAATCACAAGTAATGAAGTTGAAACTATGATTAAAAATCTTCCAGTAAAAAAAAGCTCAGCGCCAGAGGGCTTCACAGATGAATTTTATTAAACATTTAGAGAACAGCTAACACCTATCCTTCTCAAATTCTTCCAAAATATAACAGAGGGAGGAACACTCCCCAACTCATTATATGGGGCCACCATCACCCTGATACCAAAACCAGACAAAGATATCAGAAAAAAGAAAACTATAGGCCAATATCACTGATGAACATAGATGCAAACATCCTCAACAAAATACTAACAAGCAGATTCCAAAAGCACATTAAAGGATCATACATCATGATCAAGTGGGGTTTATCCCAGGAATGCAAGGATTTTTCAGTATACACAGATCAGTCAAGGTGATACACCATATTAACAAATTGATAGATAAAAACCATATGATCATCTGAATAGATGCAGAAAAAGCTTTTGACAAAATTCAACACCAGTTTATGATAAAAACTCTCCAGAAAGTAGGTATAGAGGGAACCTACCTATACATAATAAAAGCCATATATGACAAACCCACAGCCAACATCATTCTCAATGGTGAAAAACTGAAAGCATTTCCACTAAGATCAGGAACAAGTCAAGGGTTCCCATTCTCACCAGTATTATTCAATGTAGTTTTGGAATTTTTAGCCATGATAACCAGAGAAGAAAAAGAAAAAAAAAAAAAAAAAGAATCCAAATTGGAAAAAATAGAAGTAAAACTGTCAGTTTGCAAAAGACATGATAGTCTACATAAAAATCCTAAAGATTCCACCAGAAAACTACTAGAGCTAATCAATGAATTTGGTAAAGTAGCACAATACAAAATTAATGTGCAGAACTCTCTTGCATTCCTATACACTAATGATGAAAGATCAGAAGGAGAAATTAAGGAAACACTCCCATTTACCTTTGCAACAAAAATAACAATATACCTAGGAATAAACCTACCTAAGGAGGCAAAAGACCTGTATGCAGAAAACTATAAAACACTGATGAAAGAAATCAAAGACAAAACAAACAGATGTAGAGATATACCATGTTCTTGGATTGGAAGAATCAACACTGTGAAAACGACTATACCACCCAAAGCAATCTACAGATTCAATGCAATCCCTATCAAATTACCAATGACATTTTTCACAGAAGTAGAACAAAAAAACTTCCAATTCATTTGGAAACACAGAAGACCCCGAATAGGCAAAGAAATCTTGAGAAAGAAAAATGGAACTGGAGGAATCAGGCTACCTGACTTCAGATTATACTACAAAGCTACAGTAATCAACACAGTATGGTACTGGCACAAAAACAGAAAGAGAGATCAATGGAACAGGATAGAAAGCCCAGAGATAAACCCACACACATATGGTCACCTTATCTTTGCCAAAGGAGGCAAGAATATATAATGGAGAAAAGACAGCCTCTTCAATAGGTGGTGCTGGGAAAACTGGACAGCTACATGTAAAAGAATGAAATTAGAACACTTCCTAACACCCTACACAAAAATAAACTCAAAATGGATTAAAGACCTAAAGGTAAGTCCAGATACTATAAAACTCTTAGAGGAAAACATAGGCAAAACACTCTATGACATAAATCATAGCAAGATCATTTTTTACCCACCTCCTAGAGTAATGGAAATAAGAACAAAAATAAAGAAATGTGACCTAATGAAACTTAATAGCTTTTGCACCGCAAAAGAAGCTGTAAACAAGACAAAAAGACAATCCTCAGAATGGGAGAAAATATTTTCAAACAAAGCAACTGACATAGGATTAATCTCCAAAATATACAAGCAGCTCATGCAGCTCAATGTCAAAAAAACAAACAACCTAATCCAAAAATGGGCAGAAGACCAAAACAGACATTTCTCCAAAGAAGACATACAGATGGCCAAGAGGCACATGAAAAGTTGCTCAACATCACTAATTATTAGAGAAATACATATCAAAACTACAGTGAAGTATCACCTCACACCAGTCAAAATGGCCATCATTAAAAATCTACAAACAATAAATGCTGGAGAGGATGTGGAGAAAAGGGAACCCTCTTGCACTGTTGGTGTGGATGTAAGTTGATACAACCACTGTGGAGAACAATATGGAGGTTCCTTAAAAAACTAAAAATAGAACTAGCATATGACCCATCAATCCCACCCCTGGGCATATATACCCTGAGAAAACCATAATTCAAAAGGAGACATGTACCACAGTGTTCATTGCAGCTCTATGTACAATAGCCAGGACATGGAAACAACCTAAGTGTCCGTCGACAGATGAATGGGTAAAGAAGATGTGGCACATATATACAATGGAATATTACTCAGCCATAAAAAGGAACAAACGAGTTATTTGTAGTGAGGTGGATGGGCCTAGGGTCTGTCATACAGAGTGATGTAAGTCAGGAAAAGAAAAACAATTACCGTATGCTAATGCATATATATGGAATCTAAAAAAAATGGTACTGATGAACTTAGTGGCAGGGCAGGATTAAAGATGTAGCCGTTGAGAACAGACTTGAAGACACAAGGGGGGAAAGGGGAAGGTCGGACAAAGTGAGAGAGTAGCATTGACATATATACACTACCAAATGTAAAATAGATAGCTAGTGGGAAGATGCTGCATAGCACAGGGAGATCAGTTTGGTGCTTTGTGATGATCTAGAGGGGTGGGATAGGGAGGATGGAAGGGAGGCTCAAGAGGGAGTGGATATGGTCATATATGTATACATGTAGCTGATTCTCTTTGTTATACAGTAGAAACTAACACAACATTGTAAAGCAATTATACTCCAATAAAGATTTTTTAAAAATATAAAAAATTAGAACACAAAAATAAAAAAGTAATTTCAAAACAATACAGTTACAACAACTGAATTTGATAAAATATTCCAACCGCATATCACATTAGATATAATGTAATAATGTATAATCATAGTTCCAAGCTTGTTTGTTCTTAATACTGTAGGTATTACTGGTGAGAAATTGAGAATAGAGTATCAGGTAAAATCCCTCTTAGGGCTCCTTTTCCTTTATTTTGCTTCAGTCATACCCAGAAAACTATATTTTTCTTATTTTTTAATTTTTTTAAAATCTTTTGTGCTAGTTTCGATTAGTTGGCAACATCTGCCTGGAAGGATAAGTGCTGGAAAATGTCGAAGCCACACTAGTATTCAGAGGAAAATAAAATATGATGATCAATTAGAGATATAATCAGTGGGTGTGGAGAGGGGTGGCTCTCAGCCTGCCATGACTTTGTCAGTGTTGTCATCAAGTGCCACTAATAACTAGGTGAAAACATCTAAGTTCAGCAAGACAGCAGGAAAGCAGAGAGCACTTATTGCTTAACTACAGATCTCCAGGTTATCCAGATCCTGTTGAACTTTGTTACATGTGGTTAGATTAACACTATGTCTAGTTCTGATTCAGGGAATGCAAGAAAATGATGCATGTTGAAGTTACCATATGACAGCAGTAAAGCACGTTGTTGAGTACCCATTCTGAGGCAGATCCCTAGAGAGAGACATTTGTGTGTCCTTCCACCACCTGTGTATACCCTAGTATCACATAGTTAATGTACAGGCATGAATCTCCAACACCAGGTTTGTTTTATTCAAAATCTTGATATTCTTGTGACTCCAGATTATGTCCTGAGTTTCTCTCTTTGTTTCCTAGACTCTAGTTATTTTCCAGGACCAATTTGATCTGTTTTCTGATTTCTGCATCTCAGACTTCTGATTCAGCCTCTTCCACAAGACTGGGCAACTTCACTGCATACTCCTGTGTTTATCTTACCAAATATTTGACAAACATAATGCAAGGTCTCATTCAAATGCATTTGTAAGAGCCTTTTAAAATTACAAGTTAGCCATACTTCTCCTATTTGACACAAAGGCACAATTTCAGATCTTCCTGACTTTCACACATTTCATTGTGGCATGCAGGAATATTTCTAGTGCACGCAGAGCTCAGTGGGAAAAGTCTAAGGATGTTAAAATCCAGTGCAGCTGGCATGTTGTTGCCTCTCCAGCTGTGAGTAGGACAGAAAAGGTGGGGCAGGAATAGTCTCACCACTTGGAGCTCCCAGCTGTTTGACAGCAGGAAATCTGTGCTGAGTCCTGGGGGCAAAGGAGAGGAGGTGGCTAGGTAGCTGCCTAAAAACATTTCACTTGAGCCATCTGGTTGAAGAATGTGACATGTTACATGTGAGAAGTACAGAGTGGCTAAGGGAGCTGAGGGTCTCTTTACAGCAAAAAGAAAAATATTTTAATCTGAAAACACCCCAATTCACTGCAGTCATCTTTCCTAGGTCCTCTTTAAGTCATCTCTATTGTTATAAGAAAATGTAGTATTTTTATTGTAAACATCTTACTCAATACTGATAATAATGATCCTAGTAACAGCAGTAGAATTGGACAAGTCATTTGTAATTAGAGGTTTGGTGATATTGGAAGAAAACCTTTGTGTGTTGAAAAAATATGGACTTTTGTGAGGTCCTGTTTGCAGATCTTTAGTTCTGTCCTCATTCCAGTCCTGGGGGGGCCCTGATTTAGTCCACTTCAGTTTAATCAAACAACCCTTAATGGAATGGAACTTACTCACTGGATAATGCAGTTTCCCATTCCAAAGGGTAATGGTCTAAGACTACATGCATTGTTGCTTATGGCATTTCAATTAACAATAATGGGAGTCCCTTTCCCTTCCCCTTTTCCTTCCCCTTCCTCTTCCCCCCTCCTTTCCCCTCCCTTCCCCTCCCTTCCCTTATTTTCCTTCCCTTCCCTTCCCTTCCCCCATCCCCCAAGAAAGAATGCCAAATATATTGGCTGAAATTTCAGACATTTTCACAATAAATATACTTCCAGATTATTTTGACTATTATTTTGATAATTTATCTTTGAGTATTGCTAATAAAGAACCTATTACTCAAACATCCACTTTCATTGATTCCCTAACCTAGGGTTTGTGGGAGTAAACAAGAAGGATCCAGGATCCCAGAGAGCTAAACACTCTTTTGTTGGCTGAGAATGACCCACAGATGTATTGCATGCATGCAGGGAACATAAGAGAAAGAGGAGATATTCAGTAAGGAATTGTGTGTCAGATGTGAGCATGCAGATGTGTATGTGTGGGGGGGATGTGAGTATGTGTGTGTGCGCACATGTGGGTAGAGGGGAGAGGTGAACATGTAAGTGTACGTGTGTGTGTGTGCATATGTGTTTGGGGACTAAGAAGTTTTAGGAAAATAGAGGGACATAAATTAGGCACTGACTAATAAAAATCCTATCATTATTACAGTCTGTGTTGGAATTCCAAAACTGTGCAATCTTGTTGAAATCATAGATATGGGACCTCATTTTTTTTCTTTAAAACAGGTGGCACAAGTACACAGTAAAAGTAGACTGAATAAGATTGTCCATGTGAGAGTGCATGTTAGGAATGTTTTGGTATTACTCTTTTTTCTGTCACCCACAAGTATAGATGCATCTCCTCTAATATGCAAATCAAATGCAATAAAACAAAGTACCATGAAAGCACTCACTTTGGAAATCCTCTTGAATTTGGCCCTGCCTTAACCTCTCACTTCCTGCCAGACAAACTATTAATTCACTATAAAACAACTTAACTTTAGGCTTACCAAATTCTGGTTTAAGACTGAATGTATACTCTATGTGTTGGAAATATCACTACAATTGTGCAATTAGGGTGTTGGAGGATAAGGATGTACCCCAACTTCCACTCCATCCTAACGCAGAAACACCGCCTGAATTTGAATCCCATCCCCACCATTTATTAACTCTTGTACAAATTACATAATATCCCCTTGACTAATTTTTGTCATCTGTATTTGAGGAATTATAATTATTTTCTAGAATTTTTGAAAGGATGAAAGATTTAATACATGCAACTGTTAGAACAGTGTATGGTAAATAGTCCATTTTCAGTAATATTTAGATTTATTATCATTACAAGCATAATAAACATACAGTACAATAGCTGGCTCTATAAATGTTATATGATGATAAAGATAATCCCATAGTATATTTAAATTTTATTCTTAAGAGTTAAATATAGAAATTATAAGCAAAAAGAGAGGAGAAAGCCACTTGGATGAAGAGAAAAACTTTGCAAAAATCATTGAATATAATAAAATAATGTGTGTGTAAAAAATCCCTGGTTAAAATGACACAAATAGAGTACAAGGCATGGACTGAACACAGGCGCAAATTAAAATCAAGTTGATATGTAGCCCCGATTATGAAAATTAAAAGCCAAATATCTGTCATACTCTCTGAACTATAAACTTTTCAGTGGTAAAAACTGTTTTCTATAATTGTTAACTCTTCCCAAACTTTCCATTTTATGATCAATATTCCTAAAATAGTAACACCAATTTAAGGACAAGCCCCAAGTCCTTAAATTATTAAAGCTCTAATGGGGAAATAAAGGTTCTGGTTTCCAGCTGTTGGTTTGGGCCTTCTAGGACACATCTGTCAAATGTATCTGTCTAATGGCAGATGCGTCTGGAGCTTCTCTGCATCAGTTTCTTTGGTCGTGAGCATTTAAGATGTCTGCAGATTTTCCAAGCTGGTTCAATGTCTAAATATTTATAGATAGATAGGTAGATAGATAGATAGATAGATAGATAGATAGATAGATAGATAGATAGATAGTTTTGCTCATCGTCTTTTTTTCTCCCCTGAATTTTTAGCTTCACAAATTGCAGGCATGCTAAATCTATAAGAAATTGATGGGGAAATTAGGAGGGTGGCCAGAACTTAATATGGTGCTGAGCATGAGAGAGCCCAAGGAAAACAGGATGAGCTGATTATTAAAATAAATAAAATACCTCATAGAGTGTTTATGGAGGCAGTCAGAAGAGTGTTTAATGAGCTCCAGGAAAACAATCTGATACAGAGGAAGGAGCAAAGCAAGTCTCCAAACGTGGCATGTATACCAAAGGATTAGCAAAGACATCTTATCTTCACCTTCCTCAGGAAAAGTCTCAGTGATTTAACATGTCAGAGAGATTTTTAATGACACACTACTGCAGTTTTAATTAATTTTTTTCATCTATATGCAAGCGCTGAATTAAAGGTTTACTTCCTCCCCATATGATCTAAGATTAACTAGTTACATTTCAATTTAATGCATTGTTGCAGTGGTAGACTGTTAGGAGGGTTTTTATTTACAAATAAGGTCAAGAAAATATAGTATTATTTTAGAAGTCTGACTTGCTTAACAGAGGGGGGAAGGACACGATACCTTTTGGGTCACTGCTTCTCAAACAGAGATCATTTTGCCCCTCTTCCTCCAGGGGTATTTGTCAATGTCTAGGGATATTTTTGGTGTTACAATTGGGATGATGCTACTGACATCAAGTGAGAAGAAGGCAGGGATGCTGCTAAATATCCTACAATGCACAGGACAGCCTCCCACAACCAGTTAGCTGGAACAAAATGTGAGTAGTGCTGAGATCGAGAAACCCTGTATTAAGTGAAAGATGTGTGATGTTTCACTGTATGAAGCATTTGCTTTGTACTGAATAGACCCCATTTTTCCTGATTATATATAAATGATAACTACCTTTTAAAAAATCCCTGTTTCAATGGAAATTGAATGATCTAGTTAAGTTGAACACAACTCTGATATATAGCGTGCGCTCTCTCTCTATATATATGTATATATTGTGATAATACAATATAGGTAATATAGATATGCCCTTTTTGTGCATAAATCTCCTTGTTTTTATCAAATTCAAGAGATAATTTAACAATAATAAATTTCATTTACCTTGTAAGGTGAAATCCACAAGAAATATAAAAATAATCAAATATTTATTATATAATTTATCAGTCAGTACAGTGTAATCTTACTCAGAGACTCAGAGAGAGTTGGAGTTCCTTAAAGTTATCTTCCACAAGAATGAGCAGTTGTTTTAGCACTTCTGAAGTTGAATAAATTGCATATACCTCACTCTAAAGAGTCTAAATAAATACACACATATTAACACAGTATTGGTCTTAAGTTCTACAAGTGACAGACCTTAGAGTCACCCAAAGAAAAATGATGCTCTTTGAAACCAGTTTAGTCTAAACCTATCTATGTTTTTATCACCAAAGACCACAAAAGAGACTCCTTGATGACTGATAAAAGAATAGACTAAAAGCTTTTCTTTAGTTCAGACTTGCCAGAATATGCATCTACGTCAGTTTTCCAAAACATGACCTGTAAACTTGTAATAAATTGTGAGAAATCATTCATTAAGAGGTTAATCATTGTACTAAGAATGAAACAAGCCTGTTGGGGAATAAAATATTTTTGCAGGGTGATCAATGCTGATGTTTTACATTTATTTTTGGTTTTCCCTTCTGGACGCATGTTAAGATCCCACTTCCTGGAGCCATAAAACTAGTCATGGCCTATAATTTTTGAACAGAAATAATGTTCATCACTTCTGAGACCTTTAGTTCCAGCCTAAAATTTCCTAGAGCTCTATTTTTCACTGCCAAGGCCATTGGTACTATTCCAGATAGCATGTGCTCCATCAGCCTGAGTCCCAGAGTAAGCGCAGTGAACAAGGAAATGGATTTTGAAGGCTAGAATAATTTTTTCCATTTTATGAAGAGGCAGATCATTTGGTAAAACTATTGTTTGTGCTTATGTGGAAGGCAGATAAGGTACTGTGGTCAATAGAATAATAGGTCCCTAAATGTGTCCGTGTTCTGATCCCCAGGAACCATGTATATATTATCTTGCATATCAAAAAAGGATTTTGCAGATGTGATCAAGTTAAGGTTATTGAGATGGCGAGATTATCTAGGTAATCTCAAGGTAATCACAAGGGTCCTTATAGGAGGAAGACAGGCAGCCCAGAATTAGAACATATGATGAGGGATACAGAGGTCAGAGTGATGTTCTTTGAAGATGTAGGTAGGCACTACAAGCCAAGGAATGCAGGTAGCCCCTAGAAATTGGAAAAGTCAGGATAAAGATTTTCTCTTAGCGCATCCAGAGGAACACAACTCTGATTTTAGCCCCATACAACCAATTTTGGATTTCTGACTTCCAGAAATGTGAGGTAATAAGTTTGTGTAATCCAGCACCTAGGTAATTTATTTTTTCCTGTATAAGATTCTAAGAGTGATGTCACATGATCCAGAGACATGGATCCAGAAGATACTTTCCAGGACCATGTTGTATATAAACCAAGGAAAGCAGATCAAGATGAAAACATATCAAAGCCCACAGAAAATAAAATTTCTTTATTGAGCTTTGTAATAAAAACAGTTGAGATAAGTGAGAGGCTAAGGAAATAGATGGAATAAGCTACCATTGTTAAGCACTCACCCACGCTACCAAGATATCCTGGGGCCTTAGTAAGAGGGTATATATATATATATATATATATATATATATATATATGGCACAAATCCTGATTATTGTGTTTACTAGAGGATGGAGAACAGAGTTAATAGTCTTTCAGTAGTCATCTTGGTCTGGCTTTGATATAGTCTTAAACTCAATTTTTTTAGAATAGTCCTGTGTAGCATGCCACGCCAATAAAGAACATGGCTAAAAATGTCTAGTGTTTCCAGTAGGATGCAGTAATCCACCAAGGGTATGCTTGTGTTGAGATATAGCACTCATGTGCAAGTTTCACCTTCCAAAGTGTATAATTACCTGGTTCATTGTAGGCGCTTAACACATTTTAGAGGACCAAATGTATGACTTGTTTGACTAGACAGGTGCACATAATCACTCAGGTTCAGCATTTGCTTTCCCCTACAGACCATTTCTAATTTCAGGTTGAAAGCTGTATTTTTTAAAAACCAGATAGATTAGGTTCTATTTGACTTCTTTGCTATGGTGTCCAATTGGTGGTTCCTTCTGCTTAGCATATGGTATGGTCTGAATGTTGTGATTTGAATGTTTGTGTTCCCCCAGAATTCATATTTTGAAATCCTACCTCCAAATGTGGTAGTGTTAGTAGGTGGGGCATTTGTGAGGTGCTTAAGTTATGAGAGTAGAACCCTCATTAATGGAATGGTGCTTTTTCAAAAGAGCCTCCTGAGAGCTCCCTAATGCTCTTCTACCATGTGAGGACACAGCAAGAATGTGCCCTCTAAGAAGCAAAAAGGAGTCCCTCACAAGATACTGAATCTGCTTGCACCCTGATCTTGGATTTCCAACCCCAGAACTGTGAGAAATAAATTTATGTTGTTTATAATCTGTGGTATTTTGTTATAGCAGCCCAAATGAATTAAGACAGCATACATTGAGAACAAAATTCAAGTTGTTGAGTAGATAAGACAAGATCCTCTGATTTTCTGCATTTCTTTTATTAAAGGTGAGTTATTTTGTTGTCACTGAGTGTAAGGCCAGAATTGTGTTTTAGTTTGCAGTAGTGTTAGCAATTACGCTCTTGAGTACAAGTCACTGGGTAGAGTCATTTTTGCCAGAAATTTTTAATTGATAGGATGGCCACTGTTAGTTTTTAGAATGATTATTTTCCATGGTGCAGTCATGACTTAGGTCAGGATAGATAAAGATTTTAATGGAAATGATCATTGTTTTTTTGGTATGGGAATTGTGCAGCCACAGCCAGAATCCAGTGCTATCTAGTACTAGAATGCTTCTTATAAGCAACCTCCTTTATTTTACTTTGTTAAATCTTACTTACTATTTATATGTCAGGTTAAAATTAACCTCCTCAGTCAAGCTTTCTTTACATCTCTGAGAAGTGGTCAGGAACTGAGCTAAATAGTTTAATGGTACTTATCACTTGTGTGTGTGTGTGTGTGTGTGTTTGTGAACACCAAGAGCTGGAGCTTGGTCTCTTTTTACTCACTGTATAACATAGGTTAAGAACCAGCCTCCTTCATTTTCAGTCATTACGGACTATGCATGTGTATATTCCATTCCTATGCTAATATACCAGGAGTAAACTCATGAACCAGATCAGAACCAATAAAACATTAGGTCATCTTATCCCTAGTCAATGGTTGAGAGATGAACATGTGAATCAAGACAGAGAAGTAATCATAAGATTAAAGAACACCTTATGATACTTTCTCAAATGATCATGAAGGAAACCAACTGAGATTATGAGTAATATTAGCCTAGGGACCAAGAAATGCTATGATCATTTTGTCTACAAACTGGAGAGGGAAAAAAAGCCGGGAGATGGAGAAAAGAATATAAACTTTGGAAGTTCTAAGTATCTGGATCTACTTAAGGTACTTATGCATTTTCCAGGGAAGTGAGTGAATAAATTACTTCCCAACTTTTTTATCTTAAATAAATTGAGTTAGATTTCTGTCACTCACTATCAAAATAATCATAATATTCCATTTTGGTATCCTCAGTACATAACTAAATGCTAATCTAGAAATCATTTAATACATGTTGTTTAGTGAGTGTTTTAGTCAGCTTTGGCTGCTACAACAAAATACCATACACTGGGCTGCTTAAACAACAGAAATTTATTTCTCATGGTTGTGGAGGCTGGAAAGCTAAAATCAGGTTGCCAGTATGGTTGGATTCCGGCAAGAGCTCTCTTTCTGGCTTGTTGATAGCCACCTTCTCACTGAGTCCTCACTTGTAGGGAGAGACTAAGAGCAGACACTCTGGTGCCTTCTCTTATGTCAATCCCATTATGAGGGCCCCACCCTAATGACCTCATCTAAACCTAATTACTTCTCAAAGTCCCCATCTCAAATACCATCATATTAGGGGTTAGGGCATCAATATATGAATTTTGGAGGCATACAATGAGGTCCATCCTAGTGAGTAACTGATTAAATTAGTGAATCAGAAGATGTATAATATCTGTGGTAGTTGTTTGAGAATGGGAGTTATTATGCTGGCCATATTTCTGAAATAAACTCTATAATGGTGATTACAGGGATTTCCCTGGTGGTGCAGTGGTAAAGAAACACCTACCAATGCAGGGAACATGGGTTTGAGCCCTGGTCTGGGAAGATGCCACATGCCGTGGAGCAACTAAGCCTGTGTGCCACAACTACTGAGCCTGTACTCTAGAGACTGCAAGCCACCACTACTGAGCCCGCATGCCACAACTACTGAAGCCCATGTGCCTAGAGCCCATGCTCCACAACAAGAGAAGCCACCGCAATGAGAAGCCTGCAGACCACAACGAAGAGTAGCCCCTGCTTGCCTCAACTAGAAAAAGCCCGCGTGAAGCAACCAAGACCCAATACAGTCAAAAATAAATAAATAAATAAAATAAGAATATTATAAAAAGTGGTGATTAGAGTCACTTTAATATGGGGTCATGTTATTATATTATTATTATATCCTACCCTTTGCTCAAAAGCACAATTATTAGGGCCATGGATGGAGGATGGAGATTAATAAAGGTTTCAAGGCCCAAAATGACAGGTTAAAATATGAAACAAGGAAATCTCTGAGTTCTGGTGAGTAGTTGCCAGATATTCATCAGAATTCCTGAGCATAGATGAACAAATAGTTTCCACATGCCATAATTTGGAAATATTAACATATTCCATCTCTTTTGGACCTTTGTATCAAGTAGAAAAATAACTTTCAGCAAGGATTATTTCTACAGAGAATGTAAACAATATAATATTCCAATGCTGCTATGTGGATACCATCTATTGAAACTTTGTAATGCTTAATGGCTTATGTAAAAGATATTTGTGTGGATGAAAGAATTGTCTGAAGAATAGCACTCTAAAGAATGCCTAATGTCTTCATCACTTGTAGCAAATGATAAAAGTATTTGCAGAAGCAAATATGAGAGGGAAAGGGAGGTGGATTCCTGGTGAAAGGAATCAGAATTTTTGATCATTACAAACTCCTCATGGTCCTGTAACACTAGAAAATTGCAGATCAACCTCAGTGTCACTGAGATTGCCAGTCACTGAAATTTCTACTGTGATGTAGAAAAGAAAATAATCTATTTCAAATGTTTCTGCTCTGTAACTAACGGAATCTGTATAGAAAATAAACTAAGATCATCTATATTGTTCCATTCCTCGGTTTATTTCTATTTCTATTCAACCAAAATAATTCCAATGGCAGATAGAGATATGAAAGACATTTTATATAGGCTAATATATTTCCTTTGTAAACTGGCCAAGCAAGACAAAATATTAAGGAAGCAAATCCCCAAGTAAATCTCAATTCATCTACCCCTTTCAAAAGAGTCTTCACTACAGAACAGAGTGTGAGTTTACAGAGCAACAAGTTAATGTTTTATTATTCTGATCTATTTTCTGAAGCTAAGAATGCTGAAGAGTTTTGAAGAGAAAACCCTAAATTCTCCCTTACTACTCTAAATGCACTATCACACTGATTCTGTGTGTGCCTGTTGGTACAATTTTTTGACAGATTTTCTGGGTTCCCAGACAAAATGAACTGATCTACACAAAGTTCAAAGCTGTGAGTTTAGCTTTAGAAACTCTCATAGGAATAAATACAAGCAACTGTTCTCAAATAAAGATGAATCACCCACCTTATCATTCAAGCTGGTTGTCATTGTGTGGTTGGTGGAATATTAATCCAATTCTACTTATTTAGAAAATGTTATTTATTATGTTAGACATTAAGCTGAATGTACTTTGAAGCCCTACAGAATCAGATTCTGGTTCTAGCATTAAATACCAGTCATCATAGACATATATGACTTAGACAAGTTTCTTTGAGGTTCAATTTCCTCAAATGCATGAAGGATGTATTCACCATTACCACATTTAAACTTCCATTTCTTGTATTATGGTAGATTATGTATACAGAAAAATTATATCAAATACAAATAGAATAAAGTGACACATAATATTCAAAAATCTTGCATTACTGAGCAATAATTTTCATTGAAAACCTTCTAGATATCCCTAATGTTAAGCAATGGTGGTCTATCTGAATAAATTATAACACAATCATATCACAAAGCAGTAGGTAAATGAACAAAAAAAAAGTGGACTATCTCTGTATATTGCAGTGTAGTATATTCAGAATATACTGCTGGATAAAAAAGCTAAGCATATAAAATATGTATGGAAGGCTAAAATTTACCAAAAAGGGAAGTATTTCTGTACTTAAATTTATTAAAAAGAATTTTTATTATATTTTAATTTTATTTTTATTATACAAGAATTTTATACATAAAACAAAACAAATATACCAATAAGAAAGAGAATGAACAGGATAGATGAAGATCATATATTTAGAAGCTAGATTTCTTAGAATATACCTTGTTTTGTAGATTTGTCTTTGTAACCATATAGGTAATTCGCAAAATTTTAGAAACAAATTAAATTCAAAATCGTGCTATCTGAAAACAATGAGTGATTTTGATCTCAGAGAGGCAGCAGTGAGTGATAGCATGAAGCAAGATCTTAATTCCCTGCCCAGGAATTGAACCTGGGTATCCTGGATGAAAACCAGGAATCCTAGCAACTATACCCCCCTGGCTCTTGCCCCCAGTAAAAAATGCATTTCTCAGAGAGGGAAAAAATGTAAAAACAGGTACAAAGTTTATTATTAGAGGCATGGCACAGCAACAAGTGGGAGAGCACACAGACAAACAGTTTGTTTAGTTAAAATAGAAGCAAGGCAGAGATGCACACCTGGAGAGAAAGGGTGTGGGCATCCTCCTAATGAGATGTGCAGTAAAGAGGCAGTTAAGTCATTTACATATGGCAGTTCTTCCGGGTCTTTGTTTACCTTTGGCCAATTATCTGGTTACTTTTTCCACACCTGACCTGCCCTAGGACCCTCCCCAACATGCATGAGCAACTTTTTTCTAAGATGGATTTCAGCCCAGAGGCCTATGTGACGGCCTTAGCCGTCACGTATTATGGGGTGGTGCCCCCTCCTTTTGGAACCCCAAGGAGCCTTCCTGCACATGTGCAGTGTCTCCCTTGCCCCAAGGATGGGAAATATGTGACCTCTTGATCCTTTACTCAAATAGGGTTTAGCCCCTCTCTGTTCCTGCCATGACTGTTATCTTAAGGTGTCCACAGGAGACAGAACTTGGTTATTTACCCTGTTTCTGTTGTTACTTCCATTTCAGAGAGCAAACAGGATGCTGATTTAAACGTCTAACTGAGAACCCATCTATCTCCTGTCTCAGGAAATGTAAACAGGAGACTTGTAAGTGTCCAGCCTGAAGCCCACTCTTTCCTGACCCATGAAATGTAAACGTGAGGACAGTTGTAAATGCCTAGCTTGGGGCCCATCTATCTCCTGCCTCAATTTGATGGCAATGGATACTGCTAGTTTCTACATGATAATTCATGTGTTCCTTGGAGAAATGGCTGATTCTTTTTTGTGGAAGAAAATACATAAAATAAGCTGAGAACCTCTTGTGGTAACAGAAGGAAAAAAATTATCAAAGACTAACTATTAGGATCACGTTTAACATTCAGGTGCTACCGTAAAGAAATATCTACTGGCCAACTATGGGATAATTAGACATCAGTCAGGACAATGGTAACAATGAATTGAATCACATAAGTTATGCTCACTTCCATAGACATATAGTGATATTGATAGCTCACATACAATCACACAAACCACTGATCACCGTAAGACACTAGTGAATCATCACTGTGAAAATTACAAATAAAGAATCAAGTATTTATAATGTAACCCAAAGCAAGCTTTTAACCTTGTGGATTTCTGCTGAATACAGGAGACTCGAGTTTCTATCTTGATAGTATGTTGCACAAAGAATAAGAGATAAATTCTGACACCTGGACAAGAAGGAAACTGTAAAAGAAAAGTTGGGGGACTAAAACTTCCCACTGAGAACTAAAAACTCATAACAACAAGCCAGCCTAAGGACACATTTTTAGTAAGATTTTTATGCTATTCATGTCACTGGAGAAACCACATATTTATAAAGTAGAGTTCCAGGTTAGCAGGAGAAGCTGGCAAAAAAAAAAAAAAAAAAAAAAAAAAAAATCTCCAGAGGGCCTGATTTCAAATCAGGCCATAAAATAACCCATACAAATAAAATTCTAAGAAAAAGTAGCACCTCATAGTCAAAAATTTAAAAACAAAAGAGGAAAGCAGGAACTGAATTGAGAGATAGTTAAAATAAAGTAAAATAGGCAAAATCAGCTATGCAAGAGTTCAGAGGTTAAAATTTTCACAGCATGTGAGATTAGTAAGCCCACACTTCAGCTGCTAGAAGAATTAAGCACTGTCTTTACAACTCCACTGGGAGAAGACAACTGCAAAATTGAACTTGGTTTTTCCTGGACCCTGCCCTATGCAACTTTTAACTTTACTGAGTTAAATCTGTATCCTTTCATTGTGATAAACTGTAACAATGAATATAACAGCTCTTCTGAGTTCTTCTAGCAAATCATAGAACCTGAGGGTGGTGTTGGGGACCACCAACACACTGACTGAGGAAAGAAAACATAAAAGTGGTGTCAAGAGAAAATGGAATGGTTAAACTCCGATCTACAATTTCCCTAAATGGGAAAGGGGACCAAGTTGCTCTGCAGAACCTAAGACTGATTTAGTGTCCAACACTCAAAATGCACAAGCCTGGGAGGAACTAAGGATACGTACATAAAACAGCATAAGTCAAGTAGGAGAAGGAGAAGGTGGGAGCCAAAGCAGCATTAACAGAGTTCTTTACATCTTTGTTTCTGTAATAGCTGCTTTTATTTATCAGACACATCTTTATCCCCACTAGGATATTTTCTGATGTGGAAGAACAAAAAATAAGTAAGTAAATAAATAAATACAATGAGATCTTCAACTTTGGTACTTAGCAAGATCCACAGAAAGTTTTACGAAGGAGACTTGCTACATCCCTCTTTAGCACTTGCTCTACCAACCTTGTGCTCAAAAGTATGGCTTCAGATCCATTAAGACTTGGGTCCATATACTTTCTCTACCAACTCCATTATTATCTATACGAGCTTTATACAGAATTTTTAGCTTTTACTTAGTTTCAAATTCCCCATACTTATAATGGGGATAATAATATTACATTAGGGTGAGTTATGATTCTATTTTAATACATAGTGTTATGTGATGATTATATGGGGTTTTGGTAAATTTCAAGTGAGATGATGCTTGTAAATCATTTAGCATGGTGACTAAACAGGTGCACATACAGATTATTTAATAAATATACTCCTAAGTATATTACAAGTAGTAGTAGTAGTAGTAATAGTAACAGGAGTGAGTGCTTTGTAATCACTAAATCATCTTAGACCTATAAGGCATTATGTAAGAGATAGTTGTTCACAGTACAATATTCATATGATGGAAGTTCATAGGGTCTTCCATGCTAGCTAGCAAGCCACTTATTATCATTCTCTCAGTGTTAAGCATACAGGCAACTTACATTATATAGTAGTTAACTGACTGCTTTCTAATTTAGTTATGGGGATAAGCAGAGAAATACAAGGGACCCAGCTATACTTTATTCACAGATACGAAGTTTTGAGTCAGCAAAAAGTAAATGAAGTTCAAGACACACAGGAGCAAAACAACTTCCCAAGCCAGCTGAAGGCTAATCTGCTCAAGACATTTGCCACCCATTCCCAATAAGGTACACTGCCCTGACCCCTGAATGAGGAGTTAAACTGAGAAAATGTCACTCCAGACAGAGACCTGGAGATCCACTGCTCCCAAGGGCCTCAGAATTGAACAAAAAGGCCATGGACAGAAATAAGTTTAGTCTGGCCAGTGAATCAGCTCCACAAAAGGTGTTAAAGTATTGAATACTTCTGGAGTTAGCAGAAACTTCCACTGACCAAACCAGTGATCCCAAATCCAAAACAAATTCTGCTAATTTGCTGAACCCTAAACCACAAGCATTTTTATTATTTTTTGTTATCATTGCTTTTAACAGAACCATGGATAAAGTAAAAGGTTAAAAAACAAAGAAATTATTAAGTACCATTACTGCCTTCATCCATCCAGAGGTGGTTTAGTTTATAAGTTATTAAAAAAGAACAATATTAGAATAGATCCTTTAAAATGCACTAATATGAAGGAAAAGAAGTAGCTTACGGTGCTGGTAAACAGGCAAATAAGCTAACAATATGCAAATGCTTCTAGGAATCCTCCATAAATAGGTGGACACCCAGAGTGAACAGGAGCAGAATCAGTCTGCAGAATCAGCCAAATATACCTTTAACTTTATGATGTGAGGATTTCTACTCAGGGACCATTTACCAAGCCTACCCATAATTTACTTCTGAATTTAATTTAGTTTTTAATGCTTAAGGGAATTTTAAGTCTTTTCCTGGTTTAATGATTCTTAAATAATATAGAAATCCTGTTAAGAGTGGGGAAAAGGGTAGCAATTAAGTTTTTATTGGGTAAAACTCGAGCAGTGATTACTTTTTCGATAGTGACCATGTGCCAAAAGCTGATTGCAGGAGCAACAGATATATTCTGGGAGAATAACAGGAAAAACAGGAAAGAGGAAAGGAATATTGAAATAGAAGTTTGGAAATTGATCATGGTAATCTTTAATTCCAAAATGTTTCCTAAGACAAGTTAAAAATCAGTTGATATATCAAATCATTATGTTGTACACCTGAAACTTACACCATGTTCTATGTCAATTACATCTCAATACAGCTGAAAAAACTCAGTTGAAAAGCAGAACTTTTAACCATTGTGAGTAGATGTAGGCTGCTATACAGCAAATAAACAAACAGGCCAGACCATCCCACCATTGTTTGGATCGAGGTATGGTGATCAGGCAAAGAAATAAGAATGTATATCACGAGATTCAAAGAGTGTGATGACAATGAATATGAAGCTGAAAATGCCCTCTCCAGTAATGACAGGCTCAGGAAAATGGAAAGAATTGATGTTGTAATACTGATGGTTGAGTTACTGCCTCAAAATTATCAGGAGATGATTATGATGATTGATGATGATGATGACAATGATGTTACTTTTTTAAAACAGCCAATATTTGTGTCATATTAGTAGGTACTAATAAATATTTGTTATATTTATTTATGTTGAATCTAATAAGAGAAGTAACTGTAAGAGAATTTTGGAGTATATGGAATCTGAGAGGTGTAAAGAAATCTTCAGTTTTATACCAGTTTTACTATGGATTTGCTCAGTAACCTTGCAAAAGACACTCTTTTTTCCCATTTTAAGGTAAAGGTTTTGGATCCCAAGATATATAACAAATTTTTGTCTTTCTAATTCTGGCATTGAGGTAGTTTCCAAATTTGGAGTGGCCAAGTAGAGATAAAGAATAGTTCAGAGGTTGTGTGTGTGTGTGTGTGTGTGCATGTACACACGCATGTACACATGCTTTACCCTTGAGATGTTAATCTCATATATTAAAAAATGTTTAATTCCAGATTTTGAAAGAAAGATTTAAAAATTCATTTTACAATAAGATAATTAACTCTAAAAAAAACGTACTGGAAGAGAATCTGCAACAAAGTAGCTAAAACCGATCCCTGAATGTCTGATGGCTTCCTTTTATCCAGCCATGCTTATAACACACAATATAATCAGAGGAAAAAGAGTAACCAATCAAGAAAAAAAAGCAGTTATCTAATTTGTCCTAATAATTCCTTACAATGATATATTTAAATCAAATATGTTGACATCATGTAATCTGGGGTTAGACTGCTTTTGTTCAAATCTGAGATCTGCTAATTACTATGTGAAATTAGGCTAGTTACTTAATCTATTAATTACTCAGATCCTCATTCTTAAATGAAGTGGACACCTACTATTCAACCCAGCAATCCCATTCCTAGGTAATAACTCAAGAGAAATGAAAACATATGTCTCAATAAGTATACACCCATACAAAATAATCTGACACAAATACTTACTGTGGTTTTATTTGTAATCACTAAAAAACAACCCAAAAAGTCTACTAATTTGTGAATGGAAAAACTGTGGTACATCCATTCCATGTAGCACTACTCAAGAATAAAAACAAATGAATATTTGCAATAGTGTGGATGAATCTTGAATGCATTATACAAAATGAAAAAAGACAAAATAAAAGGCTGTATGTTATATGATCTTATTTATGTGGTATTATGGAAAGACAAAAGCATGAGGACACAATACAAATCAGTGATTATCATGGGCTGTGAGTGAGGAGAGGGTATTGACTCCAAAAGGGCAGGAGGGAACATTTGGGAGGGAATGAAAGTGTTGATGAGAGTGTGATCACATAATTTTATGCTTTTATCTAAGTTCATAGGACTGCACATTAACAAAGGGTGACTTTGTAGGTTATACCTCAAAACACCTAAAAAAAGGGACATGATAGAAGTACCTACTTCATCAGGTGGTTCTGAATATTAAGAAAGATGATGCATATAAAATGTTGTAGGGTTTGACATATTAAGCACTCAACAAATGCTACCTATCATTATTGCCATAAACCTAATTCTTCAGAATTGTAAGGTGAATATTTTACTAGGTGAAAATTATTTCTAAATTAAAAAGTCACTCTTTAATAGCCTTTTATGAAAATTGAGGTTGCTTTGGTTTAATAACAGTCTGGTTTATAGTAAGACCCACCTGTTCCTATCACATTAAAAAATAACTGCCACACTCTCAGGGCTGTGTTTTCAAGACAGATTCACGTACTGAGGCTGCCCATGAGTTTTCGTGCCAGATGAGATCTAGTTATGAACAGAACTAAAATGAGAGGGAAATGTGCTTGTTTTTCAGAGCCGTCCAGTTTTTCTTCCAGTCTAGAGACCAGGGTCAGGACATGTTTTCCATTTCCCCAGGGCCTTGCTCTCTTCTATCTCTACCTTCTCAGCACCTTCTCTTGATTCCCTTCTTCCATATCCCAGTCTTCACATCCACCCAGTTCTGCACGAATTTTGATTTGCTAAGCCAATCAAGTCATTCCATCTCCTTTACACAACGCCTGGCTCAGAGGTGGGTGTAACCTGATGTTCCCCAGCCATAGGTAGGGATCAGAGCGGAATAGAGCATAGCACAGTAGTTGTTCAGTAGTTGTGGGAAGAGCTCTCTCTCTCTCTCTCTGTCTCTAGACATGGTAATGTGCACAGACGGATCCTACAAGTACCACCATGTGGGAAGCCAGCTATGAGATGAAAGCCAGCCTAACTCCAATCTTTATCATTTCAGTGACCAATAAATTCTCTTTGTTGCTTAAGCCATTTGGAGTTATAATCTCTTTTACTGGCAACTAAAAGCATTTCAACCAATATATTTCCCTTTCCCATTAACAGTTCAGTTTTCCAAGTCCATTAAGGTTAACAATGGTTTGGAGCCCAACTAATCTGACAATATATATATTAAGCCCTTAGTGACATGTAATACACAGATTCTCACAGATACACATGCACATTTTAATAGACCATTTAGAAATCTTAGGGTTTTTTTGTCAATGAAAATTGCACAAAAGGAGGTAGATCTTATAAACATGTTTTTTAAAAATCATGGAAATTTTCTGAAAACTCCCCACAAATATTGTTTTGTAAAAATTTTCTTTGGCTTCTTGTCCCAATTACAAAGTAGTAAAATACATCTGTAGTTCTCTAACTCTGCTTCGTAACAACAAATGGATGTTAGATAGATTTTAAAAAGTGTACAATTTCTTTGGCTTATAAAAATAAATAAAATTACCTAGAATTTGGACAAGGATGTCTGAATTGAATGTAGAGATTGTGAGCTAATTTCACTTAATATTTCTTTAAAAACTCTAAAAACAGAATGACTTCTCTTAAAACTTCAGAAAGAGTACATCAGACACCTAGCACAAACTCCAGTACTTTTCAGAGTGGAAAAACAAAAATTGAGAGGAGTTATTTCCATGGATGAAAATAAAATAATTTATTTACTATAAAGTGTTGTCCTAGAATTTTCCAGAACAAGTGTTACTTTTTTGTGTTTGTTTTCATTATAACTGTGGATTGCAGAAAACTGTACGATCTAACAGTTGTGAGTTAAGTTTTATCTGGGGACCTTACTGAGGACTGTAGCCCAGGAGACAGCCTCTCTGCTCTGAGGAACTGCTCTGAAGGGATGAGGGAGGAGCCAGGAGTTTCTGCAACAAAAACCAGGTAGTTGGAACATCAAAAGATTACTGCTATTCACAAAAACCAGAAATCTCAACTTAATGATTTTATTGCTTTTGTGTGTATGGGAAGATGCAGGAGTTAAGACTCATTGAAATTATTCCTTAATGTGCATTTTAACTATCTAAGGATAATATCCAGAGTGCAGAATGTTTCCTGTTTTTCTTCATCCTGAATTACCATCAGGGTGCACTGTTGGGGGGTGGGGTGGGAGGTGACTGCAGTGGCTGATGGGTTGATGGAGGGAAACATTCCTTATTTACTGGAACGGCAGGCAACATTCCTTTTCCATATAACTATTTTACGCCCAAAGTCATTACATTCTGTCATTCTTGGATTTTCAGCAAGATCACTATATGTACAAAGCTTTCTTCCCCTTTACCTTACTTATACGTGAAATCTCATAATTGGAACTTTTCCCCAATTTTTGTGAATGATTTTTTCATTAGGAAGTGAAAATACCCTATGAAATAGTTACCACTTTACTTTCTTACTAGTTTTTAAAAACTGGCTCTAAGAAATTTAAACAACCATTTCTTTAAATCAAGTTTTAAGAGGAGTAATTGAGGATAAGTGAAGACAATGAACAAAATAAATATCACTACTAGAATATATCAAATCAAGCTGGCTCATCCTTTCTTCATTTCCACCATACACACTGGTGATTCCCATATAACAAGTCTTCTATTACAGGACATTCTCTCCTCTCCCAGTTTCAAAATAACCAGTAAGAGTCTAATACGACTCTCTCAATTTAAGGGAAAGAAAAAGACAAATTGTATTAGAGTAAAAGATATGCTCAAGGCCACCTATTTAGTAAGAAACACAACAGGAAATGAATCCTGTTTGCCTGATTGGCATATAATCTACTCCTAGATTGTGAGGTATAGACAGAACCATAAAAACATTCTAAGAAGGAAAAGATAAACTGTCTAGCAATGACCCCAGGGTCTGACTGCCTGGGTTCACAGCAGGGGTCATCCATGTGCTGTCCTGGGACATTAAGTAAGTAATGAATGCCTCTGCCTGTCTGTTTCCACATCTGAAAACAGAAAGAGTACACAGCTGTGAGGAAAACTAGATGATGTATATAAAGGACATGACATAGTACCAGGACATAGAAAGCACACAATACATATTAACTATTATTATTATTATTAAAAGACTTCCAAGTGGAAATGTGAGCTGAACTGGATGTGCCCTGTCTCACCCCCCCTTCCTGTTATGAACTGAATCCCACCCCCAAAATGTATATACTCGAAGTTGAACACCGGCATGACTCTATTTGTAGACAGGGCCTCTATGGAGCTAATTAAGGTAAAATGAGGTCATAAGAAGAGGAAGAGACTACAGAGCTCTCTCTTTCTTTCTGAGCACACAGAGAAAAGGCCCTGTGAAGACAGTGAGAAAATATCTCTCAGCCAGCCAGGAAGAGAGGTCTCACCAGAAAGCAACCCTGCCAGCACCTTGATCTTGGCTCCAGGTTCCAAAACTATGAGAAAATAAATTTCTGTCATTTAAGTGGTCCAGTCTGCGTACTTTGTTATGGCAGGCTAAGCAGACTAAGGCACTGCCCATTTTTGCTCTATCACTTCAGAGACTGGAATTTTTAACAGCTTCTTCCCCACCATTGTGAGGCCAAAGTCGCTGACAAAATGCTGCCATAAATTTATGTCTTACACTAGGGCTGGCAAACTCTTTCTGTAAAGGACCAGATAGTATTTTAAACTTTTGTAGGCCACATGGTGTCTGTCATCACGACTCAACTCTGCCATTACAATGTGAAAGCCACTACAGATGATACATAAACTCTGAATGGGATTGTTCTGATAAAATTTTATTTATAGACACTGACATTTAAATTTCACATAAGGGTCCTCCCTGGAGGTCCAGGGGTTAGGACTCTGTGTTTTTAATGCTGAGGGCCCGAGTTCAATCCCTGGTCGGGGAACTAAGATCCCACAAGCTGCTTGGTGTGGTCAAAATAAATAAATAAATAAATAAATAAATAAATAAATAAATAAGTAGATAAATTTCACATAAATTTAATGTGTCACAAAATTTTATTCTTCCTTTGATTTTTTTCCAATCATTTAAATGTGGGGAAAAAAAAAAATCTTAGCTTGCCATCCCCTGTCTTAGAGCATTGCTTAGTTACACATATTTACCCTCTCTTTTTCTCCTGTTCTGAAATGGCTCTCCCAAATTTTATTCACTTCAGTCAATGCACTGTAAAGTTTTATTGGTTAGAGAAAAGTCTGGAAATTTTCCAGATGTTTCCCAAAGACCCTGGTTCCTAGACCACACCACCTTGCCTCAGATCTCATGAGTGTCCTCTGTTAGACCATTCCCTTGTCAGAACCCTTTTCCCAAACTGGATTGGCAATTATTGTTCTTTTTACATGTCTTTAATGACATTAAAGGGGATGATATATGCAAAAGAGTTCTGAAAAACTAAAGGGCTATTTAAATATAAATAATGCACTAAACTGCCTTCAACATGATTTTTCACTTTGATAATGATTTATTTAGCTAGTCATGTCTCCTTGATGCAATGAAAAATTCTTTAAGGCTAGGCACTATGTCTCTTTATTTCTGAGAGACTAGTAAAATGCCAAACAGGTAGTAAACTCATCAATAACAATTTATGATATTAAATTAAGCAGTGATGAAATAGATGATGATGATAACTATCTTTCACACCTAAATGGACCATTGACTAATTTTTGTTAGTATTTTTCCCTCAAAACCAGAGGATACCCTTGACACCCTTGGACAGAGCTGTCATCACTTTCCATGTGGTTATCTATATACCATACTGTTATTAGGTCCAATTATTTTGAAAGAACATGACTCAAAATTATAAAGTAAAAAAAGCACAGATATTTGTTTTCCTTTCTTTCCAATGCATCCACATCTGTTCAGTTAGAGTCATCATTATAGCTCTTTATCACCTGTCCCACTTTTTCTAGGATGTCCATCCTCGGTCTGATCTTCATTACTTCCTACGTGAATGAATGCAATATCCTCCTAGTTGCTTGCCTTTCTTCCTACCTACCTATTTATTTTCCTTCTGAAATTCATCCTCCTCAGTACAAATTACTTGGAAAAACCTTTCACCTAGGTATTTAACACTCTCTATCTTTATGCTTTGACTCAGGATCTCCCACCCACCTGGAAGTTTTACTTATCACTTCTGCCCACGTATCAGAATTCTATCCACCATTGAAAGTTCATCTCAAATATCAACCTTTCACTGAAACCATTTCCAATGCCCTTAATCCATGTGACTACCCTCTTCTTTGCATCTCCATGGTAGTTTGTTTCTTGCCTGTGCCATTTATAAGGTCCTATGGCCTTGGATATATTTTTAATCTGTCCCTTGGTAGATTCTATATTTCTGGAGGCACATACTTTATTTCTTAATTTTCACATTCTGTCTCACATAATAAATGATCAAGAATAAATTTTTTTTTCATCAGTATGTTCTCCCAATTCAAAGTTGATCTTTCTTTGTTAGCTCAGACATTAAGCAAGATCCTTTTTGTATGAGAAATCACCGTAGTTGACTCATGGATGGAATACCTTTGAGATAAAATGGTAAAGCTATTGAATAAGTTTTACAAAAGCTGTCTGGGCAATAGAGGGAAATGGAAGAGTGACACATAAATAGGGGGCTTAACAGGGGGCAGAGCAAAGCAATGATCAGAGATTGATCAGGGATTGATCTGAGAAGTCTTCTTTAAGGACCTAAGTCAGGGTCTCTTATATTCATTTCATTACTTAATATAACTAGAGGCACAATTCAGCTGGAGTAACAATAAATAATTTATAGTTAAAATGTTGAAAGTAAAGAATTTGGTGTTAATGGAGTTTTTATTCAGTCTTACAATTATTAAGTTTGAAGTTTTTTTTTTTTTTTTCTGAAAAGCTAAGATCCTATTAAATTAAGGACCACAAAAAGTCAAAAATGCACATTACAGGTATTACTAGTTACTGTTAATTATTTTGGACTTCATTTGGAACAGGACCTGTTATTTATGGACACTGTCTCTCTGCTGAAGTCATTCATCCATTATCACTTGTCATTTGCATCATCTTACCATAGACTGGGCAGGCATTGTTGTCAGACTTAATCCAGTAGATGAAGTGGTGCCACTAAAAGCAACCAAAAATGTATGTGTGCTAATTGCAGACTTTTAGTTAGAGAAAGGAAAGGTGTTAGGTTGAAAGAACATGTAGAATGGGATAATGCATTTGAATAGAAACTACATTCTTTTTAAAGATCTTTTATTTGTCTGAGTTATCCTTTTGTTTTGACTTGGAAATTTTCAAAGTATTTAACAAAAGACTGATTATATGCCTGACTATATGGAGCCCCATGACTGAAGAAAGCAAGCTGGAGGTGGGTTTGATTAGCTATGACATTTTGAAGGGTGTGAATGGATTTAGAAGAATAACATAATGGACACAGATTACATTTTGAATTAGCTGCCAAATGATTATAAATTCAAGCACCGTTGATCAATTTATCTCTCATTGTTTTAGAGGCCAAATGAGTAGAAATATTGCACTAATTTATTTAAGTATAATTTACATTAGGTTTTACAAAAGCATATGATCAAAGATATTAACTATAACTTTACATATATGTAGACACAGCAACTAAATGAGAAACTGATATTTTATCTGTCATATAGATATTTTTCCTGTTTCTCGAGATTTGGAATGGTGAATGTCATGTGGATCCTGAATAAAATTGACTGACTAGATGCTTGGATGTATTAAAGATCAGATGTTTCCCACACTCCTATATGTAAAATAGACAACCAACAGCACAGGGAACTATACTCAATATTTTGTAATAATCTATAAGGGAAAAGAATCTGAAAAATATGTATATGTATGTATAATTGAATCACTTTGCTGTACACCTGAAACTAACACAACTTTGTATGTCAATTATATTTCAAAAAAAAAAAAAATCAGATGTTTCCTCCACCTCATAGTCTGACTTTTTGTTTATGTATCACAGAATAAGAATGTTGTTTGACAACTCCATTACTAAAGGTAGCACTGGCCCATTAAAAAGATCTAGAAATAAACCCCAGAAGATCTACTCTTAATTATTTACAAAACTGAAGCAGTTTGAAAACAGTGAGTTACTTATTGAATCTGCCTGGACATCTGGAAATTTCCCAAGATGTGTTCGTGTATCTTGTTTTGGCCTACATGGTTGCCTTAGCATCCTCCTGAATTTCAGTTCTCTGGATGAGTATTGTGGCTTCTCCCTCTAATTTGGCCAATTCACAGAGCTGCCAGCTGATAGCTGGCCTGGCCCTCAGAGTTTGGCTGTGGTGCTCATTACTCAACAGAACATTCACAGAACACCAATTTCAGACAAGGTGACTCTGTGCTGTGATAGGGTAAGACCAAATAGGACAACCATGATCACATGTGAGCACAGCCCAAACAAGCATAGCACAAACACATAATGACCAAAAACCCCCTCTCCCAACTAAAGTAAGTGACTGTTGCTCTTTTACCAATTATGGCCTTAGTTCTCCACCTCTCCTCCTGTTCCATGATACAAACTACTGATGTACCCAGTCATAGAATGTCCCCCTCTTTCTAACAGCATCCAAATCAGAGGGAAAAAAAAAAAAAACCTGCTTCCTTAATACCTTCTCAAAATTACCTATTACAGGCCCAAATTTTATCACTAATCCCTCCTGACACCCTTGAGACAGCCCTCAGTTCTGCAGGGTGTACAGTCTTCTTTTTGAAACAAGGAATAAACTCAGCTTTGTTTACTAATGAGTGTGTTTTTTGGTGGTCAATGGCAGGCAGGCATTGACAATTTATTCATTGAGCATTTCCTACATGAGTTCTATAATCATAGTGCTCTGATAGACACCATGCAAATAAAAAACATGAAGATGTCCTTGTTTGTATGCTGTAAATAGGCATACAGCATTTTAGAAAAAAGAATATTCTCAATGATTCCTCTATGTTAAGCAGTATACTAATCATTTTATGGGCATTAACTCAGCGATCCTTACTACAGTTTCAGAAGGATGGCAGTGCTGCTATCTTTATCGTGCCCACTATAAAGTTGGTCTTACAAGAGTTATAATTTCCACAGTCTCTGTGGCAGAGATGAAAATTCACCATTCAGATCACCTGCTGAGGGGGCATAGTGGACTGACAGCCCCACCTGCCACTCCCATGATTCACCACTGTGTTGCCATCAACAACAGTGGTGATGTTGTTGGTGATGGTGAAACGCTTTTCCCAGCTTCCCCCTCGCATGCAAATTAGAGGGCAGTGGGAGTATGAGTGTTGGACCATTCCTATAGGACAGAACTCCTCTAATGGACAGCTGTGGCTCAAAGACTCCCCATTGGCCTAGCCAAACCTTTCTCAGAACGGATCAACAGTCTGAGGCTCTTCCTACCTAATCTTTCCTTCCTGCCCTTCTATTTACAGGTGTCAGATCTGCATCATGGTCTAAAATACCTTGCTGTCTCTCCCTTGTCTGTCACAGGTGTTTCCCCAATACATCTCTTACACATCTAATCTCTTCTTGACATCTGCTTCTTGGAGAACCAGAACTCACAATCACTCAAAGTGTAAGCAGAGGAGTTAAATTTTAGTATTGGATAGTTTATTCCTGTTCCTAATGTTTTTAAAAATCAGTGAAAAAATGAGGCCATTTTAACTGCCAAATATTGAAGGATGACTTTTAAGATGTCAAAGGAGGAAATTTAACTAGATAGTGCCCAAATATTTTGTAAAATTTGTCTGAGATATGCCATGCTTAATTTCATTTGTGAGACAGGGATTTCCTTCTTTAATCTCTCCCTCATTTAATCCCGGGACTTGGGCTTGCTTCTTGCATCTGATACCTATATTTAGGTTGTGAATTTCCATATTCCATTAGCTCTGACCAGAACTTTCTTCCAGTCTGTAAAAAATCTTTTATCCTTCAAGACACGCTTAGCTTCTTGAAGGAGCAGTATTAATGCATCTGAAGGCTTAGTCTGGGTTCCTCTTTTCAATTCACTCATAGCATTTTGTGTTCATCACACATGCTGAAGTTTAAAAATTCTCCTACTTTTATCTCTCTTAGTGTCAACAAGAAACGATATGTTTTTAATAATCGCAGCTCCTAACAGAGTTTCTGGTGTAACATTGTTGATAAACATATTATTTTTAAATGAATGCATAAGTGAAAGAATGAATAACCATTGATTAATTACTCTGATTCACCTCTGAATTTCATATTTCTGCATGTACTATATGGTCTTGGTTCCAACCCATGTGAATGTCTGGTATTTCCTCTGCTGCTTGCTCACTGTACTGGCTCATAAAACTTAACAGTCATACGCTCTATTAGGTCATATCTTGACCAGCCCTGTATATCTTGGCAGTTTTTCTGAAAAATTAAGGTATTCCTGGATATTACATTATGCATATATGACAACATGGGATGTAAGTCCCATGATGGCAAGTGTTTACTTCATCTGTCCTGCCCATGTTCTATATACAGCACCTGACATGTTTTAGGAATTCAGTTAATGAACATGACACCAGAGTACATAGAATGCTATAAAACACAACAGAAGGTCAGGTTAAGAAGGTGAGAGCTTAGAATAAATAAAAATAAAATGACTAATACTCTAAAAAAAAAGATGAGAGCTTATATAGATTACTCGAAGGGATAGAGGGTTAACCTTTAGAGAAGGAACAGGTGAACTTAATTACATAATTATAGATTATTGGAAACTCTTGAGCACTGGAGAGCTCTAACAATCACACAAAGGTCCATTAATGCCCAAATATTCATATACAAGCCTCAGGGATGACAGAGCATAACATACGTGACCTCATCAAATTTCATCCACTCATGAGTGTGCTGTGAATTACTGAAGCAACCATCTTTAGCTCAAGCAATGAGATTTTTTAAATCCAGAATCTGGATGGGAAGGCAGTAAAGTAAATGAAATTTGAAACTGTTCTGTGATTAAACTCCTATATAGCAATGCATCCAGTATGGTATGTGGCTGAAGTCCTGGTAAGCACTACTTCATTGCACATTATCCATTTTATGACCCACACAAAAAATGCAAAACCGCTATCTAGGTGAGGTAAATGGAACACACTGCTTTTTATGTTTAGTAAAGAATGGAGTAGATGTGGTTAATAGATTTAAATATAAATAACAACCTCTTTCATGTCAAGGGGATTCTATGCAGAGAATTAACTATTTATTTATAGGACAATAAATCTTGAGATGTACTTAAAGTTGGGAGTATCTCTTTTATGTGGTAACATTTCCTGTGATAGTCATGGGTCTATAAAGTACCCCACAGAATACGTAGATTAAAATTGAATACAGTTGAAATAAACATGTAGCTCTTTGGCCAAGACAAAGCAAACATGACTGTGAAATCTTGTTGCTGAAAAATAATACAGGGTTCCTCATGGCAGGAGAAAACTGATGAGAAGGATTTTGAATAAAATCCTTATTAACATTTCTACTCAGTAACAATGGGCTTTCTTTATGGGGCCCATAGGTAAGTAGAAACACGCTAATACTTTTGATGGTCCTGGTGGTAAATTGTTCTGACTAGCCTGCTTTATAGGCAAAGTCCACAATATTTCAGTTATTTATTTGCTGCTCCAAAAGAAGAGGCTCATGTTGATCTAAATAAACAACAAAAAAGTATAATAAAAATTCAAAAGCAGTTCTTGCCCCAGGCCTACTCCTTGATCAGAAATGATCTTTGTGCTGCCCCAAATCTCTGACTTACATTTAGTCATTCAATCACACATCTGTCAAATCCTTCCTGATGGCCCAATACATGCCTAGTAACTGGGAGGTTACAAACTTCAATCTGGAAGGGAAGTTAGATAAGACTCCTCAAATTGTGAACATGCTTCTTCGCTTACACAGGCTGCCTCACCTTCCTCATAAACAAGTGTCCTGCTGAAACCCCAGTGCAGGACCAACTGAGGTAGGAGCGGTCACATAGTAGGGAAGGAAAAGGATCAACAGTTCAAATTAGAAGCCATCTGGACTCAAATTCTCAACACCACCTTGGACAAACAAGTCCTGAACTGTTGTACTCAGGGCATTTGCTTCTGGGGGTACAGATCAAGAGGTCCAATGATAACTTGAAGACTCTCAGCTTCAGTTGAGAAATAAAAAACAGGATTGTTTTTACAAATTAGCTATCAAATTAGAGTTATTAAAATAAAACTTAAAAAAAAAAAAAAAAAAAAAAAAAAAAAAAAAAAAAAAAAAAAAAATAAAACTTTACCAAAACAACAACAACAACAACAATACCACAAAACACTTCTGATTATCAATCTGAAGCAGAGATTGGGGCTCAATAAACAGACTAATCCAGAAAAATTACCTACATTATACCTTTTAATCCCCACAATAACTTGGAAACTGAGGAAGAGTAAAGTTCAACAGCTTGCCCCAGGTCACAATACTAGGAAACGGCTGACCTGGGATCTGAGCCAGGGTCCACCCCTGCTGTATCTTGTGATATTCCAAGGGAATATGAGTAAGACTCATGAATAAAATTTATACAGAGATGAATTTCAACTCAAAATAAAAAAAAAAAAAACATTTGTAGTAATTATGGTGCTGCATTAATTGAACACACAGATTCTTGATGTAGTGGCTTCATATCTTTAGATTTTAGGTCCTGGAAGTATTGAAGAAGAAATTAACTAGTCATCTATCACAAATAGTATATGTGGCCTGAACTGTGTTTCTAAAGACTGTAAATTATTAAATCATTTAAATTTAAAACGTTCTTGTCTCATTCTAAAATCTTAGCTCCAAGTAACAAAATTCAGTCCAGGTAGCTTACATAAAGTTTAATTTATCATAAAAAATTATAAGAATAAAAAAAGTCTCATGGAAGCGAATAGGTAAAAATACAGAATGGTCCCAAGGTGAATGAGGATGATGTCCAATTCCACTCTTGACAGACAGACATATGTTATATATATACATATATATGTCTGTCTATATTACATATATATAGTAAAATAAATATATATATTTCAAATTTATTTAGCATATGTATGTCAATTTTATCTGAATAAATGTTTAAAAAGGTGAATTTTATCTACCCTAGAAATAGTAATACAAATTTGTTTTTCTAGATCTGCATACATAGACAGATCTATCTCTATCTCTATCTCTATCTCCTTCTCTATCTCTATCTGTCACTGTATCTATCTGAAGAACTCCATGTATTGGCCACGGGTTACCAAATGGGGTCCCTGACAGGGTCTTATTCTCATCTCCTGAAACATAAACCTGCAGTTACATTTGTGTTGCTGGATGGCAGCTCAGGCACCATGACCATAGAGTAACAAGGAGTCAGGGAAATACACATCCCTTCCTCAGCTGGAGTCATGCATCTACCACTGGCACAACCATCGGTGGTTGGAGAGTAGGGTCACCTAATATTAACATGGCTTTCCAAAATCAGTACACCAACCAGGAATGAGCTGGGTGTGGGGAGTCCTTACGAAGTAGCATATGTGTGCTGGAGAGATTCCTAACTGAAGCTCAGCTTAGTCAGTACTCACACCTCTTTATCTCCCTGTTCTTTCAAGTCTCCTCAATAATCTATTCCCAGTCCAAATAAACCTCTAAATTCTAAAACTCTAAATTCCTATTGCAGAAAAGTAATTCAAGTGAGGTAAGATATCTTTTTTTTTAAATTAATTTATTTATTTTAACATCTGTATTGGAGTATAGTTGCTTTACAATAGTGTATTAGTTTCTGCTTTATAACAAAGTGAATCAGCCATTATTTGATTAGAAGTTATCATAAATTCCTATCATTGTTTCTTTCTATCCCTATTCAATGATATCAGCTTTGCCTCAGGATTAAACCAAATTGCCTTAGGATTTAAAAAGAGATCTTACTATTTAACCCCTATGAACCTGAGTTGGGTAGAGAAAGCATTTTCATTTTATGTAGCAATAATGTGGTATTAAACCTTCTCTGCATATGCATGATGTTACTATTCAGTTTTTAATCTTTTGGTCACCAGCATTCCTCCAAATGGAGACTTTCATGTGAATCTGCCAGACCCGCAGGTTTTGTTTTTTTTTTTTAGTAAGTGACAAATTTACACTGTCATCCCAGCATGACAGATGAGTCATATGATTTGAGTTCTTGTCCACCAATGGTCAGTGACAGATGTCATAAGTAAGTGATGGAGCTGGAAAAGACTTACATCAGTGCATATGTTCTGATCAGACCCAGAACATCAAACAGATTGTCTTTCCTCCCACTCAGACACTTAGATTATTATACTTACCCTCTCTGCCATAGGCCTTTGTGTGTGTGTGTATCCATGTGATTCTCTACATCCCCTAGCACTTTTTCTTCTTCATAAGTTGCTATTTTGCTTTCATTTTAAAAGATATGTTTGCTGGATATAGAATTATAGGTTTAAAGTGATTTTTATTTGTTTTTTTCCCCCTAAAGTGTTGTTCCATACCTTTTTCAATTGCCTTGTTTTTTTTTGAGAGCTTTCTTTTTGTATATTAAAAACTGAACTTGTAATTTCCAGTCTGACATACAAAGAACTTGGGTCCTAACAGAAACAACAACAAGAAAGCTGAAAAACTAAAAATCAACAACTCTTCTTAGATCCAACAGAGAATTAGGGTCATAGAACAAGTGACTGAAAACTGGAGAGATAGGCAGATATAGAGAATCACATTTTACCAAGAGCAGAACCACTGCTGGAGGAATACTTAAAGGGTAGTTGACTAACTGCTGGAGACTGAATATTGACTAGCTTGAGAGAGAAAATTTTATGGAGGCCTGACTTTGTAGATATCCCCACACGTTTGTGAGTTTTACCTCCAAGAGTTCCACCAGATTCTGTAAAGATTGGAGAAAAACTCCCTCCTGCTTCCAGATAGAAGAAGGGAAAAGTAGCTATTGTGAAATAAGCCAGCACCTTTCTATATTCCTTGATAAATGCTTGCCCTGAAGGGAAACTATTTTATAAAATCTAATCAATGCGTGGGAATGGAAATATCCAAGTCCAGCCCCTTCGAGTGTTCCTGTCTTATCTAAAGAGTACAGTAGACAGCTGACAAGTACTTAGAAAGGTCACAGCACAGGTGATAAGATAATAGAATATTTCCTTTTCCTCTACATCTTATTATCACAACAATAGGGCTCCTGCATAATAACTGGAGATTACAGCTGAAAAAAATTTCAAGACTCAGATCCTATTTATGAAGTCCTTAGAAAAACACAAAGATGGCAGGGGAAACAAAAACTAGGTTACCAGAGAAAACTTTAGCCTCTGACACTTATGGCTACAGCAAACAATAAACAGAGCCTATCTCCCAGCCAGATAAATATAAAAACATACAATAAAGACCTATTTACCTTGTTTCCTTTTACCTGCTATATCATGTATGGCTTTCAACAAAAAATTACAAGCCAAGCTAAAAGGCAAAAATACAGTCTGAAGATATAGGGCATACATTAGAACCAGAGCCAGATATGACAGAGATTTTGAAATTATCAGACCAAGAACTTGAAATAACTATGATTAATATGCTAAAGACTCTAAAACATGGGTAATGTGCAAGAATGGATGGGTAATATGCATAGAGAGATGCAAACTTTAACAGAGTGTCATAAAAAAACTGCTAGAAATCAAAAACACTCTGACAGAAATAAAGAATGCCTTTGATGGGCTCATCATTAGATTGGATACAGGCAGGGAAAGAAACAGTGAAGTTGAGGATATAACAACAGAAACTTCCCAAAGTGAAATGCAAAGAGAAAAAAAAGAATGGAAAAGATGGAAAAGAATATCTAAGAAGGCTGGAACAATTTCAAATGGTGAAATATACGTACGATGGAAATACCAGAAGAAGAAGAAGAAAGATAAAAGAAGGCAGAAGAAAAATTTGAAGTAATACTGGCTAAGAACTTTCTTTTTTAAAAAATTTATTACTTATTTATTTATTTGGCTGCTTTGGGTCTTAGTTGCAGCACGTGGGATCTTTGTTGAGGCATGTGGGATCTTTTGTTGCGGTGTGCGGTCTCTTTGTTGAGGCACTCGGGCTTCTCTCTAGTTGCAGTGCTCGAGCTTCTCTCTAGTTGTGGCATACAGGTTTTCTCTCTCTAGTTGTGGTGTGTGGGCTCTAGGGAACCTGGGCTCTGTAGTTGTGGCGCATGGGCTCCAGAGCACGTGGGCTCTGTAGTTTGCGGCACGGGGGCTCTCTCATTGAGGTGCATGAGCTCAGTAGTTGTGGTGCGCGGGCTTAGTTGCCTCACAGCATGTGGAATCTTAGTTCCCCGACCAGGGATGGAACCTGCCTCCCCTGAATTGGAAGGTGGATTCTTTATCACTGGACCACCAAGGAAGTCCCAGAACTTTCTAATATTTTTGACAGACACAAAGACAAGAAGCTCCAAGAACACCAAGTAAGATAAATACTAAAAAAATCTACACCTAGGCATTTTAAAGTTAAACTTCAGAACATCAAAGACAAAGAAAATATTTAAAGAGGCCAGGATGAGGGCAGGGGCAATAAATACCTTACCTATGGAGAAACAGGAATAAAAATTATTCCAGGCTTCTCTTCAGGCACTATTCAAGCAAGAAGAGAGTGGAGTGAAATATTAAAATGTGAAAAGAAGGAAAATCCTAGATTCAGCAAAATTAACCTTTCAAAATTGAGAAGAAATAAAGGTAAAATGAAACTTTTAAAATTTGCTTATTCATAAATGTTCTATCAGATAATAGTTTGTTCCAAATAATAATTGCAATAATATTTTAGATGATTATGGTTAAGTGAGACATATGTCACCAATATTATAAGAGGTGGGATGAAGAAATTTGAAATAAGGTCCCTGAATTAATCATGATGTGGTATAGTTTTACTTGAAAGTAGACTTAAATTAGCTGTAAATGTATATTGCAAACTCTAGGACAACCAGTAATAACATTTTGAGAAATATAATTAATATGCTAAGAGAAGTGAGAAATTTGAATCACATAAAATGCTCAATTAAAAACAGAGAATGCAGAACAAAATGAACAAGAAACAAAAAAATCAGACAGGACCACAAATAGAAAATACAGTAGTAACAAATGTGATAAATATTAAAGCAACTTTATCAAAAATCATTTTAAAAATAAATGGTTTTAATATACATGTAGAGACTATCAGAATGGATTAACAAAACAAAACAAAAAATGTATGTGTTGTCTACAAGGAACCTACTTTAATTTTAAACACAGGGATGGAAAATATATTGTACTAACACTAATCAAAAGAAATCAGGAATAGCTATATTAATTTTAGACAAAGCAGATTTTAGTGTAAGAAAAATTATCAGATATAAAGAGAGCACCACATAAGGATAAAGGGGTCAATTCTTCAAGTAGGCATACAATTCTTAATGTGTGTGCACTCAGCAACTTTACATCAAAATGAGTGAGGAAAAACCTTATAGAACTGAAAGGAGAAATAGACAAATCCACTATTATAGTTGGAGACTTTAAGCCCTAATATTTGTAACTGACAGATCCAGGAGCAGAAAATCATTAACTATATAGTTGAAATGAAAATACCATCAATCAAATGAATCTAATTGACATTTATAAAATACTTCATTCAACAACATCAAAATACACGTTCTTGTTAAGCTCATATGAAACATTCCCCAAAATAGATTACTTCCTGAATCATAAAACACATCTTAGCATATTTAAAAGAGTAGAAATCATATAAAGTATATTCTCAGATGACAATAGAATTAAACTAAAAATTATAACAGAATGAAGCTAGAAAATCCCAAAATATTTAGATACGAAACAGCATACTTTGAAGTAATACATGGGTAAAGGAGGAAGTATCAGGGAAACTTTAAAAAGTATTTTGAACTAAATGAAAATGAAAATACAGCTTTTCAAATTTTGTGTGATACAGAAAAAGTAGACAGAGATACATTTATAATATTAAGTACATATATCATAAAAGATGAAAATCTAAAACCAATAATCTAAACTTCAACATTAAGAAATTTGAAAATGTAGAGGAAATTGAATCCAAAGTAAGCAAAAAAATAATAAAAATCAGAATAGAAATCAAGGAAATTGCAAACAGAAAATTAACAGAGAAAATCAATGAAACAAAAGCTGGCTGTAGAAAAGAGAAATAGAATCCATAAAACTTTAGCCAAGCTAAACAGGAAAAAAAAAAAAAAAAGCAGAAGATACAAATTACTAGAAATGATAATTCTGGGGCCAACACAAATCATCTCCTGCTCATTAAAATGATAATAAAGGAAGATTATGAACAACTCCTTACCCCAAATTTGATAAGTTAGATGAAATGGACCAGTTCCTTGAAAGTTATTATCATGAATAAATATTTGACTTTAGCAAGCCAAGGATGGAAGGAACTTCTTCAACTGGATAAAGACCGTCTACAAAAAAACCTAGAGCTAACATCATACTTAATGGTAAGACACTAGTTGTTTTCCCCCTATAATCCTAACTAATTCGAAAAGACAAGAAAAGGAAATAAAAGACATACAGACTGGGAAGGAAGAAATAAATCTGTCTTTTTTCACAGATGATATGATTGTTTATGTAAAAAAATCCCAAAGAATTGACACACACACACACACACAGACTCACACACAAACAACAATATCCCCTGGAACTAATAAGCGTTATAGCATAGTTGCATGATATGAGGTCAATATATAAAAGTTGATTTGTTTCTTATATGGCAACAATGAACAATTGAATTTGGAATTAAAAACACAGCACTGTTTTCATTAGCAATAACAAAAAATTGAAATAGATATAACTCTAACAATATATGTACAAATCACAGAGCTGTATGAGGAAAACTACAAAACTGATGAAATAAATCAAAGATCTAAATAAATGGAGAAATATTCCATGATCATGGATACAGATACATTGTTAGGAGTCTATTCTTTCTAAATTGATCTATAGATCCAATACAATCCCAATCAAAATCCTAGCAATTTATTTTGTGGTTATCAATAAACTAATTCTGAAGTTTATATGGAAAAGCAAAAACCCAGAAAAGCCAAGACAATACAGATTGTATGAATTCAAGACTTACTATAAAACTACAGTGATCAAGACTTTGTGGCAATGGTGAAAGACTAGACAAATACATCAATTGAACAGAATGGGGGCCCAGAAATAGAATCACACAAATATAGTCAACTTATATTTGATGAAAGAGCAAAGGCAATTCTATGGAAAAAGGAAAGTAATTTTAATACCAGTAACCCTGTAAGACTAAACAAAATATTATAAATTATCCATTCAACATTTGTTAACAAGATACCAAAGAAAAATATTTAAATATTGATTTGCCTCTTCTAGTAAGAAAAAATGCATATTTTGAATATACTTCCAATATAACATTTATGCTTGAGATATGGTGATGTCACTTCACCATATCTTGTGAAGGGACTTAATGTCTAAATTTTATGATAGCAAAATTGGCCTGGTCTGGCATTTTTGCTGCTATGCAAATAAATTGAACTTGCTAGAAGTGGCCCTTTAAGGCATATTAATCCCTCCTGGGTCTTAATCTTGCAAATGAAATACCTACTGGTTGATGTATATTTGCAGACAAATGGCTCACTTAGTAGATAGGTAACTGAGAGCTCAGAGAATTTGGTTAGGAGTGTAGTGCTGTATTAAAAGAAATACATTTTAATTCCATATGTTTATACACTCAGTATAAGTAACCAAAATGATAAGAATGACTACTATGTATTGCATCCCATGTTTCAGATATTTTGTTCACAGTTGACATACGTTGTCATATTTAACATAGAAAAACACCATGGGATAGGTATCACTATCAGAATTTTGTGAATTAGAACTCTAGCCTAATGTAGGTTAAGCTCCAAAGTCCCACAGGAACTAATAAGCAGAGGAGCAAGAATCTGAACATAGATTATTATTTGATTCTAGTTGATGCTCATAATCACTACTATAATCAGTTAGAGAAAATTCTATTGGAAGAAGGATGTTAAAAATAAAGCAATGTTCATCATATTAGCTATTTTCACAATAATTCTGCATAATTAGAACTCTATAAAATTTAGTGATATACAACAATAAACATTTCACTCATGTTTCTGTGGGTCAATTGGAATATGACTAATTAAGCAGAGCTCAACTTTGCTCGGTTCCAAGTTGCATGTTAGATCATAATCTGCTTTATGTAACTCTTATCCTCATTAGGATGGTGAAATGCAGATAGCTGGAAAAATTAAGCACTACTGCACAGCTATTTGGAGCTTCTCTTTGTTGTCCATTCCATTGACTAAAGTAAGTTACTGGCAAAGCCCAAGATCAAAAGCAAAGGAGAGTATACTTTCCATTGTGGTCAATCAGAAGGAAATGAATATTTGCTATATAATAATCTAAGCACACACACACACACACACACACACACACACTACCATCACCCAATCCCCTAGGTACATATTGCCTATGGGTGCCATTTTCTTTCTAATCAAAGAGTCATTGCTCAACTAAATCACCCAATCTTCTTCCACTGTCTCCCTGGCATTTAATTAGCTTCTTTGAGTTTGAGAATCCAGATTCAACAATCATCATATTTATAATTTATTTTCAAAAAAAGAATAAATGTGTCCTGCTGGGCTTAATTACCCATATTATAGTTGAACAAGAAAAAATTTGATACCACTGGAGAGATATTAAAGACACTAATGACTTAATTTTATAACTAAAAAAATTTTTTAAAGGAGTGGGGGTGAAGATAGATTCACCTTGAAGTTGGAGTAATTATTTAAAGCCAGAGATATAGGATGTAATATTTTTGGCTATTTACATGTCAAAACTGTCTCCTCATAAGCACAAATAAGCATTGCCATATTTGCTAATCTGATACAGTCTATGTAATTTGATAATGTGATCATTTTCTTTGCAGGATATTGGCTTTTTGGTGCCAGACTAAAAGATATATATAGGTATGGGGTCATTCAAACCAAGAGGTAGGGGTAAGGATTTATCTATTTAAGACCTTTAAGAACTGACTTCTAAATTAATATATAACGCCTGTGTGTGTTCCTTACACCTAAATCCAGAAGGGGAATGGTAATTTTAGGAGATTACACACTCAGGATCACAGCATGATGAGCAATCCTTTCTCGGTAATAGAAATATTTGCTTTATAAAATCACTGAATAGTTTTAAAAGTCACGTGGCAAACCAGTTTGTCTTATGTGAGTGAGAGTCAATTTAGAAAAGCTGCCTGTGCCTTCCACTACCACATGCCCTGCCTTAAAACTTATTTCTTAGTACTCAAAACAAACACTTGGGAAGATTCTGAGATGATCAGATAAGTTCTCATTTTTCATTGCCATCTGGATGCAGAATCCAAAACAGCACTTTTTCTTCAAAAAAGCTATTCCTGGAAAACAGAGAGTTGGGGTTGAATTGAGGAATGCTCTGATTTAATGCTTACTCTGATCTCATCATAATTCCAACCAATCTAAGGCGGGGAAGAGAAAGGAATCCTTTCTCGACCTCAGAATTCAGTCCAAGCTTAGTCATCACCCATATGATATGGTATAGATTCAATTTATGAATTTTTAAAATTTTGTTATTCAAAACAAGGAAGTTGCTAAGGACACTTGTCACTGAGTCTGTCATTCTCAGGCTCTATGCAAGACTATAGTAAAAGCATATGAAAATGAAGAATTTTGTTGTGAGGTTAGTGTAATGATGAAGACAGGACAGGATTTTGCTTAGAACAGACTGAAACTTTGTTATTATCCACTCTGGAAAGAGGAAAAATCAAAGTTTATAAAATTATGAAGGAGATGAAGAGTATGGACATGGCATCATGGAAGTCTGAAAGACGTGATAGGGAGCCAGAGAAAGAGATGCATAGCTATTAATACTTAAAGGATATAAGTTTTACCTAAATTATATGCTCTACCAAACAGCAGTTACACACATAAAATTTATCATACAGGGAGTTCAGGCTGACATTATAAATTATTAAGAATAACTTGCTTAGGTTTTTAGCTATTTTAGAATTTCTTTTGAGCAATTGTTTTCATCAAGTCAAAGATTCATGCTTCAGTATTTATTCCCCGTTGACCCTCCTCGTCTCCCCAACACCACCACGCTTGTACTTTATAAGTATCATCATGTAGTGATAATCTGAAATCCCTATTGAACATTATACATTAATCTTTTACTAACTGATATTATGATCAACTTAATACAGTGTTTTCTGCTCTATAGATGCAGGACATGGGGGAGAGCCATAAATGTTAAAATGTGTATCTAAGTATGTAAGATGCTTCCAGCATCAAAGGAAACAGGAAGGGGTAAGGACAATGTGAATGAGTTCATGACTTGGTTGGCAAAAAACAAACAAACAAACAAACAACAACAAAAAATCCCCACAAAAAACACATTTCTGGAGTCAGCAAGATAGGGATAAAGGAATTTCTAGTACTCGTCTACTCCCAGAGATATCACTGAAGAAATATCTGCCCATGAAAATGCCTTCACAGGCACTAAGGGTTCCAGGAGTTAGGGATTACATCACTTGGGTGGAGCACAGATAACAGACACATTAAAGAAAGCAGCAAAGATAAGTTCACATTACCTCTGTGACCCCCACTCCAGACCCAGTCAGCCCAGCATGGAGAGAGACACCTTCCACTTGACCTCACTGCAAGGAGCCCAGCATCAGGCCTGCACCAGCAGCACCAGCTCCTGCGATGCCAGGCTCCCAGCCCACCCCAGCACCAGTCAGGCCCCCATAGTTCCAGGGCCCAGGTGGTCTCTTGTGGTCCTAAGCTCACAGCCTGCCACAGTACCAGGCTGACCTCCATGGACCCAGCCTCCAGACTAGCTCCCAGAGACCTAGAATCCTCCTCTGTCTCAGTGCTAGGCCAGTCCTCATAGACCCAGCCTCCAGCCTTGCAGATGCAGGCTTCAGACACACCCTAGAGCTAGGCTGGCTCTCAAGAACCCAGGCTCCAAGCCTGCACCAACATGTCCCAGTCTGCCTTGCAGACCCAAATGCCATGGAGACCTAGAGTAATCAAAACAGTATGGTAATAGCATAAAAACAGACACATAGACCAGTGCAAAAGATTGAGACCCTAGAAATAAACCCATGCATATATGGTCAATTAATTTTTGACAAAGGAGCCAAGAATATATAGTAGGGAAAGGCTAGTCCCTTCAATAAATGGTATTGGCAAAACTGGATAATCACATGTAGAAGAATGAAACTGGACCACTATTTACTCAAAATAGTGGGTGCGTGAGCACCTATTTACTAAAGACTTACATATAAAATCTAAAACTATAAAACTCCTAGAAAAAAAGCATAGGAAAAAGTTCTCAGCCTTGGTGTTAGCAATGATTGTTTTAGATATGACAAAAGTGCAAGCATCAAAAGCAAAAATAAACAAGAGGACTATATCAAACTAAAATGCTTCTGCAAAGCAAAATAAACAATAGAATTAAGAGGCAACCTACTGAATGGGGGAAAATATTTACAACCTATATATCTGAAATATAAAGAACTCATACAACTCAATATCAAATAAATAAATACATACATAAATAAATAAAGTAATGCAATTTAAAAATGGGCAGGGGACTTGAATAGGTATTTTTCCAAAGAAAACATATGAATGGCAAACTGGTACAGGAAAAGGTTCTCAGCATCGCTAATAATCAAGGAAATGCAAATCAAACCACCAGATACTACCTTACACCTGTTAGCATGGCTATTATCAAAAAGACAAGAGATAACAGGTATTGGCAAGGATGAGGAGAAAAGACAACATTTATGCACTGTTGGTGGAGATATAAATTAGTATGGCCACTCTAGAAAGCAGTATGAAGGTTCCTCAAAAAACTAAACAAACATACAAAAAAAAAAAAAAAAAAAAAACTAAACGTACATCCAAACATCAATTCTGGTTATATATCCAAAGGAAATGAATCAGGATCTAGAAGAGATATCTGCACCTCCAAGTTCAGTGCAGCATTAGTCACAGTAGTTGATACATGGAAACAACCTAAGTGCCCATGGACAGATGGATGAGTAAAGAAAATGTGAAATATTTATCTCTCTTTATCTACATAGATATAGATAGATATAGGTATAAATACATACAATAGATTGTTCTGCCCTAAAAAAGAAGGAAATCCTGCCTTTTTGTGACCATGTGGATGGACCTTTAGGGCATTATGCTAAGTCAAATAAGTCAGATAGAAAAGACAAATACTGTATGACCACACTTATACATGGAATCTAAAAAAGCTGAACTCATAAGTAGAATTGTGGTTGTTAGAGTCTGAGAGGTGGAGGAAATGAGGAGATACTGATCAAAGAGCAGAAACTTCCAGTTACATGATGAAAAAGCAGTAAGACTCCAAGTTCCAGATAAGAGCTCTCAGTCTTTACAATTATAACTCCTGGAAGCCTCCTATATTCCTTTACATATACTCCTCCCATAATTATTTCCACAGCTGCAAAATGGGTCTTTGGCCAATAAATGCTTCCTCCCTATGGAATGAATTTCCTTTTCCTGGTGTTTCCTATCAAGATCAAGTCTATTTTTTTCTTTTTTCTTTTCTTTCCTTTTTTTTCAGATACCACTGAAATAATGGGTTAATATAGAATGTTTTGTGTATATAATAAAAAGAGGTAGTAGAAAGCTCCCTGAAATTTGAAGGAAAGAACTTGGAGTACACTTTACATGCTATGTAATTAAGGAAGACAATGTCCTCTTCTGTTTAAAGAGGACAATAATACTGGATCATTTAAACTTCCAATTTGTTCTTCAGGTCAAATAAACTAACCAACCTTTTTATTTTTTTGCATTTTCTACAGTAAGCGTTCATTAATTGATTATAAAAAAGCATTTCTAAAAAAAACTCAACTCAAATGTAACCTCCACTCAGAAGGCTTCTTTAGACTTTCCAACTCATACTCAAATATTCCCACATATCCCCTCATTCAGATTTGGGGCACCATTGATGACAAGCACATTTTCTCTTCAACCTTGCATTTCCTCCCAAATCCACAGGGCCCAGGATGAAGAATCCAGTCTTAAGTGTACATGCCAAACAAAAAGTACACTCACCTACTTTAAAAACACCCAGGAAGTTTTGCCCTGAATTTGAAGTAGCACACATGGCCTGGTCCATTCTGGTTTCAAGTTCAAAGGCATCAGGCAGGTCCCTGATTTAGCAGCTAACTTCCTTCAAGAGCTCCTTGGTCCCCTCAGACATGGAAATCCTGCATTTCTGGGGGATATGCTACTCCATCTTTGCGTTATCTAGCAGCGCCTCACCAACAGGGAGATCTTTGTCCGGACCTCAGGAGTTCCTTCTTGATCCCAGAGTCAATGAAAGTGATTCTTTCTATCATTGCCCAGATGATAATGCCTAGGGCAAAGATGTTGGCCTTGGCTGTGTAGCATCCCTCCTAGAGTTCAGAGGAGGGGGTTATTTAGAAATCTGAGCTGCAGGCTTAGGGAAGCCATTTAGGTGCAGGCTTAGGGAAGCCACATTCACATTTGTGTTGTCTTGATTTCCCTCTTTGATTTGGGGAGGTAGAGGAGAGGGGGCAGCCCACCACAGACTTTGCTTAGTTCAAAGTCTGCCACCTTGAGGATGGGGGTGCCAGACCTCTCCTTGTTGAGCTTGTCCTCCGGCTTTGGTCCCTGTGCATGATGTAGTCTGAAGGCACTGGTGGTCCTGAGCTGTAGCATGAAGCTTTGTTGGTGGCTGGGTCCAGCCTCCAGGACAGGACAGACTGATTCAGGCCTCCACGTTCACATAAGTCCACGACAAAGCAGAGGTAGCAAGGCTCCTCAGCATAACCCAGGAGCCCTTCTTCTTTGACGGAGGTCTCCAACAGGCGCAGATAAAGCTGTGCGCTCTTGTAGCCACGGCTCACGCACGTACTGGTCAGTCACACTGTGTGACACACTCCTCAAACTGCATGAGGTTCTGGTGGTGCCGCATGAGGCTGGTCAGGGCCCAGAATTCTGCCAGCACCTGCTCCAAGTTCTCCAGGCTGTCACAGCAGATGTTCTTGACCTCTGCGAGGGCCTCGCTGTCTCCTAATCCACATAGTAGCTGCTGCACCTGATCTCTGCCAACAGGCTGTAGTGCCCACCAGCTGCTGCCCTCCACCACCGTTGTGCCAGCTAGGCTCGCCTGGGGCCTCGGCCTCCACTGGATGCAAAATGTCATGAAAAGGTATGTTAAATTAAAGAAAAAGAATTTTTTTAAAGTTCATTCTTTATTAGTCATAGCTTTCATGACAGTATGAGTGTAATTTTAATATGAATTAAAAAATATGAGTTATAGCTCTGCAAAGATGATTAAAATCATTGTTTCCGTTTGCTTCTATCTAAGCCCTATTGTAGCATGAAGAATCCCACCTGCCTCATTCCTTCCTACTTGAACAGATGGATCATAAATGTATGGGCTTACTGAGGAACATTTAGTCTCATCCCATTACACCTGCTGGCCAAGGGAGAGACACAAAACAGCCACTATCCAGTTCATAGATTTATAACCATCCAAGAGAATGTTTCTGCAGGCTTGCTGGCTAGTTGGGTTTGTCCTTGGCTTGTTCCCAATAATATACAAGTCAATTATAGTAATTGCTGACCATTAGGTATCACATGTATGCAGGCCTGAAGAACTATATTATGCCTATGAGTAGATAAAGAAAATGGATCCCTAATATGCAAAACGTGAGGAATATATATATATATTTAAATTCTTAGTTTGAAAAAATGGTCAAGAAATGGGTTTTGTTCAAAAGGACCATAAATTAATAGGGTATGTGAGATAGGCAAGCCCATTTTCAGGGATTCTGTGTAATTTACCCCCAGGAACATCATTTGCATGTGAAAACATGTATTCATAAGTATGTTTATGGAAGTTTACCATCTGTCATGGATGACAAATGGTTGGAAATAACCAAAATCTGTATCAACGAGGGACTGGATAAATAAACTATGGTATATGTATATGATAAAAAACTATGTTTATGTGAATAATGATGAGTAAAATTGAAGTTTGTGACAGGTAAATTTGTCCATGATATATGTTTGACTGAAAAGGCATATTGCATAAATTGTCTACTATAGTACAATTAAGTTAATACTTGAAAGGCTGTACGTGTGTGTGTGTGTGTGTGTGTGTGTGTGTTGATTTCTTTCTGCCTTTGTTTTTCTATCTGTGCTTCCTGGTATGCTATTTACATTATTTGAGTATATATCACATTTACCAGAAATGATAAATCTCATTTTAAATCATGCTAAACTATATCTCTGTATATGAGGAACACGGGCATTTTAATTCATTCATTCAACAGTTCCAAATGTCTGATATGTTATAGAGGCCAGTTTCCTTATTATTCCTTAAACCTGTCATGGACCAATACAATAGAATGAACCATAACAAACATGTGAAATACAATATAAATGAGTAGCTGAAACCATGATCACACATATTTAGGTGTCATGGAAATATTCAGTTGCTATAAAAAATGTCTACAGTCTTACACTCAGTTTCTATATTTATCTAATTGCTAACTGGTAACACACAGTTTTTGATTCAACCTAAGTTTGCAGATCACACTTAGAGAGCCACTGCTGTAGAAAATATGGTAGTGATTAAGGGAATCAAAGAATGACATTTAAAAAAGACCATTTAATTAATGAGGATAGGCCAGTCTATGCTGAGCTTAAAAATAAGCCATAAAATCACAATGGCTTAAACTAATTTCGAATGATGATTTCTCAGTCATTCATAGCCCATTGTGGTTCAAGCCATGGTCCTCTATCTTAGAGCTCATACCACCTGCAACATTTGGCTTCTGGATCCTCATGACAGAGGGAAAGAGAAATGAAGGAGGAACAGCAGTTCTTTTTTACCTCTGATGGTAAGGAATGCATGCCATTGCTGTTCTCAGTCCATTAATCAGAATTAGTCATATGACTGCAAACTAAGTACAATTTAGGCTGAGATATATGAGAAAAAGTAGATATTTAGTGAGCATTAACTTCATTGAGAAGTTGTTCACCTGAGTTACCTGGCACTGTGAAGATCATAAAGATTATAAGGGAGTTGAGACTCAAACTCAGGTTTTTTTATTCCAAATTTAACATATATTTGTGTCAATCTAGATAAACGAGATTATGCTGAGTAAAAAATTAACGCCCCAATCTCAGGAGCTCAGCACATGATGTTTATTTCATGTACCATTCAGGGTCTTGCAGTCTCACTGTGTGTGTTTCCAGGGTGACAAGAGGAAGAGAAGAAAGTGCCTAGAGAAATCACACCTATTCTCTATGTTCTGGCCTAGGATAGATACTTGTCAGTTTTTCCTGAGTCAGTTGGCAAGAACTGGACACATGAACACACCAGTGCAAGAATACTGGGCTTTGAGGGGAAGCACATGTATGTTTGGCAAGCAGTGTATGGATATATGCATATTCTGTAACATTCAACTAAACCAAACCAGCGTTCAATTGTTACTTACAGTTTGGATATTTCTTTTCAATTGTAGGTATTTTAGAATGATTAAATAAAATCTGTCAAGTTCCTATATTCTTCTTTATCTTTCACCCTTGCAAATTTATGTATCTACCAAAAACCAGTTCAGCCATTTTTCCCTAAATTGTTCAATCCTGTTGGGGGGAAAAATCAGTCAAAACTGTAAATAGTTATCCGAAAGGGAAATAATAGTCAAATTTGTCAACCTAAAAATGTGTATAGTTTTATCCTCATACTACCTTCTTTAGGTTTCCGATGATAAAAATGGAAACAGTGACATGCCTAACTATTGTTCTCCTTTTTCATCAACAAAGATATTTATCATTCTGTTTGCTCTAAAGTGGACTAGAAAATATATGTGGGTACTCACTTATCAGAAAATACCTTTATCTGAGTCAGGTTGTATATGACATTCATTCTTGGAGAACCCTCCAAAAGAATACTCAAAGAATGTATATTTTAATTAACTGTTCCAGCTGACATAGACTTCCACCAGTGTGAAGCCAGGAGGAAGGACTGGTGATGTCTTCAGACAACCATTAGCCCATGAGTATAAAAATCAAAGCCATGTGTTTGAGTTAGATTGAAGTCATCACACAGGCCTGTTCTTTACTTAAAATATCCATATTTCATCAGAAAATATGAGTTCAAAAATAAAGGTAAGCTGTAGGAAAATGGCACCTGAAGTTGTAACTGTGACAACAGATCACATAGAACTTGTCAAGACCTTACAAAAGAGGGTTTTGGCTTTCAGTCCTCCTTATCAAAATTCTGTCTGAGGTGACTTCCATCTGTCTTGGTAGATATGTGGATAAAATTACCAGTTCTCTATTAGCATATGTTTTAATTCTCAGATGTTTGTTTATGGGGGAAATTAATGTAGCATGAAACTTGAAATTAGTTTTTTATACTGTTAGTGACAGGTTCCCATAAAATGCCTTGCATTGAAATACAGAAACTAATGGCATTAATAAGGTATACAGATGCTCAGACTCAGATCTGAAAAAAAAAAAGAAAGCCAAATCAGTAGAGTTTACTGGTTAAAAATAAAGCCATATGACAGGATCAGTAGGAATTTTGCAATTGGCTATCCATTTAGTAACTTGAGTATTAAGGAGTTATTTCTGGCCAAAGTCTTTGCTATAAATTGGCCCTCCTAGTTAAATAATGGGATGGTTACTTTTACCTGTCCATGTGTATATTAAGTTATGGTGAAAACTTCGGTTTATATTCTATTGAAAAACTGCTATGGACTTGGTTTGAAAGATAAACATATAAGTACAGCCTGGTTCCTGCCCTCTAGAAGACAGGTTATAGGAGTGGTTCCTATAGGTCATTGCACATTAGACATACCTGAGAAACATTTTCACAAATAGAGATCCCAAGGACCCTCCCATCATAAATTCTTACATAGGTTGTAATTCATTAACTCTTTTTTTTTTAAACATCTTTATTGGAGTGTAATTGCTTTACAATGGTGTGTTAGATTCTGCTTTATAACAAAGTGAATCAGCTATACATATACATATATCCCTGTATCTCCTCCCTGTTGTGTCTCCCTCCCACCCTCCCTATCCCACCCCTCTAGATGGTCACAAAGCACTGATCTGATCTCCCTGTGCTATGCAGCTGCTTCCCACTAGCTACCTATTTTACAGTTGGTAGTATATATTAGTCCATGCCACTCTCTCACTTCGTCCCAGCTTACCCTTCCCCCTCCCTGTGTCCTCAAGTCCATTCTCTACATCTGTGTCTTTATTCCTGTCCTGCCCCTAGGTTCTTCATAACCATTTTTTTTTTTTTTTTTAGATTCCATATATATGTGTTAGCATATGGTATTTGTTTTTCTCTTTCTGACTTACTTCACTCTGTATGAGTTAAGTCTAGACACCTACATTTTTTAAACTTCCAATATCTGAGGTAACTAGTCAACTAACTAAAAATTGAGAATCCCCACTAATCTAGTTCCTTTTATGTTCTTTGAATGTACTATCATCTTCATCTGAAATATTTCCCGTTTCCTCTTCAATTTTCCACAACACAGACAACTTAAAAAAAATAAGTAAAACACCTTATTTGACATGTCTCCATGAGAATTCTGAGTTCAAAACCTCCAATAGTGACTATTCCTGATCATTGCTCATTTTATAATGATAGAAAGACAATATACAGATAATTATTAGCTATTTCTATGCGTTTTCCTATATTATACATTTCATATAATTGGAACCACACAATATGTGGCCATTTTTGTTGGGCTTCTTTCACTGTGCATAATTCTTTAAAGGTCCATCCACATTCTAGCATGAATCAGTATTTTATTCACCTTTGTATAGCTGAGTAATATTCCACACATTCATTTAGCCATTCAGCAGTTGAACATCTGAGTTGTTTCCACATTTTGGCTATTAAGAGTAATGCTCTTATGAACATTCAAGTAATTTTTTTTTTTTTTACATCTTTATTGGGGTATAATTGCTTTACAGTGTTGTGTTAGTTTCTTCTGTATAACAAAGTGAATCAGCTATATGTATACATATATCACCATAGCCCCTTCCTCTTGAGCAACCATCTCATATGGTATTTGTTTTTCTCTTTCTGACTTGCTTCACTCTGTATGACACTCTAGGTCCATCTACCTCACTACAAATAACTCTATTTCATTTCTTATTATGGCTGAGTAATATTCCATTGTATATATGTGCCACATCTTCTTTACCCATTCATCTGTCGACGGACACTTAGGTTGCTTCCATGTCCTGGCTATTGTAAACAGAGCTGCAATGAACATTGTGGTGCATGTATCTTTTTGAATTATGGTTTTCTCAGGGTATATGCCCAGTAGTGGGATTGCTGGGGCGTATGGTAGTTCTATTTTTAGTTTTTTAAGGAACCTCCATACTGTTCTCCATAGTGGCTGTATCAAGTTACATTCCCACCAACAGTGCAAGAGGGTTCCCTTTTCTCCACACCCTCTCCAGCATTTATTGCTTATAGATTTTTTGATGATGGCCATTTTGACTGGTGTGAGGTGATACCTCATTGTGGTTTTGATTTGCATTTCTCTAACAATTAGTGATATTGAGCACCTTTTCATGTGTTTGTTGGCCATCTGTATGTCTTCTTTGGAGAAATGTCTATTTAGGTCTTCTGTCCAATTGTGGATTGGGTTGTTTGTTTTTTTGATATTGAGCTGCATGAGCTGCTTGTAAATTTTGGAGATTTACCTTCCTCCTTCATCTTCTGTGTATTTCTCTGTCTTCTCATTTTGTTTAACTTACTGTGCTTGGGGTTTCCTTTTTGCAGCCTGCACGTTCATAGTTCCTCTTATTTCTGCCCCCAGTGGGTGAAGTTGGATGAGTGGCTTGTATAGGCTTCCTGGTGGGGAGGACTGATGCCTGTTTTTTGGTGGGTTGGGCTGTATCTTGTCCTTCTGGTGGGCAGGGCTGCGTCTGGTGGTGTGTTTTGGGGTGTCTGTGAACTTAGTATGATTTTAGGCAGCCTCTCTGCTAATGGGTGTGTTTGTTTTCCTGTCTTGCTAGTTGTTTGGCATGGGGTGTCCATCCCTGGAGCTTGCTGGCCATTGGGTGGAGCTGGGTCTTAGTGTTGAGATGGAGATCTCTGGGAGAGCTCTCGCCAATTAATATTACATGGGGCTGGGAGGTCTCTGGTGGTGCAATGTCCTGGACTCGGCTCTCCTACCTCGGAGGCTCAGGCCCGACACCTGGCCAGAGCACAAAGACTCTGCCAGCCGCATGGCTCAGAAGAAAAGGAAGAAAAGAAAAAAAAATGAACAGACAGAACCCCCCAAAAATTGGTTAAAGCAAAACTAAACAGACAAAAGAGAAAAAGAGAAAAAGGAAAAGAGCAACCCAACCAGTAAACAAACCCACAAATGAAAACAAGCCCTAAAAACTAAACTAAGATAAACATAAAACTAAAAACAAATCAAATGCTGAAAGCAAACCCCAAGTCCACAGTTGCTCCCCAAATCCCCCACCTCAATTTTGGGAGCATTTGTTGTCTATTCAGGTATTCCACAGATGCAGGGTTTACCAAGCCAATTGTGGGGATTTAGTCTGCTGCTCCTAAGGCTGCATGGAGAAATTTCCCTTTCTCTTATTTGTTTGCACAGCTCCTGGGGTTCAGCTTTGGTTTTGGCCCCACCTCTGCGTGTAGGCTGCCCTCAGACATCTGTTCCCCACCCAGACAGGAGGAGGTTAAAACAGCAGCTGGTTAGGGCTCTCTTGCTCACTCTGGCTAAGGAGAGGGAGGGGTACAGTAGTCACGGTTGGAATGCGGGGTGTGCCTGTGGCGGCAGAGGCCGACGTGAATTTGCAACAGCCTGAGGCACACCGTGTGTTCTCCAGGGGAAGTTGGCCCTGGATCATGGGACCCTGGCAGTGGTGTGTTGCACTGGCTCCCGGGAGGTTGTGGATAGTGACCTGCGCTTGCACACAGGATCCTTGGTGGACGTGGCGGCAGCGATAGCGGTCCATGCCCACCTCTGGGGTCCAAGCTGATAGCCACAGCTCATGTCCGTCTCTGGAGCTTGCTTAGGCAGTGCTCTGTCGTCTGTGGGCACACGGAGCAGGAAGCCACACTCCTCGTGCGCCCTGAGACAATGGTCTCTTGCCTTTCCAGCAGGTCCAGACTTTTTCCCGTACTCCCTCCTGGCTAGCTGTGGCGCACTAGCCCCCTCAGGCTGTCTTCACGCAGCCAACCCCAGTCCTCTCCCTGGGTCTGATCTCTGAAGCCCAAGCTTCAGCTCCCAGCCCCCTCCTGCCCTGGTGGGTGAGCAGACAAGTATATCAGGCTGGTGAGTGCTGGTCAGCACCAATCCTCTGTGTGGGAATCTCTCTGCTTTGCCCTCTGCACCCCTGTTGTTGCACTCTCCTCTGTGGCTCCGAAGCTCCACCCCGTCCCTGCCAGTGAAGGGGCTTCCTAGTAGGTGGAAACTTTTCCTTCTTCACAGCTCCCTATCAGAGGTGCAGGTCCTGTCCCTATTCTTTTGTCTCTTTTTTTTCTTTTTTCTTTTGCCCTACCCGGGTACGTGGGGATTTTCTTGCCTTTTCGGAAGTTTGTGGTCTTCTGCCAGCATTCAGTAGGTGTTCTGTAGGAGTTGTTCCACGTGTAGATGCATTTTTTATCTATCTGTAGGGAGGAAGGTGATCTCCATTTCTTACTCCTCCACCATCTTGAAAGTCTCTCCAAGTAAATTTTTTGTGTGTGCATATGCTTTCATATCTCGTGTATGTACCTAGGAATAGAATTGCTGGGTCATATGGTAACTCGGTTTAATCTTCTGAGGAATTATCAGACTGTTTTCCAAAATGGATACATAATTTTACAGGTCCACCAACAGTATGTTAAGGTCCCAATTTATCTACACCCAAGACTTCTAATTGTTTGCCTTTTGTAATAACCATCCCAGTGTATGTGAAGTGGTATTACATTGCATTTTTTATTTATATTTCCCTATTGACTAATGATATTGAGCATCTTTTAATGTACTTATTTGCCATCTGTGTATCTTCATTGGTAAAATTGTTATTCAAATCCATTTTGCGTTGGGTTATTTGTCTTTTTATTATTGTGTTGTAACACTTCTTTATATACTATGGATGCCAGATCCTTATCAGATATGTGATTTGCAAATATTTCTTCAATTCCTGAAGTTGTCTTTTCACTCTCTTTATACTGTCTTTTGAAGAACAAAAGATTTTCAATGTGATTAAGTCTAATTTATCTATTTTTTTCTTTGGTTGCTTTTTTTTTATGTTATATGTAAGAGAATACTGCATAATCCAAATTCATGAAGATATATATGTATTCTTCTAAGAGTTTCATAGTTTTATCTCTTAAATATAGCTCTTTGATTCATCTTTATTTGAACTGTGTGGCTTGTGAGAAAGGAGTCCAACTTCATTCTTTTGCACATGGCTATCCAGGTGTCCTAACATACAATTGTTAAAAAGACTATTTTTGCTGTTAAATTTGGTCTTAGGCTGTTTGGACTGCTATGACAGAATACCATAGACTGGGTGGCATAATAACAAGGGGGGTATTATTCACAATGCTGGAGGCTGGGTAGTCTAAAGTTAGGGTGTAGCAGATTCAGTGTCTGGTGAGAGGCAGCTTCCTTGTTCATAGATGGCCATTGTCTCCTGTAACATCATACGGTGGAAGGGGCAAGAGAGCTCTCTGGGTTCTCTTTAATAAGTGCACTGATCCCATTGATGAGGGTTCCATCCTCAGGATTTAATCACTTCCCAAAGGCCACACTGCCAAATGCCATCACGTTGGGCATTAAGTTTCAACATATAAATTTTTTAGGAGACACAAACATTCAATGGATAGTAAATTTTCTTGACAACCTTGTTAAACAAAAATGTATATGTTTACTTCTGGACTTTCAATTCTATTCCATTGTTCTATATGTCTATCCTTATGCCAGTACTACATTGTTTTGATTACTATAACTTTTTAGTAAGTTTTGGAATTGAGAAGTGAGAGTCCTCCAGCTTTGTTCTTTCCAAGATTGTTTAGGCTCTTCCAGGTCCCCTATACAAATTTTAGAATCAGCTTATAAATTTCTGGGAAAAAAGGTAGCTGGGATTTTGATAGAATTGAACTGAGTCTATAAATCAATTAAGGGAATATATCATCCTAAAAGTTAAGGCTTTCAGTCCATGAATACAGGGTGTTTTTTTCCATTTATTTAGGTCTTATTCAGTTTCTTTTAATAATGCTTTGTGTTTTTCAATGCATAAGTCTTGCACTTTTTTTTGTTGTTAAATTTATACCTAAGTGCATTATTCTTTCTCATGCTCTTATACATAGGTTTATTTTCTTAATTCTATTATTGGATTGTTCATTGCGAGTGTATAGAAAAAAAATCTTAAAAAGGAAGATAGTCTCTTTAAAGTCTCTATCTTCAAATACAGTTGCACTCTGAGGTGCTGAGGTTTAGTACTTCAACATATGAATTTGGAGGGGACACAGCACAGCCCATAACACTATCTTTAGGCAAACCCATTTGCTGACTCATCATGGGCAGGTAGTGTGAGCAAAACTTTAGTACACTTTTGTGCATGTTGAATGACTAAGATTTGAGAGTTTTAGTTACTGTAGCATAACCTAGGGAATTCTGAATGACATATATCACACATTAACAGCATTTTATATATCAGTCTGTACAAAAGAAAAAACAGTGAGTAAAACCCACAATGTTCCTGCTCTAATGGACCATAAATTTTAGTGTGTGGGAATAAGTGATAAACAGAAAAAGAACTCACAGTAAGTGAATGACAAGTTAAATGTTTTTATGAACTAATCTGGGAAATCAATTCATATAATTCATGTTATTTAATAATGTATATAATATTACAATAATACAACCCATATAAAGGTATTTTAAAACTAACTGAAAACATATTAAATAGGTATTTACATTGTTTCCTTTTGTTATAGTAAAAAATATATTTTATACATTTAGAACTTCATCCATGGCAAAGCTGAGAGCCAGAGAGCTTAATTAAATTGTCCAAGGTCACCCAGCTAGTAGGCAGAAAAAAATAGCCTTGTAAAAGTACCTCTGTTCCCAGAACTTGCATTTTTTTTGGAAGTTCACCATTACATTTTTGCTTGATTGACTCAAATTTCAGTTTAAAAAAAATAGGATTTCTTTGATTCATGCCTTAAAATCTCAGAAGGTAGGTGAACTATTCTGTCCATGGGGAACAACTGTTTTCTTATACCTTGCTTGATTAAGCATATAACTGAGTCTTTTATTTCTTATCCTTCAAATATTCATTTTCTGGTGTGAGCTAAAGAACATAATGTGTCTAATCTATATATATATCTTGTAATAGGTGGATATTAACTTCTTAAAGTATAATTCAAAAAAACCTCAATTGAGGGGAATTTTTTTTAAATCCTGAAAAGTTAAGGCATTTATAGAATTCAGCATTTTATAATTATAATTAACATGATTTATTTAAAAATATGAAAATAAACCAGATATTGGCCTTTTTCTGTTTGTGTCTCTGGAATTGACTGTTTTTCTTTGCTTCTACCAAAAGATTTAATTATAGAATAGTGATAATCCTATTAATATATGTGGACACCCTTTATGAGATTAACAGGTTCCTTCTCTGTAGTGTTCAATTACATGTTTTCCAAAGAAGATTTTGCTCTTACCTGCGAACATCTTGTGTATGATAAATATCAGATGATAGGACAACAACCTGGCAGAATATTGATTCAAAGAGGTCAGTACAATATAAAGAATAAACAGTCAATAGTATTTCATGAAAGAGATGAAAGGTAAATTAAAAGGTATGTTTTCTGGATATTTGACCTTGCATTAAGAATTCTATATAGAATATGATAGTATTACTGTAGAGGTCAAGAAACAAAAATCATAATGGACTAATACAGAAATTCCAAATTGCTAACATTGAGATTACTCCCTACCCCTCCCCCCCCAAAAAGAGTTAAATTTGTATTGAATTAATACAAATTGGTATTTCCTGGGGTTGAAAGATTAAATCTAAGTCTGAAGAGATAGAGTAGAAGAACTTAATAAAGACCTTAATGTTTTGCTACCTGAAATAATTTGTAAATTAAAGCATAATATTTCCCTTTAAATTTGATTATCTTTTACTATTCTGGAGTAGGTTTATTTTCCTCCCAAAATTTTCTCTGTTTTTAAAGAAACTAAGCTGTGATCATCATCACCTTATCATATTTTCTACTTCTAATTTCTTCCAGCAAGTTTTCAGAGAAGTTGGTTGGCCATGGGTTCCCACTTCCAGTATCTCTGGAACTTTCCCTTAGAAGAAGTATCCATAAACATCTGACGTCTTTGAAAAACCTGTTAGCCTAGAGGTTTTGGAGCTACATTTGAAGGCTGATTGAAAATTCCCTTGTCATTTTCTTGGGCATTAGAACACACACACACACACACACACACACACACACACACACACATACACACATACACATTTTTTAACATGAAGAATCTTTTCAGAAATTGACACAGTATATATATATTCACTTATATTACCTCAGATAGATTGAACCATCTAAAACCCAATTTCTTTTGATATATGAATATAAATGTATATTATACATAATCAAATGTATATTGATTATTTTGGTTGGTGTGGCTACTCCCCAGAAACAGAGACTTAGAGAAGTTCTTGAGATTTATACTGTTAAATGTTCTGCAATTGTCTTAGGCAGTCAAATAAGTCAAGCCTCTGATAGGTGGTACTGATAACATTGTTTAACCTCTTTGAACTCAGTTTCCTCCAATGTATTGATAATATAGTAATGATAATCTAATTACTTAAAATACATGTTAACTATCTATTTCATAGAAATGATGTCGTGAGTTTTATCCCTTTTATCCTTCCCTGATTAAACTATCTTAGTTTGTGGAACCAGTTAGGTCTTTTGAAATCTCCAGAGTCTTTCCAAATGACTATATCAAGCTCATGTGTTTCCTTTGAGTTACTAGAACCTACCACATTCTTTTATTTATTTCTAGATCTGATCTTCTCTTCCTTGTGAACCCTATCCCACAGACTAGCTGAGAAAGTTATATTTCCCAATCTAAACATATCATTCCTTCCAGTTTAAAAAGAAAATCTCTTTCAGTTTAAGTATTTACCTTCTAAATATTCTAAATATTTAATAATATTCTAAATATTTAATAATATTCTAAATATTGAAAGCGTCCCTTATCATACATAGTTTAAATAATCTCTTATAGATGATTTAGTGCATTTAGAAAAATTATTCACCCCTGAGTTCTGTCTTCTATGAATCCACTTTGTGGAATCATGGAATCTGAGTATACACAGGGATTTAATATATTTTGCAGTTGTGAGAAGGGGCTTTTACAAGAATGCAAAGTTTTCTGGGTCTTCACTGTTCTCTGTTGCATATTGACTAAGCGAAGGCCCTCTTTCAGAAGTGATAGCTGAGGTAACATTGCAAGGTGGCATGCTGGAACCTAATGCTGTAGTACTTGGTCCAAGCAGTTTCTCATGCTTGCTAAGCCACTGAAGGTTTTCAGAACATGTCATCCCAAAACGTCACTTTGGCATATAGATTATTTTGAAATAACGGCACTTAAGAAACAGTAGGTGTAAGAAGGACATTCTGACCCTCCTTTGTCTTTCTGAAAGCAGGAGATAAAACTCCAGTGTGAAATGTATGCTCCTTGTACCAGGAGGTAGAAGACATTCTTATCACCAGAGACAGGGAATTTGGGGCCAAGAAATCTGTACAAAGTTTGCTAAGCTAACCTTTGTCTTCCTATTTACAGTTTCCACCATTTACTACCCCAGCCCAAACCTCTTTGTTTTGTCAGTTCTTCACAAATTTATTGTTTCTTTGCCTAAAAGGTGTAAAAGCTTCCTGCTCTGGTCACTTCCCTGGATCTTCATTCTCTTGTGAAGGCTCCTACGTGTATGTAAAGATTTGATATAATTTGTATGCTTTTTTTCCTGTTAATTTATCTAATATCATTTTAATTCTTGGGAACAGCCAAGAGACCTAAAGAAGGTAGAGGAAATTTTGTTTCTCCTCTACACCACAGACGCCCTGGTTCCTGGGACCAGAAACTGAGCCTCAGACTGGCACTCACCAAAGCACGTAGGAACACCTGGGGCCCAGCACTACCTAGGCAGCTGAGGAAAAGCCAGGAAAAAGGCATCAGACTCATCTATACAGGCATTTCACATCTAGAGCCCAGGCCACTGCTCCTCACCTCCTTGGAAGTAATCACTAGCAGGTTTTCTCTTAAGACATGGGTGCTTTGGTCTCAGACTTCCCCCAGCCATGTGGATCTTCCTCTCCCCTTTCCCAAGGGGAAAGGGGGACATGCTCTCCTTCTTCTTCGCTCAAATCTCCAACCTAGAAAAAGCAGATTCTTCATATATTCCATGTCATCTCCTGGGTCTTGTCTTTTCTGGCAGGTGTAAACTCCAAGGCTTAATATGGCCTGGGTTTTGTGGCATTAAGTAGATTTCAAATTTAGTATACTTTCTCTTACTGTAAAATGCTGCCATTTAAAAAAAAAAAAAAAACTACAATTTTCCTAAAAGCAGACAAATAAGTCAGCTGCTTAGTAACCTCTTTGTTCTGGAGGAAACTTCCATCTCCTTCTTAGGGTGATAGCTCAGTCTTGGAGCATAAGCCTCTGAGAGACCATGATTCATTTATTAAATGAAGAGGGTGAGCAATATTTATAGTCAAAATGTTATTGTTAAGACACTAAGCAAGTTTGCACATATAAAAATGATCTTGAATAATTCACTAATTTAGATTTTTGTGGATATAATTCAATGGAGGATGAATAATGTTTGAAATTACTCTTATACCAAATAAGTATGTACATGTGTTAGTTGTGTATGATTTTTATGATGGCTTGTTTAATGGAAAAAATACAGACTGGGAATTGTATGACCTGCTTTGCAGTTATGTATAAGGCCAAATCTCTGCTAACTCTTAACAGCTGATGATTCCATAAAACACTTTTTAAAAAAGTTTTAATATGAGCTTATGTGAATAAAGTTGCTTTTCTTCCATTTAACAGTAGGTCTTTTTCCCCTCATTCCAGTCTTGCATCAGGTATGTTTCATGTAACAGGTCAACTGCATTTGGCAATGAATTGGCTGCTGTGTCAGACTTAATTGCATTTTACCTTTTACGATATGACCATGCACACACTGCATCATATTACTCTGTGCCCAAAAATTGACATCTGTCAGCAGATATCTTGGAAGGTTGGGTTACAAAGGAACTAAATAGTGAATTCTGAGTAATTGTGATGCTGGGAACAGAATAATGCATGCAGTTTATCGGCTCCATGATGAGTCAGCAAATTTGTTTGTCCCCACTCATGTTCCATTAACTTTTTTCATAAAATGATTGAAACACAGGGATATATCCTTAGCCAATGTGAAAGTAGATGGTAAAAAAGCAAAAGGATATGCTGAGTGACATTGGTCATTAGCTGGAAAGACAGCACAATATTGTAGCAAATTTTTGTAAGTGATTAAATTGATATCTTCATCCATCAACACACCATATTTCTGGAATAGATTCAATTGTATTGGTACGTGTCACAAAAAAGGGCAAACACATTTCTCTGACCTCTGAAACTGCAGGGCACAGTTGTACCATTTCAAGAAGGAAAAGCATTATGGTGGTTATATGGAACGTCATCTGTCAAAAGCTGTTGAGACTTGAGCAAATCACTTGATCTTGAGCTTTAATTTATTTTCCATCACTCCTCCCCTTGAGTTATTACTCTGTTCCAGTCACTTCCATGTTTAACATGGATTATTTTCATAAGAACCTTAAAATACAGGTGCATGGTGTTTTCTCATTCTGCAGACAGGAAAACTGAGGCAAGAGAACATGTGTCTGCTGGCCAAGGGCATATAATAAATAGAAAAGCTGGATATAAAGTCAGGCAGTCTAGCTTTCAAATTCATGTTTTCACAATCAATACTTTAGCCTCAATGACTTCTGCTTATTTCAATATTCATTTGGAGAATGGACACCAATATTTTGATAATAAATCTTGCTACAGTGTCAGAACAGCTCAGGTACAGAGGCAAAAAAGACGTTGTCTATCCCTGGAGACAGGCAAATTACAGCCCTAGGGCTAAGTCTGCCCCAGTATCTGTCTTTGTAAATAAAGTTTTATTGGGACACAACCATGTCTATTTGTTTATATATTATCTGTGGCTGCTTTTGTGCTACAATTGCAGAATCGAGTATTTGCAACAGAGATTGTATGGACTGCAAATACTGAAATATTTACTATCTGTCTCTTTGGAGAAATATGATGACCATTGGCAGTCTGTAGACTTTATTGCTCTCTCTTGAATAACTTGAAGATAACTGAATACCTAATACTTTAGAATGAACAAACTGTCTCATTCTAGCTTTCAGATGCAGCAGCAAAATTTCTAGCCCCGGGTGATGTAATGGGTCATCAGAAGTATCCAGCAGGCAATACACACATCACAGTGATGTTGTGGATATTAGGTAGAATACCAGGGCTAGGAGGAGATGGAGATGGGAATCTGTGAAAGTGGATTCATTCATATATTGTCACAAATCATTTAGGAGGGCCTAATTTGTGACAAATTTTTGCAATGAGCATTTAGGGCAAAGTGGTGAAGGAGAAAAAAATGTCTCCTGTATTCTTGTGGCTTAAAGAAGATCACTGATGAGGTCATACCTAAGCCTGAAACCGTTATTGATTTTAGGGCCAACATGTTAATTTATATGTATCCAACATTTTTAAAAATGTGTGCATATATTAAACTATTTAAAATGGAACATATTAGAAAATATACACCAACCTATTGTACCAAAAATCACTGTATGTACATTTTATATGTGCATTTATTAGCAATTTTAATACATATATTAAAGGAAGGAAAAATGGCTAGGGCAGTGATTCACTGATCATTACGAACTTTGATACAATTGCATATTTTTCTTGTTAATATAAATAAATAAGCTTGTCTACTAAGAAACTAAAAAAAGAAAAAAAAAGAGATCACTGAAAACAAGAGTCTACCTTTCCATTATAATCCCCGGGGCTGACCATAGAAACAAACGTACTCCTTATGTATTCATTCACTTTGTGGAAGCTGTGCTAGATCCTTTCCTCCCTTCTCCACTCTGCATACCCATTCATTAGCATATTTCCCTTCATAGCTACTCTGGATTCTCCTGTGTCGCCCTGTTGTTCACCCTAATCACTGTTCCAGCTCCTTTTGCCTGCTCCCCATTCTACTGCCCTACTGTTCCTGAGGCTAGGATTTCACAGGGAGTATAAATGAAACTGGAGGAGATAGCACACCATGCCAGTCAAACTCAGTGAGATAGAATTATAAGATTAGTGGCTGAGAGTATGCAGTGGAGGCTATATATCTGGGCTGAAGCAAAGAATTTGATGAAGTGTCTCATAAAGTTTCACATATAAAGTTGGTTCAAATTGCTTGGAAAAAGAACACTGTCAAAATGAGAACTGGCAAGGGCCTAAGAGGCAGAAACGAAGAGCTTCAGTCTGAAGTATGTGGAGTTCACAAATATCTGGGCTTGCATAAATTGGTAGATCATGGGATTAAAAAAATCTTTAGCAGTGATGTAGGAAAGGGAATGGAAATTGGGTTTATTATGTACCAAGATTTCAGAGAATATAATATAGTTCCACAAATTTCTTTCCAGCTCTGGCCCTTCCTTACTAAAAATTATAATCATTATTTTCATACAGAATAATACCAAAACCATTGAAGTTCATGAGGAATGTAGATAAAATTAAACCAAATCCAAGACATAGACAAAGCTGTTTTTCTCTTTTATGTCCGAATGACTGCAATAGGTACTTTTTTCTGCAAGATTTCAAGATTCTGACTGTAATACTTTACTACTTCAGGCCTCTAAATCTCCTTTCCCCCTCCGAATTGCCCCATCGCTTCATTCCATATTCCTTATCACTTTTTAGTCTTTATAGACTTGATTGTCCAACCAAATTCATTCTCAGCATCTCCCTCTCGCCAACTGGTGTCACCTGGTCACTCAATTGTAGCCCACTTTATTTATTTATTTATTCTTATTTTGCCTGTGCCACACGGCTTGTGGGATCTTAGTTCCCCGACTAGGGATCGAACCCCGGGGCTCGGCAGTGAGAGCGTGGATTCCTAACCACTGGACCGCCAGAGAATTCCCAATTATAGCCCACTTTAAACTCAGGACTACTTCCCAAGCTCTATTTTTGCTGTCTCTGCTGATAGGAAACAGCACATAACTCTCCCTGAAGGAAGACAACAGATTCATCTGGAACCATAGTTCTCAAATGCTCGTGAATGCCTGAATTACCCGGAGAGCTTGTTCAAAAACCAATGACTGGGCTCCGTCCTAGAGTTTCTGATTCAGGATTTCTGAGGTGGAGACTGAGAATTTGCATTTCTAACAAGTGTCCAGGTAATGCTCATACTTCTGGTCCGGGGACCACATTGGGAGAACAGCTGCTCTAGAACTCCAGGCTCTGTTCTCTTCCGTCACCCACACTCCTCATACTTATCTGACAGAAGTAACTTGTGAACTCTGAGAATATCAGCCCCTTTCTTGAAATTTTCAGGCAGAATTAAGAACAAACTTCTTCCCGTATAAGATCTCTAATAATAAAGCCCAGTTTCTAGTTTCAGTCTCTTCTCCTGCTAAAGCCCTTGGATTCCAACCACCCTATACCATATACTATATATTAGCTAAACCAAACTGTTTTTGAATCTCTAGAGATCTCTTGCCTTTCTTCCTGTTTTCTCTGCACATACTGATTCCTTTTGTTTGCCTGACAAAATGACTCTCAAGCATGGATTTATATAGACAATGTCACCTTCCCTGCAAATCATTCTCACTTTCCCTGAAAATATCGGGCGTTCATTTTCTACAGAACTTGCATTTACATGTTTCAGAGCACTTGTGCAATTGCTTTCTTGCTTGTCTTTCTCTAGGAGGGAGATATACGTTCCTTGAGTATGCTAAGGTGGATAGTTTAATAGTGAATACACAATCCCACAGCATCTTGCATAAAACCTGGCACATTTTTGGTTCTCTCTCTCTCTCTCTCTCTCTCTCTCTCTCTCTCTCTATATATATATATATTTAAATAAATGATTCCTCCCTTATGACACTTCACCCTACATCTTCTCTGTGAGCCAGATCTTTCCTTTCTTTCTGATGTTTCCTCTGTACAACTTAAACTAACCAATGCATTATACTAGCACTAGTTATAGAAGGCAGAGGTTTTTTTCCTATCCTTAAAAATCCTGTTAGAAGTGTCTTAGCCTCACTCACTCTGTGTAGAGTCAAACTTAGAATAATAACATGGTAATACTTTTTAATAATAACAAAAACAAACTAAACATATGATGTTTATTCTATTGCCTTCTTTTTATGTGTTTGGAGATATTGCTTCCAATTAATTTCTCATGAATCTTGGAAACAATTTTATCACGTGAGTGCTGTTATTAGTTCCAAATTACAGATGGAGGAACAGAGAGATTAAATATGTTTTTCAATATCATACACATTGTAAATGGTAGTTGATGATTTTAGCTGAAGCAGCCTAGTTTCAGTACCCTGGATTTAAGTGCTATGCAAATATGTTCACAGACCCATGCTTGCAAATTAATATTATTTCGACATTTGCAAGATTCCTAGAACGTTCATGCATTCTTGAATATAAAGTAGATTTCCCTTAAGAAATAATTTGTCCTACACTTTGTATGAGAGAAATAAGTTATCCAGATTGTACATTATGGGGTTTCTCAGTCTCAAGAAATTTTACTGGTGGCACAGTGTGATAAATCTGTGAAACAGGACTATGTTCATGATCCTCGTTCTTCTGTTAGAATTTCTAGTTTTGTTAGAGGAAAGGGATAAGACAATTCCTCCTTTACTGCCAGAATCCAAAAAATAGAAAAAATTCTTGAAGACCTAAAATAGATTTTCTGATTTAGAAGATCCTAGAAGTCATAAGCTAGACTGAATGAGTGCAGTGGGACATAGGCTAGAATGAGAAGGTGCTAGAAGATAGGGTATTCAAATGGAGAAAATCCTGCTCAAATGATGATCTTGATTAGGACACAGGAGATCATTAAGTTATCCAACAAACTATATTCCTTCACAGCAAAATTAGAGATTGACCTTACTTTATGTCTTTGTGACCATTTTACTGCATCATATTTGTTATTTGTATTCTTCTCTTACACCATATAACAAAGAGCTTGATACTCTTATCTCATTAATGCCAGCAGTATTCAAAAAGTGGCAACATGAACCTCTTTCATGTAATCAAAATTATATTTAAAAAAAATGCTCACCTCTGTTCAGTTAAGCTCATTCCTGTGAATATTTGTAGAGTACTGTGTGTAAAACTATGAACCAGGTACTTATCACAGATGTGTGGATCAATAAGACTCAGTCTTAACCTTAAAGAGCTTAAAATCCAACAAAGAGGATGTTAGTGGTTTTGATGTACTTTAACAAAATTTCAAACCCAGTCAACTGCTAGAGCCCAGAATCTAAATCATGCAGTAAATGGGAAAAATCCTTGCAAAGGAGACTGGCATGAATAAAGCATATTACGAAGATTAAATCAGGTGGCAATATTGAGGAAAATTTAAACTAGGAAGTGTCTGCAGAAGGTGTGAACTAGAAAGAGGAAGTGTGGAGCAGTGCTCAAAAGCTCAGGGTTTTCTTGATTCAAATCTGAATCTATTTTCTTGCTATGTGATTTGGAGCAATTTGTTTATTCTGAGCTTCATTTTTCTTACTAGTAAAATGCAGAAGAGACCAATGTTACTGTGATGATTCATTGAGACAACGCATGTGAATTACTTAACAATGTGCCTGGCATTAAACAAGTGCTCAGTAATTAATTGTTATATGATTTTATTATTATTTCTGTTGTTTGGTGTGGAGAGAAAGGGGGACAATTTATGAGAGAGATTATTGAAGGTGAACAAAAAATACAACTTGCTGGCATGTGGAGAGAGGAGAAAGAAAGAGATATCAAGGTGACTCTAAAATATTGATTCTGGGAAAAGGGAGAAAAGCCTCATTAGTAGAAATAAGAACTACAGTGATTACTACTCCCTAAACCATCTCCTGACAACAGAACTAACAATAACAAAATGCAAAGAAGATTACTTAGATTCAGCCTTTCATCATCTCCTTTTCAGGCCCACCTGTGAAGCACTGGACTTCCAATTTTGGAAGAGCATAGCAGAGTTGACAACAGAGCAACAAATTTATGCTTATAAGTGACTCTGCTTTGGAGTGAAAGTCATGGTGACCAAGGAAGCCAACAAAAAATTATTTATTTGTTTACTTTTTCAAAATAAGTTTCATCTAAAATGTTTCTATTTTTCTTTCTTTCTTGTCCATTTCTAACCAGTTATATTCCCAGATTTTGCAATTCCAGTCTCAAAATATTCTTCCCCAAATGTGTTATGTTGATTTATATATCCTGAAAAATTAAGGATTATAGGCTTATGATCACAACTTATTTTGAATAGGTGGTAGTTTAGATAATGCTTAAAAAATTAAAAAGATAACCATGGCAACATTTTTTATGTCTTGAGAAAAAAAGTCAAAATCAATGTTTCAGTGATTTTGTGACTAAATAAAAACTGAATGATTCTTAGCTATTGAGTAGTTTCAACTTCCCTGAGTCAAAGGAAGGGAAGAAATGTTGGCCAATAGAAATTTTATTCTTTCCAGTTTATAAACCTGGTGAACACATAGGAAGGCTTACTGACAAAGCTTAAGCTTTCTTCCCTATGAAATTACATTGGGTTGATTGTATAAGCTACAAATTAAAAGGTTAATTAAAACTATAGTTACTCTCGTTACACAGAGCAGAGATATACTTTATAATAATATATATGTAAAGAAAATAAGTTTATAAGGATTGTGAAAAAACTTCTCTATAAAGTAGCACAAAGAGAACATAAATTCTTTCCTCAGTATACATCCATCCTGTGCCTGTCCAAGGAGCACCCAGGCCCTGCAGACTAACCTTCCACTCTGGGAACCAGGAGTGGTGATTAGCCTACATGGTGACAGTATTTGATTAGAAAACCTTTCTGGACATCTCCTTTGAGTACTTTAAGAAATGTTTGCTGGAGGTCTTCCCCAAGTATCCCATGCTGAAGACAGATCTTATCACCTGTACTTTTTAAGCCTGTGCCTCTTAGAAATCCAGGTTCTTTTGTCTGTTCCCTCATTCTGTAAACTGGTATTGTGAAGAAGCTCTTCTCTACACATGGCCAAATGTCTATGTGCCCTATTTTCACCTATTTATTCAAGATCTTTTCTATGGATTAGGTTCTTTATTTATTATATGTACTTTGTTTATTTGCTAATGGTTTTCTTCTGTTGGACCTTGATTGTCCCATCAACTTTTAACATTCCCAAACTTGTATTTTTTCTTGCCCCTAGATTACATCTCTACTGGATTTGTATCTTCCCCTAGGTTCAAGTTGTCCAGGCTCTTATTTGGACATGAGATTTTTTAAAGTATGTAAAAGCTATCTTACTCAGTCCCTTTCCCATAAATTCACATTAGCTCCCCCTTCAGCTAAATTTGGTTCCTTAACACTTTCAGGATGATATTCTGAGACCTATTAAGCAAAAGTATATTGTCAGGATTTAACATCGGAAAATAGATTTAGATAAAGACGGCTCAAAACCGCTTCATGTAAATGAACTAGTTTTCTAGTTTTCCAATACTAGATTTCCCAGAAACAAAATCACATTAAGGGGCAAATCACCACAGAGCCAAAGGAAACCAAAGATTAGATAAAAGGCTCTTCAGAAGCAACAATATTTCAATATTAATAACGGATCTTAAATTTGGATACAGCGAAGGTTCTGACATGACTCAAACCTTTCTATTTGAGAGATGTGGACTAATAGTATATACTGATCCCTTAAGAACCCCTGAAATTGAAGAATTTAAACAGGCAGTTGTGGTCCAGATATTATTTTTGATTCCTTGGTAACTATATATTAGACACAAAGCACAGAATTTCTATGAGAATGGTGTGTGAATGTGTGTGTGTCCTCATGTATGTGCTAAGGAGGCAGTGTGCAAACATGCCCTAACAAGGACAAATACAATTTCACGTAGGATAAATTTGTTAAAATTTAGAACTGTGCTTCCATTATTAATATGCTCTAAGCTTTACTTCTGGGTTTGGGTTCTTCTAATAAGTCTAATCTCAATGAACAATGCCAGAAATTTCAACATTACATTATCTTAATTTCATGTGAAACTTCCATCTTGGTTAAAATGAAATTATTTTTAAAGAACTTTGTGTATTTAATTTCAGATTATTTTATGAGTATGGGATTAACTGAGAGGAGAAGGGAGAATGGAGTGGAGGACACTAGGTATCTTATATTTTGAAGAAACAACAAGAGGAGAAGTAAAGAAAATGGAGATCCTGGCATTATATGTGATTTTCAACAAGACTCAATTTCTCCTACCTCTTTAACTCTAAAAAAAAAAAAAAGGCTGCACTTTGGAAAATGAAATTACCAAGTATCTGTTTTTGTTTCTTTTCCAATCACCATTTTATTCTCCTTTCCATGTCCTAGTGCTAAGATCCCAGGGTCAGCTTAATTTTTGTAACAGACTCTGTGTCATTTGAGTGAGTCTGTTGCATCATTGAATGAATCCAGCTTTAGAATATCATTTATTAAATTAAGCTAAAATTTGACTGTCTGTATCTAGTTCTTTCCTCTGAGGCAATTCAGAACAATCAAATTCCTGTACTTGAGAATTTTTCAAATAATTGATGCAACTGTCGTGTTATCATCTAGATACTTACTATTAATATTTTCCTGGGTTTAACATGACACTAAAATCCAGGTTGACAGACTCTTCACCAGTATTTTTAAAATAAGTCTATTATTTTGGCACCATGTAGATATGACCCTATTGGTTCCTGAGATGAGAATATTTCCTTCTTCAGAACTTCTGCCTAAAAGAAACGTAACATTGAAAAGATTTAAAATTTGAGTAGAACCTTACATGCCATGGAATCATCAAGGGAAGTGGTAAATTAAGTTTTTCAAATATTTTGGAGATTATTGAATTGGAAAAAATAACATATAGTCAGAAACTCCAAAGGGATAATTTTATTTATTGGCCACTTGAAAGCAAAATTCAAGGCTAAAACTTAAAACTATTTAACAATATTCTGCCTTCTAAAGATTAATTTAACAATCAAATTTTGTGGGAAAAATATTTTTTTAGAAATAAGATGACTTTGTTTTGGCTTAGGTTATTGTCTCATATATCTTCTCATGACTTCCCATGCTATTTTTATAGATCTTATTAAGTTTCAGCTCTGTTTATTTTATAATTATTTTATAGATTTTATTTTATGGGTTTTGGTATAGTTATTGAAGAAGTAGAAATTATAAGTAGAAATTATAACAATCACTACCCTGATAGAAAAATAGTATCATAGATTAGACAATGGGTGTGGACATGTTAAGAAATCTAACAATCAGCTCTCAAAACAAACAAATTTAATCTGTTCATTCTTTTAAGAAGAGCCTAGCTCTGTGTTTTCAATATTTAAGGATCATGTTTGAATCAGGAATATGAAGAATGTTTATACCCTTTTTTGCCAAAATAAACTTTGAAAATATTATCTACCATTTTGTTTAAATGCCTAGATAAATATTCATGTGAAGTTAAGATTTCTCTTTGACAAATGACAAACAAAAGTACAGACAACTGACAGAGTAAATGAACATATTTTTGTCTAAAACCAATAACAATTAACATCTATAATTTACAGTAAACTCCTAAAATCAACAAGAAAGAAATACAAAACATCCAATATGAAAAGAGTGGAAGAGTTTAAGTGGGAAATTTACAGAAGGGAAAATAAACAGCCCTCATAGTGTTAGTCACCTTGATTAAAAAATAGTCTGTGGATGGGCACTTGGGTTGTTTCCATGTCTTAACTATTGTAAATAGTGCTGCTATGAACATTGGAAAGATATTTATAAAGGAATATTACTTAGCCTTGAAAGGATGAAATACTGCCATTTGCAGGAAAAGGGATGGACGTAGAGAATATTATACTTAGTGAAGTAAATCAGAGAAATACAACTACTATATGATATCAATTATATGTGGAATCTAAAAATAATACAAATGAATCTATGTACAAAACAGAAATAGACTCCCAGACATAGAAAACAAACTTACGGTTACCAAAGGGGTAATTTGTCATCCCTTAATTTGTTCCAAATTAGAGTAAGGGATTAACAGATACAAACTACTATACATAAAATAGATAAGAAACAAGGATTTATTGTATAGCACAAGGAATTACATTAAATATCTTGTAATAACCTATAATGGAATATGATCTGAAAAAATAACTGAATCACTTTGTTGTACATTTGAAACTAACACAATATTTTAAATCAACTATACTTCAAAAAAAAGGTACAAAAAAGTAGTCTGCCATAAAAGGTGTGTGTGTACATACACACACACACATATATAGATATATATTGGGAAGGAAGACATAAACCTATCTTTGTTCATAGATGACATGTTCATCAAATAGAAAATTCAAAATAATTGACAAAAAAAAAACCCTCACGGAACTAATAAGTAATTATAAAAAGGTTGCAAGATAGAAAGTTGATGTACAAAAGTCAGCTGCTTTTCTGTATACCAACCATGGGCATAAGGAATTTGAAATTAAAAACATAGTACCATTTATATTAGCACTCCCCCCAAAAACTAAATATTTAGGTGCAAATATGACAAAATCATATAAGACCTATATGAAGAAAACTACAAAATTCTGATGAATGAAATCAAGGAAGAAATAAATAAATGGGGGGGTAGTCCATGTTCATGGATAGGAAGACTCAATATTGTCAAGAAGTTGGTTCTTTTCAACTTGATCTGTAGATTCAATGAAATCCCAATGAAAATCTCAGCAAGGTATTTTGTGGATGGATACTGACAAACTGATTCTAAAGTTTATATGGAGAAGTAAAATACCCAGAATAGTCAATACAACGTTAAATGACAAAAACAAAGTAAGAGGATTGATCCTACCAAGCTTCAAGACTTACTATAAAGCTGCAGTAATCGAGACAGTGTGGTATTCCAGATAATGGAATATTATTCAGCACTAAAAAGAAATGAGATATGAAGCCATGAAGATGTGGAGAAACCTTAAACGCATAATAATAAGTGAAATGAGTCAATTTGAAAAGGCTCCATGTCAAATAGTATGATTCCAACTATTTGACACTCTGGAAAAGGCTAAAATATGGAGACAATGAAAAGATCAGTGGGTGGGGAAGGGGGAAATGAATAGGTAGAACACAGAGAATTTTTAGGACAGTGAAAATAGCTTATTTGATATTATAATGATGGATATATGTCATTATACATTTGTCCAAACCCATAAATTGTACAAAACCAAAAGTGAACCATAATGTATACATGGACTTTGGATGATAATGATTTGTCAGTGTAGGATTATCAATTATAACAAACATACCACTCTGGTGGGAGATGTTGATAAGGGGAGAGGCTATGAATGTGTGGGGGCAGGAAGTATATGGGAAATTCCTTTAGGTTTACCTCAATTTTATTGTAAATTGAAAACTCTAAAATATAGTCTTTAAAAAATTAGTTTTGGGCATGAGGAATATAAAATGTGAAATAGAAATATAAAATATTCAACTTAATTTATCATTAGATAACTGTAAGTTAAAATGATCATGAGATATTACTATATACCCATTAGAGACAAACATTAGAAAGTTCAATATACCCAACTGTTGGCAAGAATTTGGAGCAACAAGAATACTTGTGTATTGCTAATGGTAGTGATATCTGGTGGCATTTTGTCATATAAAGAGTATGTATACACCATGATAGAGCAGTCTCAACCTTAGGTGTGTTCCAGGAAATACTTTCACATAGTAATTTGTGATGGATATATGCAGGGAAGGATGTGGCACCTAATATAGCAAGGAAATAAAGGCAATCTAAATGTCTATCACCTGTGGAATAGCAAATAGGATTCAGGAATGCATGGAATGGAATCTTCTGGAAGAGTGCAAAGAAATGAGCCTGATAGACATAGGGCAACATAGATACATTTTTGTAAACTGTATGGAAGGACTAAAGTAAGAAGACAAGATTTATAGTACAATATTCTTCCTGTAAATTAAGCAAAAATGTTAATCCCATATATTTTACAAATATCCACTGGAATGAATTGGTGCTTATATAGGTATGTGTCAGGTATGAATGGGGGTGGGGTTCTGAGAGGTAGATCAAAAAGTAGACAAAGATAGAGATAAGATAGAGAGAGAGATACAGATACAGATAGAGATAGACAGATAAAGATATAGAGATGGAGTTAGTAGATAGAGATAAAGACTGAACTAGCATCAGGTACTTATGAGCATAGTGTACCACATACTGAAAATTATGATTAAATCAATGCTGTGTACATGAAGGGGAAATCAAAAAATCCTCTTAGAATTAGGAGCCAAGAAAACTACTTTTCCCTTCCTGAAGTATTGGGTTGGCCAAAAAGTGCCTTTGGTTTTAAAGTAAAAATAAAAGACACATTTTTCATTTACACCAAGAATTTTAATGAACAATGTATTCACCCTTTTGTTCCACTACCTCCTGCCATTTTTTCAAGTAACTTCATAATTCCATCTTCCCAAAACTTTTTATCATTTTGAGCAAAGAACTGTTCCAGCTGCCTTTTACAGTCAGTCTTCCAGGGAAATGAATTTTTTTCCATGAAGAGAATTTTCTAAAGACTGAAATAAATGGAAATCCAAAGGTTAATGTCTAGTGAATATGGCAGATGAATCAGAACTTCTCAGTCAATCTGTAACAGTTTTTGCCTGGTCATCAAAGAAACATGTGGTCTTGCGTTATCCAGACGAAAGATTATGCATTTTCTGTTGACTAATTCTGGAATCTTTGCACCAAGTGCTGCTTTCAGTTGGTCTAATTGGGAAAAGTACTTGTTGGAATTAATTGTTTGGTTTTCCAGAAGGAGCTCATTGTAGAGGACTCCCTTCCAATCTCAACATGTACACAACGTCAACTTCTTTGGATGAAGCCCAGGCTTTGGTGTGGTTGGTGGTGGTTCATTTCACTTACCCCACAAACTCTTCCATTCTACATTATTGTCCAGTATCCACTTTTCATCGCCCGTCACAATTTGTTTTAAAAACGGAAATTTTGAGACCTTCAAGATGGCGGAGGAGTAAGATGTGGAGATCACGTTCCTCCCCACAAATACATCAGAAATACATCTACATGTGGAACAACTCCTACAGAACACCTACTGAACGCTGGCAGAAGACCTCATACCTCCCAAAAGGCAAGAAACTCCCCACGTACCAGGGTAGGGTAAAAGAAAAAAAGAAAAAACAGAGACAAAAGAATAGGGACAGGACCTGCACCTCTGGGAGGGAGCTGTGAAGGAGGAAAAGTTTCCACACACTAGGAAGCCCCTTCACTGGCGGAGACAGGGGTTTGGCGGGGGGAAGCTTCAGAGCCACGGAGGAGAACACAGCAACAGGGGTGTAGAGGGCAAAATGGAGAGATTCCCACACAGAGGATCGGTGCCAACCAGCACTCACCAGCCTGAGAGGCTTGTCTGCTCACCGGCCGGGGTGGGTGGGGTCTGGGAGCTGAGGCGCCAGCTTCGGAAGTCAGATCCCAGGGAGAGGACTGGGGTTGACTGCATTAACACAGCCTGAAGGGGGCTAGTGCACCACAGCTAACAAGGAGGGAGTTCGGGAAAATGTCTGGACCTGCCTAAGAGGCAAGAGACAATTGTTTCAGGGTGCGTCAGGAGAGGGGATTTGGAGCACCACCGAAAAGAGCTCCAGAGATGGGCACGAGCCGCAGCTATCAGAGTGGACACCAGAGACAGACTTGAAATGCTGAGGCTGCTGCTGCAGCCACCAAGAAGCTTGTGTGCAAGCAGAGGTCATTCTCCACACCTCTCCTCTTGGGACACTGTACAGCTCACCACTGCCAGGGTCCTGTGACCAGGGACAGCTTTCTCGGGAGAATACACAGCACACCTTAGGCTGTTGCAATGTCACACAGGCCTCTGCCTCCACAGGCTTGTCCCACATTCCATACCCCTCCCTCCCCCTGGCCTAAGTGAACCAGAGCCCACTAATCAGCTGCTACTTTAACCCCATCCTGTCTGAGCAAAGAACAGATGCCCACAGGTGACCTACACACAAAGGCAGGGCCAGATCCAAAGCTGAACCCCAGGAGTTGTGCGAACAAAGAAGAGAAAGGCAAATTTCTCCCAGCAGCCACAGGAGGAGCGAATTAAATCTCCACAATCAACTTGATGTACCCTGCATCTCTAGAATACCTGAATAAACAATGAATCATCCCAAAATTGAGGTGGTGGATTTTGGGAGCAACTGTAGACTTGGGGTTTGCTTTCTGCATCTAATTTCTTTCTGGTCTTATGGTTATCTTAGTTTAGTATTTAGAGTTTATTATCATTGGTAGATTTGTTTATTCATTTGGTTGATCTCTTCCTTTTTTTATATATATATAGATATATATATATATTTCTTTTTCTCTTTTTTGTGAGTGTGTATGTGTATGCTTCTTTGTGTGATTTTGTCTGTATAGCTTTGTTTTTACCATTTTTTCCTAGGGTTCTGTCTGTCTAATTTTTTTGTTGTTGTTGTTTTTTAGTAGAGTTTTTAGTGCTTTTTATTATTGGTGGTTATGTTTTTTGGTTTGGTTCCCCTCTTCTTTCCTGCTTTCATTTTTTTATTTTTAATATTTTTTTATTTTAATAACTTTATTTTTTTCTTTCTTTCTTTTGGTTTTTCTCCCTTTTCTTCTGAGCCATGCAGTGGACAGGGTCTTCATGCTCCAGCCCGGTGTCAGGCCTGTGTCTCTGATGGGGGAGAGCTGAGTTCAGGACATTGGTCCACCAGAGTCCTCCCGGGTCCATGTAATATCAAATGGCGAAAGCTCTCCCAGAAATCTCCATCTCAATGCAAAGACCCAGCTCCACTCAATGACCAGCAAGCTACAGTGCTGGACACCCTGTGCCAAACAACTAGCAAAACAGGAACACAACCCCACCCATTAGCAGAGAGGCTGTGTAAAATCATAATAAGATCACAGACACCCCAAAACACAGAACCAGACATGGTACTGCCCACCAGAAAGACAAGATCCAGCCTCATCCACCAGAACACAGGCACCAGTCCCCACCACCAGGAATCCTACACAACACACTGAACCAACTTTAGCCACTGGGGGCAGACACCAAAAAAAAGGGAACTACGAACCTGCAGCCTGTGAAAAGGAGACCCCAAGCACAGTAAGTTAAGCAAAATGAGAAGACAAAGAAACATACAGCAGATGAAGGAGCAAGGCAAAAACCCACCAGATCAAACAAATGAAGAGGAAATATGCAGTCTACCTGAAAAAGTACTCAGAGTAATGATAGAAAAGATGATCAAAAATCTTGGAAATAGAATGGAGAAAATACAAGAAACGTTTCACAAGGACTTAGAAGAACTAAAGACCAAACAGAAAATGATGAACACAATAAATGAAATTAAAAATTCTCTAGAAGGAATCAATAGCAGAATAACTGAGACAGAAGAACGGATAAGTGACCTGGAAGATAAAATAGTGGAAATAACTATCGCAGAGCAGAATAAAGAAAAAAGAATGAAAATAATTAAGGACAGTCTCATAGACCTCTGGGACAACATTAAGCACACCAACATTCGAATGATAGGGGTCCCAGAAGAAGAAGAGAAAAAGAAAGGGACTGAGAAAATATTTGAAGAGATTATAGTTGAAAACTTCCCTAATATGGGAAAGGAAATTGTTAATTAAGTTCTGGAAGAACCGAGAGTCCCATACAGGATAAATCCAAGGAGAAACACGCCAAGACACATATTAATCAAACTATCAAAAATTAAATACACAGAAAAACTATTAAAAGCAGCAAGGTAAAACAACAAATAACATACAAGGGAACCCCCATAAGGTCAACAGCTGATATTTCAGCAGAAACTCTGCAAGCCAGAAGGGAGTGGCAAGACATGTTTAAGTGATGAAAGGGAAAAACCTACAACCAAGATTACTCTACCCAGCAAGGATCTCATTCAGATTTGATGTAGAAATTAAAACATTGACAGACAAGCAAAAGCTACGAGAATTCAGCACCACCAAACCAGCTTTACAACAAATGTTAAAGGAACTTCTCTAGGCACGAAACACAAGAGAAGAAAAAGACCTACAATAACAAACCCAAAACAATTAATAAAATGGTAATAGGAACATACATATCAATAACTACCTTAAATGTAAATGGATTAAATGCTCCAATGAAAAGACATAGACTGGCTGTAAGGATACAAAAACAAGACCCATATATATGCTGTCTACAAGACACGCACTGCAAACCTAGGGACACATACAGACTGAAAGTGAGGGGATGGAAAAAGATATTCCATGCAAATGGAAATCAAAAGGAAGCTGGAGTAGCAATTCTCGTATCAGACAAAATACACTTTAAAATAAAGACTATTACAAGAGACAAAGAAGGACACTACATAATGATCAAGGGATCGATCCAAGAAGAAGATATAACAATTGTAAATATTTATGCACCCAACATAGGAGCACTTCAATACATAAGGCAAATGCTAAGAACCATAAGAGGGGAAATCAGCATAACACAATCATAGCAGGGGACGTTAACACCCCACTTTCACCAATGGACAGATCATACAAAATGAAAATAAATAACGAACACAAGCTTTAAATGATACATTAAACAAGATGTACTTAATTGATACTTATAGGACATTCCTTCCAAACACAGCAGAACACACTTTCTTCTCATGTGCTCATGGAATATTCTCCTGGATAGATCATATTTTGGGTCACAAATCACGCCTTGGTAAATTTCAGATAATTGAAATCATATCAAGTATCTTATGCGACCACAATGCTATGAGACTAGATATCAATTACAGGAAAAAATGTAAAAAATAAAAACACATGGAGGCTAAACAGTACACTCATAAATAACCAAGAGCTCACTGAAGAAGTCAAAGAGGAAATCAAAAAATACCTAGAAACAAAGGACAATGAAAACAGGATGACCCAAAACCTATGGGATGCAGCAAAAGCAGTTCTAAGAGGGAAGTTTATAGCAATATATACCTACCTCAAGAAACAAGAAACATTTCAAATAAACTACCTAACCTTAACCTAAAACAATTAGAGAAAGAAGAAAAAAAAAAAAAAAAAAAAACCCAAAGTTAGCAGAAGGAAGGGACTCATAAGGATCAGATCAGAAATAAATGAAAAAGAAATGAAGGCAATGACAGCAAAGATCAATAAAACTAAAAGGTGTTTCTTTGAGAAGATAAAAAAAATTGATAAACCATTAGCCATACTCATCAAGAAAAAAAAGGAGAAGCCTCATATCAATAGAATTAGAAATGAAAAAAGAGAAGTAACAACTGACAGTGCAGAAATACAAAGGATCATGAGAGATTACTACAAGCAACTAAATGCCAATAAAATGGACAACCTGGAAGAAATGGACAAATTCTTAGAAAAGCACAACCTTCAAGAATGAACCAGGAAGAAATAGAAAATATAAACTGACCAATTACAAGCACTGAAATTGAGACTGTGATTAAAACTCTTCCAACAAACAAAAGTCCAGGACCAGATGGCTTCACAGGCGAATTCTATCAAGCATTTAGAGAAGAGCTAAAACTATCCTCCTCAAACTCTTCCAAAAAATTGCAGAGGAAAGAACACTCCCCAACTCATTCTACGAGGCCACCATCACCCTGATACCAAAACCAGACAAAGATGTCAAAAAGAAACAAAACTACTGGCCAATATCACTGATGAACTTAGATGCAAAATTCCTCAACAAAATACTAGCAAACAGAATCCAACAGCACATTAAAAGAATCATACACCATGATCAAGTGGGGTTTATCTGAGGAATGGAAGGATTCTTCAATATATGCAAATAAATCAATGTGATACACCATATTAACAAACTGAAGGATAAAAACCATATGATAATCTCAATAGATGCAGAAAAAGCTTTTGACGAAATTCAACACCTATTTATGACACAAACGCTCCAGAAAGTAGGCATAGAGGGAAATTACCTCAACCTAATAAAGGCCATATATGACGAACCCACAGCCAACATCGTTCTCAATGGTGAATAACTGAAACCATTTCCTCTAAGATAAGGAATAAAATAAGGTTGTCCACACTCACCACTATTATTGAAAATAGTTTTGGAAGTTTTAGACACAACAATCAGAGAAGAAAAAGAAATAAAAGGAATTCAAATTGGAAAAGAAGTAATAAAGCTGTCACTGTTTGTGTATGACATGACACTCTACATAGAGAATCCTAAAAATGCTACCAGAAAACTACTAGAGCTAATCAATGAATATGGTAAAGTAGCAGCATACAAAATTAATACACAGAAATCTCTTGCATTCCTATACACTAATGATGAAATATCTGAAAGAGAAATTAAGGAAACACTCCCATTTACCATTGTAACAAAAAGAATAAAATACCTAGGTATAAACCTACCTAATGAGACAAAGGACCTGTATGCAGAAACCTATAAGACACTGATGAAAGAAATTAGAGATGATACAAACAGATGAAGATACAATGTTCTTGGATTGGAAGAATCAACATTGTGAAAATGACTATACTACACAAAGCAATTTACAGATTCAATGCAATCCCTATCAAACTACCAATGGCATTTTCCACAGAACTAGAACAAAAAATTTCACAATTTGTATGGAAATTCAAAAGACCCCGAATAGCCAAATCAATCTTGAGAAAGAAAAACGGAGCTGGAAGAGTCAGGCTTCCGGACTTCAGTCTATACTACAAAGCTGCAGTAATCAAGACAGAATGGTTCTTCCACAAAAATGGAAATATAGATCAATGGAACAGGATAGAAAGCCCAGAGATAAACCCACACACATATGCTCACCTTATTTTTGATACAGTAGGCAAAAGTATACAATGGAGAAAAGACAGCCTCTTCAATAAGTGGTGCTGGGAAAACTGGACAGCTACATGTGAAAGAACGAAATTAGAACACTCCCTAACACCATATACAAAAATAAACTCCAAATGGATTAAAGACCTAAAGGTAAGGCCAGACACTAAAAAACTGTTAGAGGAAAACATAGGCAAAATACTCTATGACATAAATCACAGCATGGTCCTTTTCAACCCACCTCCTAGAGCAATGGAAATAAAAACACAAATAAACAAATGGGACCTAATGAAACTTAAAAGCTTTTGCACAGCAAAGGAAACCATAAAGAAGATGAAAAGACAACCCTCAGAATGGTAGAAAATATTTGCAAATGAAACAACTGACAAAGGATTAATCTCCAAAATTTACAAGCAGCTCTTGTAGCTCAATATCAAAAAAACAAAAAACCCAATCCAAAAATGGGCAGAAGACCTAAATAGAGTTTTTTCCAAAGAAGATATACAGAGTGCCAACAAACACATGAAAGGATGCTCAACATCACTAATCATTAGAGAAATGCAAATCAAAACTACAATGAGGTATCACCTCACACCAGTCAGAATGGCCATCGTCAAAAAATCTACAAACAATAAATGCTTGAGAGGGTGTGGAGAAAAGGGAACCCTCCTGCACTGTTGGTGGGAATGTAAATTCATACAGCCACTATGGAGAAGAGTATGGAGGTTCCTTAAAAAACTATAAATAGAACCACCATACGACCCAGCATTCCCACTACTGGGCATATACCCTGAGAAAACCATGATTTAAAAAGAGTCATGTTGGGCTTCCCTGGTGGCGCAATGGTTGAGAATCTGCCTGCCAATGCAGGAGACACGGGTTCGAGCCCTGGTCTGGGAAGATCCCACATGCCGCGGAGCAAATGGGCCGGTGAGCCACAATTACTGAGCCTGCGCGTCTGGAGCCTGTGCCCCGCAATAAGAGAGGCCGCGATAGTGAGAGGCCCACGCACTGCGATGAAGAGTGGCCCCCGCTTGCCACAACTAGAGAAAGCCCTTGCACAGAAACGAAGATCTAACACAGCCATAAATAAATAAATAAATAAAGCACACCTAGTATAGTGTAATTTAAAAAGAGTCATGTACCACAACGTTCATTTCAGCTCTATTTACAATAGCCAGGACCTGGAAGCAAACTAAGTGTCCATCGACCGATGAATGGATAAAGAAGATGTGACACATATATACAATGGAATATTACTCAGCCATAAGAAGAAACAAAATTGAGTTATTTGTAGTGAGGTGGATGGAGTTAGAGTCTGTCATACGGAGTGAAGTAAGTCAGAAAGAGAAAAACAAATACAGTATGCTAACACATATGTATGGAATCTAAGGGAAAAAAAAAACGGTCATGAAGAACCTAGTGGTAGGACGGGAATAAAGACACAGACCTACTAGAGAGTGGACTTGAGGATATGGGGAGGGGGAGGGGGAGGCTGTGATGGAGTGGGAGAGTGGCATGGACATATATACACTGCCAAATGTGAAGTGGATAGCTAGTGGGAAGCAGCCACGTAGCACTGGGAGATCAGCTCGGTGCTTTGTGATCACCTAGGGGGGTGGGATAGGGAGGGTGGGAGGAAGGGAGATGCAAGAGGGAAGAGATATGGGAACATATGTATATGTATAACTGATTCACTTTGTTATAAAGCAGAAACTAACAAACCATTGTAAAGCAATTATACTCCAATAAAGATGTTAAAAAAAAAAAGAAAGAGAAAAACAAATACCGTATGCTAACACATATATATGGAATCTAAAAAAAAAAACAAAAAAGGTCTGTAGAACCTAGGGTCAGGACGGGGATAAAGACGCAGCCATAGAGAATGGGCTTGAGGACACGGCTCAGGGGAAGGTTTAGCTGGGACGAAGTGAGAGTGGCATGGACATATCTACGCTACCAAATGTAAAATAGATAGCTAGTGAGAAGCAGCTACGTAGCACAGGGAGATCAGCTCAGTGCTTTGTGATCACCTAGAGGGGTGGGATAGGGAGGATTGGAGGGAGATGCAGGAAGGAGGAGATATGGGGATATATGTATATGTATAACTGATTCATTTTTTATAAAGCAGAAACTAACACACTATTGTAAAGCAATTATACTCCAATAAAGATGTTAAAAAATAATAAAAATAAATAAATAAATAAATAATTAAACCAGAACTTTTCATTACGTTTCAGTAGAGAATTGCCTGTGGAAATATGGTGAAGAAGGTTTTTTTGCTTACCTTATGTGGAACCCAAACGTCAAATCTATTAACATAACCAAGCAAGTGCAAATGATTTTCAACGCTTGATTTGGATATCTTGAGTATGTTGGCTATCTGCCGCATGGTATAACGTTGACTGTTCTTAATTAATGTCTTGATTTGATCGCTATCAACTTCAAGTGGTCTACCCGACCATGGAGCATTGTTCAGCTAGAAATATCCAACACAAAACTTCGCAAACCACTTTTGACAGGTTCAATCAGCCCCAGCCCCTTCTCCATACACTGCACAAATCTTTTTGTGCGTTTCAGTTGTGTTTTTACCTTTCTTGGAATTACAACTCATAATATTCTGAAAATGTTGCTTGTTTTTCCATCTTCAATATTAAAATGGGTACACAAAAATTCACCAATTTTGATGTCTTTTTTGAAAATGCACGCTGATATGATAGCTGTCACACACAATCTAACAAAATTGTTCCAAATGAAGTTAAAGACAACTAAGTGTTATTAGAACCATCTTACAGAAAAAAAACAAACATTTTGGCCAACCCAATATATGACTCCTCTCATTGTTTCATTGACTTTCTTTCTTTCTTTTTTTTTTTACTGATTGGACATTATAGAGAACCTATTTTAAAAGGAGTTATCTTGATGATAAAACAACAGCATTGAGTAACACTGGTCCTTTCTCCAAGGTCTCTCCTATCTACTGGGTGCACTTGCATACCTTTCCACTTAATTAATACCTGGTGTTCCTCCTCTAACTATGTGCAGGAGGGGGGAAAGTTATCACTAGTGATACAGCAAAACTGGACAGAAAAGTTTTAGTAAAATAAGACATTAAACTTATCTAAAAAAGAAGTGACCAATATTATCTGAAAGACCAGAGTTCATTGATTCATTGATTAATTGATTGTTTGTTTCTTTTTAACAATGAGCACCAGGCTGTATGGAAGTTTTCCACTTGCCAGCAGTGCAGAGGGATAGAGTTTCAAGAGGGGAGGTGACTAAAGAAGGTCAGAAGATGAAGGAATTCCATCCCACTATCTGAAGTCAATGGTAATTGGCTGGAAAGAAACCCAGGGGAATAAGATGTGTTTTCAACCATTTTTATGGCTGGCTATAAATGCAATTGTTTTCTTTTTTATAATGATCTATACTAGCATTCCTTCATGAAATAAAAAAGTGATAAAAATTAAAATTTGTGCTAACTTGGAGGTGCCTATCTTCAGAATCATTCTTGAGGGAAGAGATGGGAAGGGGAAGTTAAAAAATAGGGGAACAGTTATAAGGTTGCAGTAGGCAGAGTTGAATACAAATCATCTAGCTTCAAGCCCAGAGCTCTTTCTAATATATTTCAGCTGTGTTTCCAAAAGTGATAATATATTCCAAAGCACTCTGTAAACTGTAAAATACTAAACAAATGGACAGAATTAGTTTGTTGATATACCAGCTATCCAAAAATTATTCCTCAACTCCAAATACTGCATAATGCATTCAGTTTGGTCACTTGGTAGGCGATATATCAAATTCCAATTTATAGTTGAATGTTTTATAAGAAAACACAAAACCAGTGGCAAACTGGACAAATGTTCTGCAAAACATGTGGCTTGACTTAGTTATATTTAATGAATTCTACCATGCTTATATGACAGATATCCCCCAACAGAAAAAACTTAGGGAAATAAATTTATAGACTCACTATCCCTGATCTAACTTGTTGAAGGCAAATTTTAGCCTTCAGTGTGAGGGATAGGTCTAGGAAAACTCTGAAAATATTCATCAGACTCATAACTTGTCACAATTTTCTCTGATGCCCAGGCTGCCAAGACTGCACAGTTGAATTTATGTTCAATTACAGTAATTTTACTAGCTGAAGTATTTGGTATATTTGTAACCAATTCCCTCCGTATAATATTTGAATTTAACATTTAAATTTAAGTGGTCTTATTTTAAATGTCTTTTATTATAAACAAACTCAAAAAACTTTTAAAGGAGATATAAATTAAAGCTTCAATAAACAAAAAATTAAAGGAATAAACATGGTTTTGGTGAGAGAGTTTGGGATGAGAACAGAGACTGTCCTGTCTGTATTACAGATATAGTAGTCAGAAAAAACTCTGGTTCAAAGAATAGTTGCAAAAGGAAGAAGGAAGGAAGAGAGGAAAGCAGGTAAATGGAAGAAAAACAAAAAGAGCTGCATTTCTAAAATACAAGTATAGACATCATATCATTGAACTTTTATTGTATTTGAGCAGCTCATCTAAGAGTTTCATATATTTTATGGCATTTAATGCTTACACTAACATACTAGTCATTATTTTTTTGTTCTTTATACTAAAAATGAAGAAATTGTGGAGTATCTCTCCCATAGTCATACCCTCAGCAAGGGGCAGAGTCAGGAGTGGCCATCATGCTGTTTGACCACAAAGCTCTTTTATAAAGACAAAATTGGTCTCAGAAAAAAAATGAAGATAATTACACATCAGTGTAACTGGAGATATTTTTTTGGAGAAAATGAATCAAACTGTGAGGGGGAACATGGGAGTGTTTTAGGAAGGAGAGCAGCATGATTGACAGAGCAAGGCAAGGATTGGTAGGCAGGGAAGCCATGTGACAATATGAAGATAACCTGCACACTGTTCATTGCATAGTCCCAAGTGTAAGTCACTTTGTTCAGAGATTTTATGTCAATGCATGGACTGAAATATGATTTATTTAACATTTCTTTATACTGACTTTCTTTTTTCCTTGAATAAACTTATTCATAAAGAAAACACTGTAGCACATCTACAAGCAGAAAACATGCTTTAGTAGTAGGAAACCATAACATAAGGTGAGAGCAAAGCAAGTTTCTGAATTCTAGCAAGAAATTGATGCCTGAATGCCTGCCTAAGATTCTGAGTCTGGAGTCTGCTTTTTTTTTTTTTTTTATTTTAACAGAATATAATAATGATGTTAATAATGACTAGTTGAATCTGAGCATATATTATGTGAGCCATTCTGTTTTCTAAATACTTTATGTGGGTGTGATGCCACATTTAATCCTGACAACTGCTTGAGGTTGGAGCCTTTATTATCCCTTCTTTAAGGATAAGGAAACTACAACTTAGAGTTTTGTTTAGCGAGTAATAGTAAAGAGAGATAGTAAAGCTAGACTAGCCACAAACTAAGTCTTTCTACTCTATAAATGAAAGGAGTTTAAAGAAGATGGGGAAGAAGCTGCCTTTCTAACAAGGAGATTTGATGTTGTGCACAGATAATTCCTAATATTACATGTTCTTAGCGCTTATAAAGAGTCACAGAAGAGAATCCCAGTAAGAATTATGTGGAAATATCTATACCAAAAATGAGTGTTGGGGAGACAGTGTGACAAATTGAACAAGGAGTGAAATCCCAGGCATTCAGAAGGAATAGATTCAGTAATAGAGTAGTATGCCCCTACCTGCCACCATTTTTTTTTTTTTTACTGAGAAAATGTCTTCTACAAAAGTTTGTTTCATAGGCTGATTTATGGAGAGTGTTTGTGTTTCTCTGTAGGTGTTACTAGAACAGATTCATGGAACATTTATGAATCACATGGGTCCTGAATTGCAAAGGAATGAGATCTAGATCCATATGATCATTTCTGCACAATGCAGTTAACTTTACTAATGAGAAAATAGAAAGCATTTACAAGGCTCCACTACTTCCCTCTCTTCTAACAAGTGAGTTTGCAATGCATCCCAAGTCATAATAGCTTGAGTTGGTGTTGCAGTCTTCAGGGAGGGGGCAGCTCACACAGTCCATGTAAGAGGAGTAATGCTTTTTAGGGAGAAAAAGACAGAAACATGCAGACTTCCATTCTCCTAAGAAGAGTTGGCCTTAACCAATTGATGTTTCTTCACCTGTACCACCAGGTTAGTCGCAGAGAGCTTGGTGCCACAGAAAGCCATTTACTCTATGTGATTTGGTGTGTAGCAGTGTCCTCTGTCCACAAACTCTACATAATGCTTAACAGTTGTGTCATTAGACATTTATTATATACAAAAGTGCTATGTTTGAGACATAATGTACTTAATATGATCAACAAATAACATCATACTGCTGTGGTGAAGATTAACTGCCTTCTGGGGATCATGCAGTCATAGGGCAGTGGGAAGTGAGGGGCATGGTTAGGACAATGTGTTGCTAATGAGAAAAAGCATGGGGCATTGCCATATTTAAAACCCCTGAATGTACTGCAGCACGTTAGTGAGAAAGAAGTGATGTATATCTCTGTTAAGTGTAGGGTCTTTGAAAAGTATGTGCAGGCCAATAAATCAGTTAATTTCATCTGTGTACATAGCAAGTACAAGTAAAATCCAGGCCCCATACTCCTTCTGTGGCAATAACCTCTGCTGAAATTATTTAGACATATGTGCCTATACTTTAGAAACCATTTCTGTCTGCTAGCAAGGAAAATTATCAAAATGATCATCTTTTGCTCATGTAAGTGAGCAGTGCTCACCTACATTAATGGCTTGTTTTCTTCCTCCTAAGATAGTTCTTCCAGGGCACAGGGTGAGGTTTGAGTCAACTGGGTCATATGAAACACGGTGCTTATTCCTATCATAGCCCTACCTATTCAGAATTATCATACAAAAAAGAATAACCACAGGACAAGGCAGCCAAATGAAAGATCCACATATGAATTGTTACAAAACTTCAGGGGCAGTAGAGATTTGAGTAAGCATGGTGCCAGGGAAACTTCACAGAGGAGCAGGAAGGATGCCCACATAACACATCACAACAACACAAATAAATGCACGATGGTCAGGGAAAAAGTGTCTAAAACTCCACTTTCCTAAGGTCTTTTCTTGATGAATGTCCTCAAAACATTTTCTAAAGTCTCTCTCTCTCTTTTCTTTTCTTTTCTTTTTTTTTCAAACCTCTCATGTTAGAGGACAGACCAAAGCCGAGGAAAAGACAAACCAATATGCATGATGAGTCATCTGGGAACCTGTGTTGCTAAGGCAACAGTTTCATAAGCAGAGAGAGGGAAGGGAATGTTACTTACCAGCAAATGATTGAATCATATCTTCCTCTCATAAAAATGTGTTAGCTTGAGCTGTTCTAGCTCAAAAGTACCTATAGTCCTGTGGATATCTTCACAACAGTTTTGTGGATTCAACTTTCTCTAACAAAGCACAACTGATTTTATGCTAGCAACCAAAAATTTAGTTTTCTTAATGTACTCATATTGGTAATGGATTCTTACAGAAACCCCTTTCATTTTCTTTACTAGATAGATGTATTTATACAAGGGCATTGATATTCCATACAGATCCATTTTTCCAACACCTGTTGAAACTAAAAGAAGATGCATGCTTTCAGAAACAGTTTTACCATCCTGGACATTCACATCTTTAACCATAGTGATTAAACCCACATTCAGCACTTTCCCCAAAGGTCTGTAAATGATAGTATAAGTTCCATAAACTTAAATACACTGCTGTAAGGTTAAGAGAATATCACTGTTAATAATGTTCCTTAGTGCACTTGTAATTTCCTTCTAAGAGTTATTGGCTGAGGGACATTCCCAAGCCATATGGATATGTATTCTCTAGTCATTATGGAAGTTCCAATTTGAACAACGGTATTCTCATATTTTACTATGGGCTGCATGGGGAGCACAAATGCCATCAGTTTGCCTCTCTTTTTTTAAAATCATCTTCAGAGAGGACCGATGTGGCATGCAAAATGAACTCTCTTCTTGAGAATGGTTCTGCACTCATTTAGGTTTATTTTCCAGTTAGCTTGGCTCATTAGGTCTTCTAAGTTGTCATCATTCAAGACATTTTTATAACTTGGTGCCGGGTGGCTGTTCCTGGAAAATTCTTGGTCCCATTTTACACCTTAACATGCAAATCTCTGTCATCAAGATCTCTAAGCAGTAAGAAGACTTGTGAATTTGGAAAGGGAAGAGACTCCAGGGGGGTTTATCACAGACAAGACATTTACACTCTGATGGAACAAGTAGGAATATTGCAAAAACTTTTCTGATTCCTATTCAAGAATCCCATCAAATAAATCCTACTGTACACTACTGCTCAAATCCCGCATCCTCCACGAACTTGCCCATGGGAATACACATCACACAATGCAATCTTCCTTGTCTGAGCATTACCTAGATTTTACTTCTGTACCATTCAGTCAGGCAATATATAAGAACCTTATCACCTATTTTATATTGGAAATAATTAAGAGTTTCTTTAGAGAGTGAATTCTTTTGTTGTTTTGGATTTATTTGTTTGTTTGGTATGCTAAACACTAAAATCTAGTCCTCAAGAAAAGTTTAAGAATGTAAGTATCTGTAGGCTATTTATCAACTAGTCAATGAAAATATATATATACATGTGTGTGTGTGTGTTTGTTTGTGTGCATGTGTGTATGCCACATATAATTACCAGAAAAATTAGGTGAATTTTCAAGTCTATAGGGCTAGAATGTGGCAAAGACAGGAACTTGAAGCCAGATAAATTACTTATAACTGTGGAGGGAGATCCTTGATAGCTATATCATGAACTTTTGAGGAATCTCGTATAACTCTAAAATAAAATTTTGAAGATATCTTTGACATTTCTAAGCTATTTACTGTCAACTGTGATCGATTGCCAATTTCTGTTAATTTATAACATTATGGTTCACTGAAGGTCTAGGTACTGGGCATTGCAAGATAGACTTTACATCTATTGTCATATTTTCATAATTTATAGCAGGCCTCTGATATGGGTAATAGTATCCTTATTTTATAGATGAGATCTAAGGCTTGAAAAAGGTTGATAGTTCTTCTTGAGATCATATTGTCAGTAAGCTGAGGATTAGGGAAATCAATGGAGGTCTGTCTGTCTTTCTAAAGCCTGAGTTTATCCTTTTTTGCCACATTGCCTTGAATTCTAATCTTTTCACTATCTCATTCCTTTCATCTGCCTCTGATTCCCTCAAGCCTTTCTCTCTCCTCACTTCTGTATAGTCACCATTGTTCTTTGCAAGAACTCTCTGTATCCGGTGACTCCCTATGCCAAAGCTATATGTTCACCATTGTCTATGCAATTATTCTGATGCATAGTCCAGCTTTATTACCCATTTCCCTGATCAGAATCTTTTAAATGGTTAGTTCATTGATGTTTGATGAATAAAACCTGAAATATTTATCCTGACGTGAAAGACCAGTCCTAAAGTTAATTCCAAATACTGTCTTCTACAACTTTCTTTCACCTTCAAATTCCTTTCAAGTAGAAGGGCAGATCTGCTGTATAAACTGTGCATCTCATGCACATTCTGAAGTCACATCTTTTTCTGACTTTCTTCCCAAATCCGTTTAATGACAAACCAATCTCAGTTGTAATGCCTCCTCTCTCATCTCACTGAAATTGGAAGTTCTCTACCCTCTATAAATTCCCATAACATTTGTTCTATTTCTCAGTTATGAAATTTATTATCTTTTACTTTGCAACACTGTGTTCATGTATGATCTACTCAATTATCCTAATAGATTTTTGAGTGACTGAGACTTGATTTTGCTTGCCTCATTGAGTTCTACCAGTTCTGGGTAAGACTTTGGGCCTCCAATCTACTCTAGAGTGACTAACCATCATGGCTTACTTGGGACTGTCCCAGTTTTCCTGGGATTGTTCTACCTTTAGCACTGTATAACAGGTGCCTTGGGGAATCGTCTCAGTCCCAGATAGATGAGGATGTTTTGTCATCCACTAACCCTCTGATAATTATACTTCTTCTCTATATTTGGTTTTTAATAAGCATGCTTGCCAAGTTCTATCTGATTAGTGACCTATATCTTACTTTTCTAGACTAATCATAGTATTCTTTTCTCCAACCTCTGCTAACAGAGCTCTGCTAATTTTTCTCTTCCATAATAATATCTTCACATCATATTTTTTTTCTATTCACAGGGCTTACACTTTTAATTTTGTGTGTGTTATTATTTCTTTGTTGATTATCTTCAATTTTATATTACTCTAATCAAGATATTGTTTCTAGTATTATGCAGATCATAAAGATTTTTCAACTCTGGGCATAATAGTTTCTAGTCTAATTCTTCAGAGGTCCAACTCTAATTTGTATAATCTCTCTCATTTTTTTTTTTTTTTTATCTTGAGGAAGGCTACCATATTTGAGACTTGATTCAAAGAACAAGCTTTTGATGCATTGGTCCATGTCTGTGAATTTTGCATTCTACACTTGGGAAAAATCATTAATAATAATTTCCTATTGGTTTTTTTGAGAGAATTAAACAAGGTAGAAAAAAACATGAATACATATTTCAGTGCCTGGTGCATTATAAGTGTTCAGTGAATCATAATTTATCATCGGGGTGTCATTAACAAAAAGAGAAAATGCTGAGTTTTCCAGGGACACTAATTTCATGCCATGCACCTCTCGGAGACTTTGGAGTCACTGAACTGCAAGCCATAACGGAGTCACACTTAAAATTGAAAGTAAAGGAGGAACATTCAGCAGATCCCATACCCTTGGTTGGAGTAAACTAATCCCACTCCTGTTCTGTTGGTGATTCTTTTCACTTCAATCCTTGTTGCTAATTTGACAGAATATACTGTGGTAAGGTTCACCCTGAAATATAAAGTGACACAAAACAAAATATCTGAATCCACTCCTAAAAAAAAATCTCTCACAGGGCAAGGACTAGGGTAAGGCAAGTGAGATATCTGCCTCAGGCACACTTAAATTGGAAGTTCCAAAAGAATTGTAGTCAAGATAATAATACTTAATACAATATTTTTTTAAAAAATCAAAATTATAGCAAGAATTATGATGAGCAGTAAATCACATTTTAAAATGGAGATGTGATCTGTGTTATTGATTTTTCCTTTTGCCCTAGGCTCCAGTGTGTCTCCTCACACCACTGATCTCCCAGTACAAACACACAGAAAGTATACAAGAAACTAGACTCAGAAAAATACATTTTAGAAGTTATGATATTAAGTACAAGCATAAAAAGTATTCCCATGGTGAATTTAGCTTAGAATTTTATATATTTGGTTTCTGGGAGCAAAGTGAAGAAGACTATTTTGATGGGCCTTGCTTTGATTATTGCCTCTGAAACCCTCTGCATTCAGGGGAACTGGAGAAGCTTCTAATGTTTGCCTGGGATCTGTTAGGAACACAGAGCTCCACATATATGATCTTATTTAATCCTTGTAACAACTTATCACTATTTTGTAAGTCAGGAAAGTGAATTTCTTGGAGGCAAAACAACTTTCCCAGATGGGAAGTGTGTTGACTTATCAAGATTTGTCTAACTTCTAACCAAGTGACATCTTCTCAACCACCTTTTGTTTAGATTGTTCATGTCTTCAGGTAGAGTGAAATTGAAGATGTCTAGCTATACCAGCCATCTGATCTTACTCATTCTTACTTATTCATTCTTTCTCCCTGTCTCCCACTCACTCACTCTAACTAGCTTATAGGACTTGGCAAATATTTCTCCCAGTACGTCTTCAGCACCATCTCCTATTTTACAACTTGATTCTTCCAAATACCCCATTAAGCATATATTTTAAGATTCTGGAGCATGTATCCTCGCTGACCTGTACTTAAATATTTTCATAGATATTCTTTTGTGTTTCTTGTTAAATAGCCCTTCAAATATCTTAAGTAACTCTTGACAGGCAAGAAATCTGTCTCATACTAATTTGTTAGTTTTCTCCCTTTATGTCAATGGAGTGCTATAGAATAAATGATTTAGTGAATCTTTCATTTAATATTTAAATTATCATTCTATGGTAGCTTATTTGGATATAGAAAAAATAAATTTATCTTATAATAGAACTCAATATGGATAATAAGGATGTTTTAATACCTCCTAGACAACAGGGCTAAAGGTCTTTATTTTGCCAAATGAAGATTTACTTTTTCACTGGGGTGAATCTCACCATGGCCAGGAATTGTCAGCCGGCTTGCCAAGTGACCTCAACTAGTTAAAAGGATCTTCCCTTGGCTCTCTGCCACAATGCAATGCAATGATGACAAAACCACTTCCAGAGAAATGACTTAACATGTGAAGTGAATGAAAGATTTCAGGGTCCTAGGATGTCACTTCGCAAATTACATTCTATAGTGCTATGGCTATTCCCTATAAAAGTCTGAGTTGTCTTTGGTGAATTACAGACTGTTGCCTTAGGAAAATTTACTCAACAGTGATAACACTGAAATGGAGAGGGTGAACAAGCTGGAAAATAAATGATCGTTGAATAAAAGGCAGTGATGGAAACCTTGGCCTGTCTTTCATGGGAGAGATTTAGTAAAACACATCTCAAAGAGCTTGAATATAACAGAAAAAGAAGTGACAAAGAACCATGCACCTCTCATAGATTTTCACATCTCTCTCTGGCCTCATAAAGGTTATCTGCGCTAAAAAAATTTTTTAATAAGATTTTAAAATGGAATTAATACATTTGATTTTAACGTGTTTCCCCATAAGTTGTAAAGTTTTTGTTGGGTTTTGCTCCATTTGACTTATGATTCTTTTATTTGCCCATTTCCTTCACATAACCACAAAACCTCAATATTTCACATGTGGATGCTGATGGTTTTGAAATCTGTGGACAATTTGATGCAATTTACCTTTCCTACTCTTCCTTGTCCCAAGCTTGTTAATAAGGACTAAGATCAAAGTATGGTATAGACCAGGATGAAAAAAAAAATCAAGTTGGAAGAGAAATTGAAGATAAACTGTTCAAGATCCTGAGGATGACTCTGATGGGGTGAAAGGGGAAGTAAAAAATATAAAATAACATGAAAGGGTTGATTCAGCCATTGATATCTTGAGTTGGGAGAGCAAGCGGTTGTACTGGTGGGTTTGACTGTGAGTTTCATGCCCAAGCCAAGGCAGGCGAGATGGAAAACTCTGATTTGGGAGCAACATGGGAGCCTGGAAGTCAGTTTGAGGGCATTGAAGGACTCCAGGTCTAATCAGTAGCAAAGGATACTCAAAAACAAAATGATGCTGGGAAAAAATTCATTTATTTATCATTTATTCTTTCAACAAATGTTTATTGATCACTTACCATGGACCAGATTCTATTCTTATCTTGAGGAATAAGTTGGATAAGGAGTTCTAAGTTCTGTGCAGTGAGAAGCTGAGGCTGTACTCTACTTCTTTCTCTATCTCTGACTTCTACAGAGGGGCAGGGCAAAGGATCTAGGTAGAGGTCTTGAATGAACTAGGGGGAAGAAGTGGAGAAGGCAGAGGTGACAAAATGAAAAGGGATTAGACAATGCAAGTGGGGCAGGGAATAGCCCTTTGTATAGTCCAGCAAGTATTGAGGTAAATTTCTTCTTTTTTTTACATTTAATTTTATTTACTTTTTTATACAGCAGGTTCTTATTAGTCTTCCATTTTATACACATCACTGTAAACATGTCAATCCCAATGTCCCAATTCATCACACCACTACCCCCACCCCTTGCCGCTTTCCCCCCTTAGTATCCATATGTTTGTTCTCTACATCTGTGTCTCAATTTCTGTCCTGCAGTCCAGTTCATCTGTGCCATTATTCTAGGTTCCACATACATGCGTTAATATACGATATTTGTTTTCCTCCTTCTGACATAATTCACACTGTATGAAAGTCTCCAGATCCTTCCACATCTCTACAAATGACCCAATTTCGTCCCTTTTTATGGCTGAGTAATATTCCATTGTATATATGTAACACAACTTCTTTATCCATTCATCTGTCGATGGGCATTTAGGTTGCTTCCATGACCTGGCTATTGTAAATAGTGCTGCAATGAACATTGGGGTGCATGTGTCTTTTTGAATTATGGTTTTCTCTGGGTATATGCCCAGTAGTGGGATTGCTGGGTCATATAGTAACTCTATTTTTAGTTTTTAAGGAACCTCCATACTGTTCTCCATAGTGGCTGTATCAATTTACATTCTCACCAACAGTGCAAGAGGGTTCCCTTTTCTCCACACCCTCTCCAACATTTGTTGTTTGTAGATTTTCTGATGATGCCCATTCTAACTGGTGTGAGGTGATACCTCATTGTAGTTTTGATTTGCATTTCTCTAATAATTAGTGATGTTGAGCAGCCTTTCATGTGCTTCTTGGCCATCTGTATGTCTTCTTTGGAGAAATGTCTATTTAGGTCTTCTGCCCATTTTTGGATTGGGTTGTTTGTTTCTTTAATATTGAGCTGCATGAGCTGTTTATGTATTTTGGAGATTAATCCTCTGTACATTGATTCATTTGCAAATGTTTTCTCCCATTTTGAGGGTTGTCTTTTCGCCTTGTTTATGGTTTCCTTTGTTGTGCAAAAGCTTTTAAGTTTCATTAGGTCCCATTTGCTTATTTTTGTTTTTATTTCCATTACTCTAGGAGGTGGATCAAAAAAGATCTTGCTGTGATTTATGTCAAAGAGTGTTCATCCTATGTTTTCCTCTAAGAGTTTTATAGTGTCCAGTCTTACATTTAGGTCTCTAATCCATTTTGAGTTTATTTTTGTGTATGGTGTTAAGGAGTGTTCTAATTTCATTCTTTTACATGTAGCTGTCCAGTTTTCCCAGCACCACTTATTGAAGTGACTGTCTTTTCTCCATTGCACATCCTTGCCTCCTTTGTCATAAATTAGTTGACCATAGGTGTGTGGGTTTATCTCTGAGCTTTCTATCTTGTTCCATTGATTTATGTTTCTGTTTTTGGGCCAGTACCATATTGGCTTGATTACTGTAGCTTTGTAGTATAGTCTAAAGTCAGGGAGGCTGATTCCTCCAGCTCCGTTTTTTTTCCCTCAAGATTGCTTTGGCTATTTGGGGTCTTTTGTGTCTCCATACAAATTTTAAGATTTTTTGTTCTAGTTCTGTAAAAAATGCCATTGGTAATTTGATAGGGATTGCACTGGATCTGTAGATTGCTTTGGGTAGTATAGTCATTTTCACAATATTGATTCTTCCAATCCAAGAACATGGTATATCTCTCCATCTGTTGGTATCATCTTTAATTTCTTTCATCAGTGTCTAATAGTTTTCTGCATACAGGTCTTTTGTCTCCCTAGGTAGGTTTATTCCTAAGTACTTATTCTTTTTGTTGCAATGGTAAATGGGATTGTTTCCTTAATTTCTCTTTCAGATTTTTCATCATTAGTGTATAGGGATGCAAGAGATTTCTGTGCATTAATTTTGCAACCTGCAACTTTACCAAATTCGTTGATTAGCTCTAGTAGTTTTCTGGTGGCATCTTTAGGATTCCCTATGTAGAGTATCATGTCATCTGCAAACGGTGACAGTTTTACTTCCTCTTTTCCAATATGTATTCCTTTTATTTCTTCTTCTTCTCTGATTGCCATGGCTAGGACTTCCAAAACTATGTTGAATAATAGTGGTGACAGTGAACATCCTTGTCTTGTTCCTGATCTTAGAGGAAATGCTTTCAGTTTTTCACCATTGAGAATGATGTTTGCTGTGGGTTTATCTTATATGGCCTTTATTATGTTGAGGTAGGTTCCCTCTATGCCCACTTTCTGGAGAGTTTTTATCATAAATAGGTGTTGAATTTTGTCAAAAGCTTTTTCTGCATCTATTGAGATAATCATATGGTTTTTATTCTTCAATTTGTTAATATGGTGTATCACATTGATTGATTTGCATATATTGAAGAATCCTTGCATCCCTGGGATAAATCCCACTTGATCATGGTGTATGATCCTTTTAATGTGTTGTTGTATTCTGTTTGCTAGTATTTTGTCAAGAATTTTTGCGTCTATATTCATCTGTGATATTGGTCTGTAATTTTCTTTTTTTGTAGTATCTTTGTCTGGTTTTGGTATCAGGGTGATGGTGGTCTCATAGAATGATTTTGGGAGTGTTCCTTCTTCTGCAATTTTTTGGAAGATTTTGAGAGGGATGGGTGTTAGTTTTTCTCTAAATGTTTGATAGAATTCACCTGTGAAGCCATGTGGTCTTGGACTTTTGTTTGTTGGAAGATTTTTAATCACAGTTTCAATTTCATTGCTTGTGATTGGTCTGTTCATATTTTCTATTTCTTCCTCGTTCAGTCTTGGGAGGTTATACCTTTCTAAGAATTTGTCCATTTCTTCCAGCTTGTCCATTTTATTGGCATAGATTTTCTTGTAGTAATCTCTTAAGATGGTTTGTATTTCTGCAGTGTCTGTTGTAACTTCTCCTTTTTCATTTCTAATTTTATTGATTTCAGTCCTCTCCCTCTTTTTCTTGATGAGTCTGGCTAACTGTTTTTCAATTGTTTTTATCTTCTCAAAGAAACAGCTTTTAGTTTTATTGATCTTTGCTATTGTTTCCTTTGTTTCTATTTCATTTATTTCTAATCTGATCTTTATGATTTATTTCCTTCTACTAATTTTGGGTGTTCTTCTTTCTCTAGTTCCTTTAGGTGTAAGGTTAGATTGTTTATTTGAGATTTTTCTTGTTTCTTGAGGTAGGCTTGTATAGCTATAAAGTTCCCTCTTAGAACTGCTTTTGCTGCATCACATAGGTTTTGGATCATTGTGTTATCATTATCATTTGTCTCTAGGTAGTTTTTGATTTCCTCTGTGATTTCTTCAGTGATCGCTTGGTTATTTAGTAACGTATTGTTTAGCCTCCATATGTTAGTGGGTTTTATGTTTTTTTCCCTGTGATTGATTTCTAATCTCATAGCGTTGTGGTCAGAAAAGATGCTTGATATGATTTCAATTTTCTTAAATTTACTGAGGCTTGATTTGTGACTCACGATGTGATCTATCCTGGAGAATGTTCCGTGCACACTTGAGAAAGAAGTGTAATCTGCTGTTTTTGGATGGAATGTCCTATAAATATCAATTAAATCTATGTGGTCTTTTGTGTCATTTAAAGCTTGTGTTTCCTCATTAATTTTCTGTTTGGATGATCTGTCCATTGGTGTAAGTGAGGTGTTAAAATCCTCCACTATTATTGTGTTACTGTCGATTTCCTCTTTTATAGCTGTTAGCAGTTGCCTTATGTATTGAAGTGCTCCTATGTTGGGTGCATATATATTTATAATTGTTATATCTTCTTCTTGGAGTGATCCCCTGATCATTATATAGTGTCCTTCCTTGTCTCTTGTAACATTCTTTATTTTAAAGTCTATTTTATCTGATATGAGTATTCCTACTCCAGCTTTCTTTTGATTTCCATTTGCATGGAATATGTTTTTCCATCCCCTCACTTTTAGTCTGTATCTGTCCCTAGGTCTGAAGTGGGTCTCTTGTAGACAGCATATAGATGGGTCTTGTTTTTGTATCCATTCAGCAAGCCTGTGTCTTTTGGTTGGAGCATTTAATCCATTCACGTTTAAGGTAATTATTGATATGTATGTTCCTATTACCAGTTTCTGAATCGTTTTGTGTTTGTTTTTGTAGGTCCTTTTCTTCTCTTGTGTTTCCCACTTAGAGAAGTTCCTTTAGCATTTGTTGCAAAGCTGGTTTGGTGGTGCTGAATTCTCTTAGCTTTTGCTTGTCTATAAAGCTTTTGATTTGTCCATTGAATCTGAATGAGATCCTTGCTGGGTAGAGTCATCTTGGTTGTAGGTTTTTCCCTTTCATCATTTTAAGTGTATCATGCCACTCCCTTTTGGCTTGTAGAGTTTCTGCTGAGAAATCAGCTATTAACCTTATGGGAGTTCCCTTGTATGTTGTCATTTTTCCCTCGCTGCTTTCAATAATTTTTCTTTGTCTTTAATTTTTGCCAATTTGATTACTATGTGTCTTGGCATGTTTCTCCTTGGGCTTATCCTGTATGGGACTCTCTGTGCTTCCGGCACTTGGGTGGCTATTTACTTTCCCATGTTAGGGAAGTTTTCGACTATAATCTCTTCAAATATTCTCTCGGGTCCTTTCTCTCCCTCTTCTCCTTCTGGGACCCCTATAATGTGAATGTTTTTGCACTTAACCTTGTTCCAGAGGTCTCTTAGGCTGTCTTCATTTCTTTTCATTCTTTTTTCTTTAATCTGTTCCACAGCAGTGAATTCCACCATTCTGTCTTCCAGGTCACTTATCCGTTCTTCTGTCTCAGTTATTCTGCTATTGATTCCTTCTCGTGTATTTTTCGTTTCAATTATTGTATTGTTTATATCTGTTTGTTTGTTCTTTAATTCTTCTAGGCCTTTGTTAAACATTTCTTGCATCTTCTCGATCTTTGCCTCCATTTTTTTTCCGAGGTCCTGGATCATCTTCACTATCATCATTCTGAATTCTTTTTCTGGAAGGTTGCCTATCTCCACTTCATTTAGTTGTTTTTCTGGGGTTTTATCTTGTTCATTCATCTGGTACATAGCCCTCTGCCTTTTCATCTTGTCTATCTTTCTATGAATGTGGTTTTTGTTCCACAGGCTGCAGGATTTTAGTTCTTGCTTCTGCTGTCTGCCCTCTAGTGGATGAGGCTATCTAAGAGGCTTGTGTAGTTTCCTGATGGGATGGGCTGGTGGTGCGTAAAGCTGGCTGTTGCTCTGGTGGGCAGAGCTCAGTAAAATTTTAATCTGCTTGCCTGCTGATGGGTGGGGCTGGGTCCCCTCCCTGTTGGTTGTTTGGCCTGAGGTGACCCAACACTGAAGCATACCTGGACTCTGGGAGGGCTCACGCCAAGGAGTACTTCCCAGAACTTCTGCTGCCAGTGTCCTTTTCCTCATGGTGAGACAGAGCCATGCCCACCTCTGCAGTAGACCCCTGAACACTAGCAGGTAGTTCTTGTTCAGTCTCTATGGGGGTCACTGCTCCTTCCCCTGTGTCCCCATGTGCACAATACTTTGTGTGTGCCCTCCAACAGTGGAGTCTCTGTTTTCCCCAGTCCTGTCGAAGTCCTGCAATCAAATCCCGCTAGCCTTCAAAGTCTGATTCTCTTGGAATTCCTCCTCCCGTTGCCGGACCCCCAGGTTGGGAAGCCTGACGTGGGGCTCAGAAACTTCACTCCGGTGGGTGGACTTCTGTGGTATAAATGTTCTCCAGTTTGTGAGTCATCCACCCAGCAGTTATGAGATTTGATTTTATTGTGATTGCACCCCTCCTACCGTCTCATTGTGGCTTCTCCTTTGTCTTTGGATGTGGGGTATCTTTTTTGGTGGGTTCCAGTGCCTTCCTGTCAATGATTGTTCAGCAGTTAATTGTGATTCCAGTGTTCTCACAAGAGGGAGTGGGAGCACGTCCTTCTACTCTGCCATCTAAGAGGTAAATTTCTTTTAATTATTCCTATGATTCCTGCTCACAATTCTGTAAATGAGGACACTGAATAAAAGTTTAATAGTAGAGAAAAAGTTAGGGAAGAAGGTGGAGGAGTAGGAGGACATGGAATTCATCTCTTTCCACAGATGCATCAGGAATACATCTATAGATGCAACAATTCTCACAGACCACCGGCTGAACACTAGCAGAAGACCTTGGACACCAGAAAGGACTATAAAGACCCCTGCATAACCGGGTAGGATGAAAAAAAGAAGGGAGAAGGAGGAGGAGAGGAAGTGGGACAGGACCTTCACCCTGAGGCAGGGAAGCTGAAGCAGAGGAGAGATTCCCAAATATGGGGAAACCCCCTCTCTGAAAGGGAAACCCTCTCTCTGATGGGGAAATCAACTGGGACAGAAGGGAAGCATTTGAGGCTGTTGGAAAAAGATGAAGGGACCAATCCACTGAAGATGGGACAGTGTCAGAAATACACAGATGGTCCATACTGTGGCCCTACATGACCTGGACCTGCAATGTGTGTTTACATGTGTGCAAGGGGGCTGGGAGCTGGAGTGTGGGGATTGCAGAACAGGCCCAGACCAGGAACTGCCATTGGCTGTGGGGAGACAGACTGAGGGGATGGGAGGGAGGAAATCCATAGCAGGGAATGCCTACAGAGGAAGAAGGGACTGCCATGGAAGCGGGACACTACTGCTGAGTTACACGCATGGGAAGGAGCCACTATTGTAGCCTCTCTCTCCCCACATTTTGGCGCTTGACAACGGATAATACAGGAAGCCCCCTCAGGGCTGGCCCTCACACACCTGTTGCCGGGAACCAGAAAAGGCCCTCACTAGGGCCATAGCTCTTGTGCTGTGGTTGCCGGCTTCCCTGTGCCTTTGGCACCACCGGGGCTCCCGCTATCCAAGCAGTCATACCACCTCTGCTCCCTGTCCTCACTGGGGCAGACCCATGAGCTCCAAAGTAGCCTCAGGACCAGACTCCTGGGGGTAGACCACACACAGAGTTGGGGATAAAACCAAAGCTGAACCCCAGGTATGGGGCGACTAAGGAGGAAGATCAAGAATCTATCCATCAGCTGTACAAGCTGTATATTAAATCCCAGAGATGAGCCAGGTAGACCCTGAATCTATGGAATATCTGAGTAGACAATGAGTGTTCCCACAAATAAGAATGGTCTAGCTCTGGCAGCTATGGACTTTGGGGGCATGCATATGTAGGAATTGGGTCAGATCAGAGTCTGGGTTTTCCCCACAGGGCCCACAGTAGGTCCACAAACAAGAGGCAGAAGAGGGCCTCTTGGGGAGGCAGAGGTGGGCTGTGACTCATGGCATGTGCAAGGAAACTTACAGCTGAGACTCCAGGGAAACATAATTATTGCTATTAATTTTATTATGTTTTGATTTGTTCTGTTATTGGTTCTGGCTGGTTTTTTTGTTTGTTTTATTTTCTTTCTATTTTTTTTTGTTTTATTTATTTGTTTATTTATTTTTAGTCTTTTGGGATCTTCATGTTTTATAACTTTTTTAATTTTTAATTTTAATTTTTATTTTTAATGTATTTTTATTTTTTGTATATTACTATTTTTACTTTGCTTTTCTGTTGTTCTGTGTTCTTTTCCCTTATTTTTTTCTTGTTTTCCTTTTTTTTTCTTCTATATTTCCATTTCTACTTTGCTTTTCTGTTGTCCTGCATTTTTTCCCTTTTTTATTTTATTTTATTTTATTTTTTTAAAATCATTTTTATTGGTTTTCTCTGTTTCCTTGCTTTATTTTTCACTTGGCACATTGTTTTGATTTTGTTTTTAGGTTTTTTGTCTTTGTTAGTTTTGATCCTAATTGTTTAATTTCGTTTTTGAGTTCTTCTATTTGTCTGGTTGTTTTCTCTTTTTGATTTGATTCTGTTTTTGTTTCTTTTACGTGTGTGTGAGTTTCCTTATTTCTGTTTTTGTTTGTTTGATAGTGTTTTTAACATTTCTCTGGGGTTTTGTTTGTATTTTTTTCTTTTATATATATATATATATATATATATATATATATATTAATATTTCGGTTTCTACCTTATTTTCTGTTGTTCTTTCTCTTTCCCCTTTCCCTTTTTTTGATCATTTTTGTTGGTTTGTTTTGTTTCTTTGCTTCATTCTTCAGTTGGCCCTCAGCTTTGGTTTTCTTTTTGGTTTTGTGTTTTTGTTAGTTTTCTTTTTAATTGTTTGATTTTGTTCTTGGGTTCTTTTGTCTGGTTGTTCTCTTGCTTTTTGTTTTATTTGGTTCTGTTTTTGTTTGTTTTGTGTGTGGGCGTGTTTCCTTGTTTCTGTTTTTGTTTGTTTGATTTTGCTTTTTACCATTTCTCTGCGGTTTTGTTAGCCTTTTTTTTTTTTTTTAATCCCCTTTATTGCTGGGATGAGCAACTAGTGGGGTCTTTGTTCTTTGACTGGAAATCGAGGCTCTGGGGTGAGAGCACAGAGTTCAGGATACTGGACCACAAGAGAATTCTCGGCCCCAGGGAAGATTAATCACAGAGAGCTCTCACGGAGGCCTCTTTCTGAATACTCCACCTGACTGTCATCAGTTCCCAGTGCTAGATGCCTCACACCAAACAAAAAACAATACAGGAACACAAACAAAACCATCAGCACACAGACTACATAAAGCCATAATAAGCTAATAAACACCTCAAAAAACACAACCTGAATGCCCTGCTCATCAGAGGGAAAACGCTCCGCTCCACCCACCAGAACACAGGTGCCAGGCTCTCCCATCAGGAAGCCTATGCAAGCCACTGGACAAACCTCACAACAGGGAACAGAAAACTGAAGCAACAGGAACTATGACTCTGCAGCCGAGGGAAAGGAGACATCAAAAACTGTAAATTAGACAAAAAGAGAAAACAGAGAAATATCTTGCAGGCAAAGGAGCAAGGTAAAAACCCACAAACCAAATAAATGAAGAGGAAATAAGGAAACTACCTGAAAAAGAATTCAGAGTAATGATGGTAGAGATGATCCAAAATCTCGGAAACAGAATAGAGAAAATATAAGAAACGTTTACCAAAGACATAGAAGAACTAACGAGCAAACAATCAGTAATGAACAATCCAATAACTGAAACTAACAATACTCTAGAAGGAATCAATAAGAGAATAACTTAGGCAGAAGAACGGATAAGTGAACTGGAAGACAGAATGGAGGAAATAACTGTTGCAGAGCAGAATAAAAGGAAAAGAATGGAAGACAGTCTCAGAGACCTCTGGGACAATATTAAACACACCAAAATTTGAATTATAGGTGTCCCAGAGAAGAAGAAAAAAATGAAAGGGTTTGAGAAAATATTTGAAGAAATTATAGTCTAAAACATTCCCTACATGGGAAAGGAAATAATCAATCAAGTCCAGGAAGCACAGAGAGTTCCATACAGGAAAACCCAAGGAGAAACATGCCGAGATACATATTAATCAAACTAAAAAAAATTAAACAAACACGAAGAAAAAATATTAAAAGCAGCAAGGGAAAAGCAACAAATAACATACAAAGGAATCCCCATAAGGTTAACAGCTAATCTTTCAGCAGAAACTCTAAAGGACAAAAGTGATGAAAGGGAAAAAACAACAACCAAGATTACTCTACGCAGCAAGGATCTCATTGAGATTTGACAGAGAAATCAAAACCTTTACAGACAAACAAAAGTTAAGAAAATTTGGCACCACCAAACCAGTTTTACAGCAAATGCTAAAGAAACTTCTCTAGGCAGGAAACACAAGAGAAGGAAAAGGCCTACAAAAACAAAACCAAAGCAATGAGAAAAATGGTAATAAGAACATACATATCAATAATTACCTTAAATGAGAATGGATTAAATGCTGCAACCAAGAGACACAGACTGGCTGAATGGATGCAAAAACAAACCTGTATATATGCTCTCTACAAGAGACCCACTTCAGACCTAGGGACACATACAGAATGAAAGTGAGGGAATGGAAAAAGATATTCCATGCAAATGAAAATCAAAAGAAAGATGGAGTAGTAATTCTCATATCAGACAAAATAGACTTTAAACTAAAGACTATTACAAGAGACAAAGAAGGACACTACATAATGATCAAGGGATCAATCCAAGAAGATATAACAATTGTAAATATTTATGCATCCAATATTGGAGCACTTCAATACATAAGGCAAATGGTAACAGCCATAAAAGGAGACATAGATAATAACACAATAATTGTAGGGGACTTATAACACCCCATTTTCACCATTGGACAGATCATCCAAAATGAAAATAAATAAGGAAACATAAGCTTTATATGACACATTAGACCAGATAGACTTAATTAATATTTATAGGACATTCCATCCAAAATCAACAGAAAAACCTTTCTTCTCAAGTGCACACAGAGCACACAGAACATTCTCCAGGGTAGATCACATCTTGGGTCACAAATCAAGCCTTGGTAAATTTACGAAAATTGAAATCGTATCAAGCATGTTTTCGGCCCACAGCAATATGAGACTAGATATCAATTACAGGAAAAAAAACTGTAAAAAATACAACCATATGGAAGCTAAAGCCTATGCTACTAAACAACAAAGAGATCACTGAAGAAATCAAAGAGGAAATCAAAATATACCTAGAAACAAATGACAATGAAAACACAACAACCCCAAACCTATGGGATGCAACAAAAGCAGTTCTACAAGGGAAGTTTATAGCAATACAACCCTACCTCAAGAAACAAGAAAAATCTCAAATAAACAACCTAACCTCACACCTAAAGGAATTATAGAAAGAAGAATAAAAAATCCCAAAGTTAGCAGAAGGAAAGAAATCATAAAGATCAGATCAGAAATAAATGAAAAAGAAATGAAGGAAACAATAGCAAAGATCAATAAAACTAAAAGCTGGTTCTTTGAGAAGATAAACAAAATTGATAAATCATTAGCCAGACTCATCAAGAAAAAAAGGGAGAAGACTCAAATCAACAGAATTAGAAATGAAAAAGGAGAAGTAACCACTGACACTGCAGAAATACAAAGGATCATGAGAGATAACTACAAGTAACTATATGCCAATAAAATGGACAACCACCAAGAAACAGACAAATTCTTGGAAAAGTACAACCTTCCAAGACTGAACCTGGAAGAAATAGAAAATATGGACTGACCAATCACAAACACTGAAGTTGAAACTGTGATTAAAAATCTTCCAACAAACAAAAGCCTGGGGCCAGATGACTTCACAGGTGAATTCTAGCAAACATTTAGAGAAGAGCTAACATTTATCCATCTCAAACTCTTCCAAAATATAGCAGAGGGATGGACACTCCCAAACTCATTCTACAAGGCCACCATCACCCTGATACCAAAACCAGACAAAGACGTCACAAAAAATGAAATCTACAGGCCAATAACACTGCTAAAATCCTCAACAAAATACTAGCAAACAGAAGCCATCAGCACATGTAAAGGATCATACACTATGTTCAAATAGGGTTTATCCCAGGAAAAGTAGGATTCTTCAATATATGCAAATCAATCAATGTGATACACCATATTAACAAATTGAAGGATGAAAACCATATGATAATCTCAATAGATGCAGAAAAAGCTTTTGACAAAATTCAACACCAATTTATGTAATAACTCTCCAGAAAGTGGGCACAGAGGGAACCTACTTCAACATAATAAAAGCCATATATTACAAACCCACAGCCGACATCACTCTCAATGGTGAAAAACTTAAAGTATTTCATCTAAGATCAGGAACAGGACAAGGGTGCCAACTCTCACCATTATTGTTCAACATAGTTTTGGAAGTTTTAGCCACAGCAATCAGACAAGAAAAAGAAATAAAAGGAATTGAAATTAGAAGCAAAGAAGTAAAATTGTCACTGTTTGCAGATGACATGATATTATACATAGAGAAGCCTAAAGATGCCACCAGAAAACTACTGGAGCTAATCAATGAATTTGGTAAAGTTGCACATTACAAAATTAATGCACAGAAATCTCTTGCATTCCTATATACTAACAACAAAAAATCAGAAAGAGAAATTAAGGAAACACTCCCATTTACCATTGCAACAAAAAGAATAAAATACCTAGAAATAAACTTACCTAAGGAGGAAAAAGACCTGTATCTAGAAAATTATAAGACACTAATGAAAGAAATCAAAGATGTTACAAACAGATGGAGAGATATACCATGTTCTTGGATTGGAAGAATCAATATTGTGAAAATGCCTATACTACCCAAAGCCAGCTACAGATTCATTGCAATCCATGTCAAATTACCAATGGCATTTTTCACAGAACTAGAACAATAAATTTTACAATTTGTTTGGAAACACAAAAGCCCCTAAATAGAAAAGGAATCTTGAGAAAGAAAAACAGAGCTGGAGGAATCAGGTGCCCTGACATCAGACTATACTACAAAGCTACAATAATCAAGGCATTGTTGTCCTGGCACAAAAACAGATATATGGATCAATGTAACAGGATAGAAAGCCCAGAGATATACCCACGCACATATGGTAATCTTATCTTTGACAAAGGAGGCAAAAATATACCATGGAGAAAAGACAGCTTCTTCAATAAGTGGTGCTGAGAAAACTGGACAACTACATGTAAAAGAATGAAATTAGAACACTTCCTAACACCATACACAAAAATAAACTCAAAATGGATCAAAGACCTAAATGTAAGGCCAGACAGTATCAAACTCTTAGAGGAAAACATAGGCAGAACACTCTATGACCTAAATCACAGCAAGATCCTTTTTGATCCACCTCCTAGAGAAATGGAAATAACAAAAATAAACAAATGTGACCTAATGAAACTTAAAACATTTTGCACAGCAAAGGAAATCTTAAACAAGACGAAAAGACAACCCACAGAATGGGAGAAAATATTTGCAAACAAAACAACTGACAAAGGACTAATCTCCAAAAGATACAAGTAGCTCACACAGCTCAATATCAAAACAAAACACAATACAATCCAAAACTGAGCAGAGGACCTAAATAGATATTTCTCCAAAGAAGACATAGAGATGGCCAACAAACACATGAAAATACGCTCAACATCACTAATCATTAGAGAAATGCAAATCAAAACTACAATGAGGTATCATCTCACACCTGTCAGAATGGCCATCATCAAAAAATCTACAAGCAATAAATGCTGGATAGGTTTGCAGAAAAGAGAACTCTCCTGCACTGTTGGGAATGTAAATTGATACAGCCACTGTGAAGAACAGTATGGAGGTTCCTTAAAAAACTAAAAATAAAACTACCATATGACCCAGCAATGCCACTACTTGGCGTATATCCTGAGAAAGCCATAATTCAAAAAGATACATGCACCACAATGTTCACTGCAGCACTATTTATAATAGCCAGCACATGGGAGCCACCTAAATGTCCATTGACAGATGAATGGATAAAGAAGAGTTGGCACATATATACAATGGAATATTACTCAGCCATAAAAAGGAACTTGAGTTATTTGTAGAGACGTGGATGGACCTAGTGTCTCTCATACAGAGTGAAGTAAGTTAGAAAGAGAAAAGCAAGTACCATATGCTAATGCATATATATAGAATGTAAAAAAAAATGGTATTGATGAACCTAGTGGCAGGGCAGGAATAAAGACGCAGACGTAGAGAATGGACTTAAGGACATGCGGGGGGATGGGAAGTTGGGATAAAGTGAGAGAGTAACTCTGACATATACACACTACCACATGTAAAATGGATGCCTAGTGGGGAGCTGCTGCATATCACAGGGAGATCAGCTCAGTGCTTTGTGATGACCTAGAGGGGTGGGATAGGGATGGTGGGAGGGAGGCTCAAGAGGGAGGGGATATGGGGATATATGTATACATATAGCTGATTCACTTTTCTGTACAGCAGAAACTAACACAACATTGTAAAGCAATTATTCTCCAATAAAGATGTAAAAACTACGTAAATATAAAGTTTAATAATGCACAAAAACAACTGTTATTTTACTTTCTAGATATTTCATATCCAAAAACTTTGTGTGTATGTATTTGTGTATCTTAAGTTATCCCAAATATTCATTTTTCCCTCATTATCAATAAAAATTAAAAGTTTGTTTTTCTGGAATCTGTACATTGACATAAATTTTTTTATTGTTTTCTTGATCTTTTGGTATTTCTAAGATAGTTCATTTTTTACATGTTCTTTCTATATTCTATATTTTTACATGTTCTTTCTGTATTCTATGCAGTAGTTTTGCAACTGTTTTATTTGTTATCTCTAAACATTCTCAATATGAAATGAAACATTTAATACTACTGCATATAGTCAATTGAACAACTCCTGACATTCTATGATGTGGATTTGAGATAGGAATATCACTTGTGATGGTAAAAATACCATGAATACAGCAGCATTAAGGGTCTCAAATTTTAAGAATAATTTTATTTGTTTTTAAACTTTATCCCAAATATCTTAGGTTGCATGTAAAAAATTAGCTATTACATAATCCTACCAGAGCTATGAAAAAATATTAACCTGAATCAGTGGCCAAATAGTAAATTTATTTTGCATTTAAAATATATAAGAATATATTTATGTAAAAAAATAGTAAAATCATGTTATATTGTCCCTCCTTTAAGTTTGTGACATGAATCATGATTCATTGAGGCTTTACCTGTCAAACATACCTTAATGATAATATTCTGTTGGCCATCAAACTCTACTCCTCTTGTGTAAGGGAACATTTTATGAATTATGAATAGGCATCTGAAAAATTACAGTCTTCTTTAACAGTCTGATTCTAAATGCTGCCTTGTTTTGAAGAAAGAATGAAAGGCATTTTTTTTCCCTTAAATCTTCAGCTAGCTTTTCTTCTTCTTGGAGACGCTCACCAGAAACTGATTAATGCTGGACAGGAGTGTGTTAACAGAGGTGCAAGTTAAAGGGACGAGTAAGTTTCTCCTGATAGATATCCTTTGGTTGCCTTATCTGGTGCCAGAATCTTACTGAATATCTATTTCCTTCACCAGTAAAATAAGCAAACCTTCATAGTGTTTTTGTGTATATTATGTAAAACAATGTGCTTACATTCCCTAGTATAAGATAGTATCAATAAAGATTAATTTTCCTCCTACTTGGACAAATTGAAGGCAAATAAATATTTAAATAGATTTTCAATTATTTTTTGAAAATGTTAAGAAATGGTTTGATGATCTGAGCTTTAGTATATATTATCTACTTCTTTACTAAAACCCTGAAAAGGAAATTCATCTTCTTAGAGCCTTGTTACTCAAAATGTACTCCTGTGGTTTTGCCTTGGGAAATTGTTGGATATTCAGACTCTCAATTACTGCTTTACTTATAATGAATCTGAATGTGCACTTTACCAAGTTTTCCAGGCAATTTGACATTCACATTAAAGTTCAAGACACACTATCCCAAAGGGTCTTATAGTTGTCCCCCAGTTTACCTTCCTAGAGACAGCTCTAAAGCAGAAATCAGGTATGTACCCACTCAAAACTAGAAATGTTGAGATCAGAGCTCTGGTGGAACTCATTTGCTGATGCTTCTTCCTGATGCCTGCCAAGAATGATTGCTCTCCTGGGTCCTTTATTTTCTGACCCAGTTAGTCCTTCCTCTGTGTGACTTTCAGGTTCTATATTGGTGCTAAGATTACTCCTCTTACCTCCTTTGGAAGCTTTGCTGCTCTGCCAGCATTTCTGCATTGGATGTTCTGTACACTTCTATCTCTGGCCCACCTTCATATCGGATGTCCTCTCTGATTCATTCTAACCCTCCTCCTCCATACAATTCCGGGGCCTCTTTATTTTTAAAAAAATTCCAGAAGATTTTTTTAAGTGTGTGTGGGGAGAGAGTGGATGAGACAGATAAAAGAAAAGGAAGAGCCAAAAAATGATATGAAAAAAAAAAGTGTGAAAGAAGATCAAAACAGGATTTTGAAAAACTGAATTCAAGGTATACTCTAAGACATGAGACCCAGTGAAAGAAAATGATAAAAATTGTATGATGAATTTTTTTTATGTCAATATGCTCAGTGTATATCTATAACTATATGTATAACTACATAGAAGTTATACATGTAGAAGAGAACTTGAGGACTTTCGTGAATGTCATCCAAATTACCCCCTCTTATTAGTCTTTGTCATGGATTATGAAATTATCTTATTTTTCAGGAAATAAAACCAGTTCCTCTGTGTATTATTCTATAGTAAAATATATATGTACACATAAATACATGCACACGGTTATAAATGAAATAAATTTATCCTTACAGTTACTCTCCATCCTTTTTGCAGTTACTTTTATTTCCAGATGGAATTCTACCTCATAATTGTTTAAAGAGCAGTCACCTGCAGCGTATTCCCTTTAGGGATGAATTCTAATGTCCTGAAGTGTGCTGAAAGGTACAGATTGATTATAACCTCTATTTACCTCTTGGATCAGTAAGTGATAAATTGCTCTCCTTTGGCCTCTACAATGCTGCAATGTGGGCTGCTTCATGTTCACCGAGGAGAGCACTGCTGAGCCTAAAATTATTTACAGTTGTTGGAAAGTTAGGCACTTCATTTCAAGGAAGAAAAATATATTTTAAAAACTTCATAATACATATACATCATGTTTGCATCAGTAATTTTCTCTGTTGCCTTCACACTCTTTCTGAAAAGTCTGTCCTGGGAAGCTGAGAGCTAAAGTGTATATTTCAATGTACAACTCCCCTGCTTTAGAAACTTTGAATTACAACACATTACCTGCTACTGAAGTTTGCCTGTCAGTTACATGCCCCATTCACTTAGCTGTCATACTTTTGTAAGCTATGTCTGACCATGTCACCTCTGTGCTCCACCTCAATGCTTAAAATTGTCCATAAAAAAATGAGTGAATGAACGATATAAAGTAAGAAACTAATGCTCTGACTTGGAAATTACATAAAGTACACTGCCATACACTGGCTTAAATTCAATTGACATTCACTCTCCTGTGATTTTTGGATGCATAGATGGCAAAATTTGTTGGAAATGGGGAATAATGGAAACAGTGTTTTTAGAATATATTATTAATAAAGTTCATCTTAACAGACACTCAAAACACACCTGGTTTGTTTATTTCTTTATTTTGCATTTACACTATTACTCATGTCAAAGTTTCCAAAAATGATAAACAAGCACATTGTGGTAATCCCACGTGCTTGATGTAGAATTAATTCAATAAAGGAAGCCAAGAATTTCACAGTGTCACATCTGGTTCACCAGGCATCTGCGGTGCACTTCACTAAATGTCAGAGCAGGACAAGTAGCCAGAGACACCATTGGCCAACCAGTAGCTGTATGTTGTTTTCTGGTCCAAGTCCATATTTACATAAAGTTTTCATAGGAACTGATAATAGCTGTTTCTCATATTCAGTAATTCTTTTATTTATATATTTTTTCATTTGTTCATTATCTTTAAAAACTTACTCTTTGAAAGGCTTTAAGTATTGGGTACTCTGACATAATAAAAGGTGGAACAGAGATGTGTCTGGATCTCAGATTACTTGTAGTGTTGTAGAGAAATGTTACATACTCAAAAAAGTCTAAGTAAAGGTATAGAGTAATAAGGAGCGTAACTCTACCATGAGTGTCCTGATGAGAAAATAGATGCTACCTGGGTTCCTATTCTACCTCCACTGAATTGTGAAAGTTTGTCAAAGTCTTTGTACCTCAGTTGTTTCTTTATAAAATAATGATAGTAAGAGTACTTCCATTTTGTTATTTGAATATTTGGTGAGACAAAATATGCAAAGTCCTTAAAAGAATGTCTGTTATGAGGACTCAGAATATATTAAGTACCCAAAGAGATTGGTTTCTATTTAGGACCAAAGGAGCTCAAATTGTGCTCATGCATGATAATAAATTTTAATAACTGGAAACATTTTTCCTCTAGTTAAAAAAAATAGACATTCAAACTTTCCATCGCACATACCATGGGACTAGAATGACTGTCTTGACTCAAACTCAGATTCAATTAGTAGTCAGTTATTATAAGTTGTTCCACGGATTTTAACCTTTCTTAATGCTTGATTTTCAGCTCTTAATAGAATAATAGATACTGTATAGTGATAAATCAGTTCATGATATTAAACATTTGGTAAATTTAACTTCTATCTAGTAACGCAGTCACTTTGATACTGAGTATGGCTGTGAGAGATGACTGGAATGCTATGATCCAGTGCAATGGTCTTGTTGGCACCTGGCAGGTTAATTTGAGCTTCCCAGTATTTTCAGGACTGATTCTAGAGTGGCACAGAGGTAGGAAGTTGCTGAAACCTAGTGTGGAACAGATTTTTACTGTTGATAGGACATCTGTCCATATAAACAAGGTAAGCTGTGATTTCTAGAAATTGGGTAAGTTTCTTTAATACAAAAATATTTCTTTCCCATATGCTCATTATTGCTTGATACTTGTTAACTTATAAAACCCTTCATTCCATATTGTGAGATGATGCTAAAAATATCACTTCTTCTGGAAGAGTGAACAGACTGTGATTTGCAACCCTTCTCATTTATAAATGACCCATATTAAGATCTTTTTTCTGAAAGCAGATCTCAAAAGGGTGAGGAGGAAAGGGCCATAAGAGATGTGTTGCCTGACTGCAGAGAGATGGAGAACACTGATACTAACAAAAAATGCTATAGTGACTCAACCAAGTGCAAAGAGCTAGAGCTGAATGGAATCCAGAGTATGGGTCAGGGAACCAGTAGATGATATGAATGAATGCCAGATAAGAGAGTCAGTTGAAGACAGAGCTAGAGAGCTGAAAAAGGATGGTAGTGAGATACATTAGCTGTTATTAGCTAGAGTCTGGCTAACTGAAATGTTGTACTCAATCAGACTCTTTAAACATGAAGAAACACATTTGACTAAATCAGCTTGTATTCCAGCACTAATAATTAAATCTAGACAGTTACCTACCTTTTGCAAATCAGAGTTTTGATGGAGCAGATTTGTCAAGGTCACCTGGTTCAGGAAAGGCAGCTTAGAACTTGATTAAAAGCAATGGTTCCCAAATTTTATATGTGTGAGAACCACCTGGGGAGCTGTTTCAAAAAGTGGCTCTTAACCTTAGCTGCACATTATTATCATCTGTGGAGTGTTTAAAAAATTCAAACCCAGGTCACTTTCCAGTCCAATTAAATCAGACTCTCTTGTGTGGGACCCAGCTATCCCTATTTTTAAATCTCTGTAGACTAATGTACAGACTAAGATAATATACAGTATTTTAAAAGAGAACCCCTGGAGATTCTGATTCAGAAAAACTCTAGGAAGGCCAAGGACCTTGCTTTTAACAAGTATAAAAGGTATTTTTCATACAGATGGGTACAGGTATCCACTTTTAAAACTCTGGTTTAAAAAAACATGATATGATTTTAGGGAAGATTCTTAGAAATAAATAATTCTACACAAAACCGTTTGAACCTATAAATCCCAACAGTCCTGCTGTAAGTCTTTAACAGTTAAAGCATCCCATTCAAGAAAGAAGGGATCATCAGGAACAAGTTTAGAAAGCAGCTTCTCAAAGAGCAGTGACGTCTGCCAAATATGATCGCTTCCACACCTATACCTGGTGAGCTCATATTTCTCTAGTGTGGTTCACATATACCCAATACCCAGTTGCCTCCTTTTTTAGAAACGTCTGACATTATTAGTATGGTACATTTCTTAAAGTTGTTTTCATAATTAACCCATATCAACACTTTTATTAACTAAAGTGATAATATTCAGATTTCATTGGTTTTTACCTACTGTCCTTTTGTTTTGTCCCAGGATACAACATTACGTTTAATTGGAATGTCTGCTTAGGCTCGTTTTGGCTAAGACAATTTCTCAGATTTTCCTTGTTTTTGATGAGTTTTTAAGGTGTACTGGTCAGGTATTTTGTGAGATGCCCCTTTGTTGGAATTTGTCTGATGTTTTTTCTCACAACTGGACCAGAGACATGGATTTTGGGGGAGACCACACAGGTGAAGTGTCATTTTTATCACATCATATCATATGTACTATCAATGTGATAAATCTTAATCTTGATCACGTGGTTGAGGTAGTGTTGTCAGGTTTCCCCACTGTAAAGTTGCTCTTTTCCCCTCCCTTTCTGTAATGTACTTCCATACTGTATTCCTTGGAAGGAAGTCACTATGCATCACCTGTACTAAGGAGTGGGGAATTATGTTCCCCTTCTTTGAGAGTGGCATCTTTATGTATATTATTTGGAATTTTGCACAGATTTGTCTCTTCTTTCTCATTTGTCATAAATATTTGATCATTTATTTATGTTAATATGGGTATTTATTTATATCAGTATGGATATTTATATAGTATTGGCTATTTTGAGGTATAATCCAATATTATGTCATTTTTTTTGTTGCTCAAATGTTTCTAGCTTTGGCCATTGGGAGCACTTTCAGTTGGTTTTTGTGTCCCTTTGACACATCCCTATCAATATGCAGTTTATTTTTCTGCTTTTGAGCACTTCCTTACTTTCTGGCACTACAAAATATTTCAGATCCATCTTGTATATGTCCTGCCTCAACCCTGGAATCAGCCATTTTCCCAATTTTCATCGGAGGATGGTATGAGAAACCAATATCTGGGTGCTAAGTGTGCTCATTACTACTGAAGTATTATTCTTTATAGACACTGTCAGCTGGCATTTAAAGGAATGATGAGTATGATGTGTGTATGCTAATCCATGTATATGTAAATATCCACAAAAAGTTCTATATGTAACCATCTATATCTTTATTAAGCTAAACATGAGTTCATGTCTCCAACTCTCATCCGTCACCACGTGGAACATTCTAGCCTCCTCCCCATCTAAACTCCCCTCCAACGATGAGAAACCTCCTCCTACCATCTGCCCTCCATTTACTTAATTGTACAATTCCACTATGCATGTATAATGGTTCCATAATTATTAGTTCATACCCCCATGGAAAATAATTGTATCAACTAGGATACATTGCTTATGTACAGATCCATCCGCTTTTCGTCTTTGACTCCATTCAGTCCCAAAGTTATTTAGGCTAATACCTTATTCCTATCATGCTTCAGTGATGTTTCACACAGTTGTAATATATTTAGATTCATCAGTCATATTCTGCATTACATTGTGGGATCCTCTAACTTCTTAAATAATGTTTAAAAAATTTTGTGTATATTAAGGTTTAATCTTTGTGCAGTATAGATCTACAGATTTTGGCAAATGCTTAATGTCTTATATTCAACATTATTGTGTTATATAGTAAAATTTCATCACCATACAAAGTTTTCTGTGTTTCACCATTTATCTTTCAACACCCACCTCTGCTGAGCCTCTGACAACCACTGATCTGTTTACCCCTTATATAGTTTTACCTTTGCCAGAACATCATATAATTGAAATCATAGAGTATGTAGCTTTTTAAGAGTGGCTTGTTTTACTTATCAATATGCATTTGAGTCATTCTTTTCTTTTTTCTTTGCTTCCTAGCTTACTCCTTTTAATTGTAGAATAATAGTCCATCGAATGGATGTACCACACTTTGTTCATCCATTCACCTATTGAAATACATCTTGGTTACATCTAGTACTTGGAACTTATAAATAAAGCTGCTTTAAATATTCACATGCATTTTTTGTGGGCATAAGTTTTTATGTCAGTTGGATAAAATACCTAGTAATGTGATTGCTAGATCATATGGTAAGACAAGGCTTGATTTTTATAAAGAACATACCAAACAGTCATCTGCAACAGATGTATCATTTAACAATTGTGCCAACAAAGAAATGAGATTTCAATGAGATACCACATTCTTGCCAGCAGTTGGTGTTGTCAGTTTTGGGATTTGAACATTGTAATGAATGGGTAGTGGTACATTACTGTTCTTTTAATTGGCACTTCTCTAATGACAGATGATATTCATCTGACATTACCTGACTTTTCATAATAAGCATCTTTTCATAATAAGCTTATTTGTCATCTGTATATCTTCTTTGAAGAAGTGTCTATTCAGACTTTTACCCATTCTTTTAATTTATTTGTTTTGTTATTGTTGAGGTTTAAGGATTCTTTGTATATTTTTCAGATATATGTTTTGTCAATATTTTATCCCAGACTATGGCTTGTATTTTCATCCTCTTAACAATATCTTTTGTAGAAAGGAAAATTCTAATAAAGTTTAACATTTTTAAAAATTTCATGGCATTGAATTTTAAAACTTATCTCCAAACTTAAGGTGACACAGATTTTCTCTTTCATTTTTTTCTAGAAGATCTATAGTTTTATATTTTATATTATATTTAGGCCTATGTTACATTTTGAGCTAAGTTTTTGGAAAGGTGCTCTCTATTCTGTTGCACTGATCTATATAACTATCCTTTCACTAATTCCATTCTGTCTTGATTTCTAGAGCATTAGAGTAAGTCTTGAAGTCAGGTAATGTCAGTTCTGAAATGGTATTTTTCTTCTTTGGTATTGTGTTGACTATTTTGGGTCTTTTGCCTTTCCATATAAACTTGAGAGTCAATTTACCAATAGTTACAAAATAACTCATTAGGATTTTTATTGTGGTTGTGTTGAATCTATAGATCAAATTGGAAAAATTGAGATCTCAATTTTGAGTCTACAAATCCATGGATGTGGAAAAATTTTCCATTTATCTAGATCATCTTTGATATATTCCCTCATAATTTTTCAGTTTTCTGCATTACATCCTGTACATTCTTTGTTAGAATTATACCTAAGTATTTCTTTGTGAGGTATTTTGGTGTTACATAAATAGTATTAAATTAAAAAAATTCAAATTACAAACGCTATTGTGCATATATAGGAAAACAATTAATATTTGTATATTAACCTTGTATCCTGAAACTTTGCTATAATCACTTATAAGTTCGAGGAGTTTTTTTTTTTTTTTTTCCCCTTTGTGATTTTTTTACATAGAAAATCATGTCTTCTGCATAGACAGTCCTATTTATTCCTTCCAAATCTATATAGCTTTTATTTCATTTTCTTGCTTTATTGCACTAGCTAGAAATTCCTATAAGATGTTGAATATGAATGGTGAGAGGGGATATCCTCTCCATGAGATTGGACAACTGTCCAATCTCAGGGGAAAGATTTTATTTCTTCACCATTAAGTATAGTGTTAAATGTAGGTATTTTAGATGTTCTTTATCAAGTTGAGGAAGTTCCCTCTATCCCTAGTATGCAGAGATATTTTATAAAATGTGTTTTTCAAATGCTTTATCTGTATCAATTGGTATAATCATAGGATTTTTCTTACTTAGCTTATTATTGTGGTAAATTACATTAATTGATTGATTTTCAAAATTTGAAAGATTTATATACATGAAAAAAATTCCATTTTGTTGTGGAATATATTTCTTTTTAAACATTTTTAGACTTGATTTGTTAATATTGTTTTGGAAATATTTACATTGGTGTTCATGAGAGATAGTGGTTTTAGTTTTCCTTTCATACAATGTCTTCATCTGGTTTTAGTATTAAAATATGGCTAGACTCAGAGAATAAATTAGGAAGTATTCCATCTGCTTCTATTTCCTTGATGTTTTTGAATAAAATTGATAATATGCATCTAATATATGCATTTAATGCTATTCATTTTCCTCTAAACACTGAATTATTTGCAGTCCACAAATTTTGATTGGTTGTATTTTCATATTCATTTAAAACATATTTTAAATTTCAGTTGAGACTTTTTCTTTGGCCCATTTGTTTTTCAGAAGTATATTGTTTAATCTCCAAAAATTTTGAATTTTTTCAGCTATCTTCTTATTATCATATCTAGCTTAATTTCATTGTGATATGGGACAGATTTTATATGCTTTTTATTATTTTAAATTGATTAAAGTATGTTTTATGCCCTAGAATGTGACTGCTTTTGGTGAGCACTCCATGTAAGCATGAAGATATGTAATCTGATGTTGTTGGATGGAGTATTCTATAACTACCAATTAGATCAAGCTGATTGATATTGTTGTTCAAATAGACTCTCAGTAATACATTGCCTTCTTGAACTATCAGTTATTGAAAGAAGGGTATTGAAGTTTCTAACTATAACAACAGATTTGTATATTTCTTCTTGCAGTTCTAGAAGTTTTTGTGCCATATATTTTGACACTTTGTTTTCAGGTGCAAACATGTTAAGGATTGCCATGTCTTCTAGAATAACTTACCCTTTATCATTGTATTTTGTCCCTATTATCTTTGGTTCTTTTTTTCTTTTTTAATTAATTAATTTATTTATTTATATTTGGCTGTGTTGGGTCTTTGTTTCTGTGCAAGGGCTTTCTCTAGTTATGGCGAGCGGGGGCCACTCTTCATCGTGGTGTGCAGGCCTCTCACTGTCGCGGCCTCTCTTGTTGCAGAGCACAGGCTCCAGACGCACAGGCTCAGTAGTTGTGGCTCACGGGCCCAGTTGCTCCGCGGCATGTGGGATCATCCCAGACCAGGGCTCGAACCCATGTCCTCTGCATTGGCAGGCAGATTCTCAACCACTGCACCACCAGGGAAGCCCATATCCTTGGTTCTTTAAATTATTCTGAAGTCTGTTTTGTTTTTAATATAACCACTTCAGTTGTTATTTATTTATTTATTTTATTAGTGTTAATATGTTATACCTTTCACCATCTCTTTACTTTAACCTGAGTATTTATAAATTTATAGGTGTTTTTTAGTCAACAAGATATAGTCGGGTATTTTTATTTGAATTCACTCTGATAGTCTCTGTCTTTTAATTGGTGCATTTAGACAATTCACATTAAAAGTGATTATTTGTATACTTGGATTGTACCTACCATGTTTGCAACTGTTTTCTGTTCACTGAAATTGTTCTTTTTTGTTCTGTTTTTTTCTGCTGTTCTCTGGGGATGTGAAATGCATCCCCAAATGCCTGCCACACCTGTCTTGACCATCTTCTTTCTCTGAGGTTTTAGTGCCCAAAATTCTCACTACCTATGTATCTCTTTATTCCTTCAAAAAATTAAGACAAATAAACAATCAAAAAAAATTTTTTAGTAGGCAGGTGACCTCTAATCATCTAATCCACCCTTAGACAACATCGGTTATCTTTAAATGATGTGATGGCAGGTTTTTTTAATTTTGTTTTTTATAATACATATATTTACCAATTTTCATAATGATACATTTATTTTATGGAATTTATTAAAATGAAAAATTTTATCTATAAAAATAATATTTAGGGAACATTTGGTTTCAGCTTTGCCTGAAAAGAACTGAGAAGTCATCACTCCTGTCCTTATAACAAGAAAAATACACAACAAACTAAAAATCAATGAATTTTCTTGGATCCATCACAGACAGAAGTTGCAGGGTGAACCACCACCTTCAAACCTGGAGAGACAGGCAAATACAGATAGTCACAACTGAGATAATCTTACCTGGATTAAAACTGGTAGGAACATATAAATAATAATTTTTGCAAAGTCCTGGAGGCTGAGTGTGGATTACTATGGTAGTAAGAAACCACTGCTAACAGAAGTTTAGAACATTCTGCACAATTTTATGGGTCTTATCTCCATAAACCTCACAAGTCTCCCACAGTAAATAACAAGGAAAAAATTGCCTCAGTTCTCTTAACAATGTATAGGTGAAATAAATGGTAGAAATGTTTTAAGTGATGACTGAGAAAAAAATGAGAAACTCTGTTATAAGATACAATATTTACACTAACACTGACATATAGTAGTTTTACTTGATTGGAGAGTTAGGCCAGCTGTAAATATATGTTGCAAAATCCAGGGCAATCACTAAAAAAAAAATATTTAAAGACAGGAAATTGATACACTAATAAGTGAGAGAAAATGGAATCGAATACAGTTCTCAACTAAAACCAGAGAACAGCAGAAATAAAAAAAGGAAAAGAAGAAAAAAGAAGCAAAGAACAAGTTCAGTGAACAGAAAACAGTTACAAACATGCTAGATACAATCCAAGTACAAGAATAATCAATTTTAATGAGAATTGTCTAAATGCACCAATCAAAAGACAGAGGTTGTTAGAATGAACTCAAATAAAAATACCAAACTATATCTTGTTGACTAAAAAACACCTATAAATTTATAAATAGTCAGGTTAAAGTAAAGAGATGGTAAAGATATAACATATGAACACTAATAAAATAAATAAATAAATAACAACTGGAGTGGTTATATTAAAAACAAAACAGACTTCAGAATAAGTTAAAGAACAAGGATAATAGGGACAAAATACAATGTTAAAGGGTAAATTATTCTAGAGGACATGGCAATCCTTAACATGTTTGTACCTGAAAACAAAGTGTCAAAACATATGACACAAAAACTGACCGAACTGCAAGAAGAAATATACAAATCTGTCATTATAGTTAGAAATTTCACAGGGAATTGCCAATTATAAAATTGGTAGTTAGAGGCTGAGAAGCTAAATATCAGTAGATATCTCTGAGATGGTGAATGATAGAGACTTCCTGAGTGGGAGATATCCCATTAAATGCCCTAGACTGTCAAATAAGATGTCACAGGAATATAAAAATATGGTAAGGATAAAAAGAAAATAAACCAAAACTCAGAAATACTAATGAATGAATGGTCTCAACCCTTTATATTGGACTGAATGATTTTCTCCTACTCTAGCTGTCTGTCAGAAGCCAAAGCACCACTCCAAATATTAGTACATTTCTAGAATTCCATTGAAATTAATCAGGAATAAAGAAAGAAAAACTTGACTGCAAACCTGGGAAAACAAAAAAACATAGATACAGGCACAAAAGAATTCCAAATAATAGAGGCATCAGATATATACCAGAATGATTTTGATTACTTTTTTAAGAAATTAAAAGTCAAGAGGAAGAATTTCAGTAAATAATTGAAAAATATTTTGAAAAGGAATATTTGTAATTGAAGCAATACAATGCTAATATTAAAAACACAATGTATGGACAACATTGCAAATTAGACACAATAGAAGAAAGAATTATGAATCTAGAAGACCAGACAGTAGCAAATATACAGATTAAAGTATAGACAGAAAAAAAAGAGAGCACTGAAATGATACGTCTATGTTATATGATATGTCATATGAAATAGTCTAATATAAATGTAGTTTGAGTTTTAGTAGGAGAAGAAAGAGAGGCAATTTTTGAAGATACAGTCAGCCCTTCATATCCACAGATGTGAACCCACAGATTGGAGGGCCAGGCGTTCTATGCTGTTTTATAACAGGGACTTGAGCATCTGCAGTTTCTGGTATCCATGGGGGATCCTGGAACCAATTCCCCACTGATACTGAGGGATGACTATATAATGGCGAAGGATTTTTCAATGACATCAAAACATCAGGAAGCAATACTGACAAATACCTGGATAAATACATCCCTAATTATAACAGAGTAAAGCTTAAGAGATTAGATTTAAAGCCTAATATTGAGTAATTCTCTTACGGACTAAATATTTTATGAAAAGGACAACACAGCTTGAGCAATTTCATTAAAAAATCAATTATATATTGCTTACAAGAAATGTACTTTAAAATAAGGAACTGGGAGTGTTAAGAGTAAAAAAATATAAAATGATACATCATGAAAGCACTGTCTAAAAATTAAATCTGGTGGAACTATACTAATATCAGGTAAAGCAGATTTTAAAATCAAGATCACCACTAAAGACAAAGGACAATTCATATGTGTGTGTGTGTGTGTGTGTGTGTGTGTGTGTATGTGTGTATATATATATATATATATATAACTTTCTGTATTTATTCATTAGTCTGTGGACACTTAGGCTGCTTCCTTGTCTTGGCTATTGTAACTAATGTTGCCATGAACATGGAAGTATATATATCTTTTCAAATAAGTATTATCTTTTCCTTTGGATACATACCCAGAAGTGGAATTGAAGGATCATATGGTAGTTCTATTTTCAATTTTTTGAGGAACTTCTATAATGTTTTCTATAGTGGCTGCACTAACTTACATTTTAGCCAACAGTGCACAAGTGTTACCATTTCTCCATATCCTCAGGAATACTTCTTATTTCTTGTCTTTTTTATAATAGCCATTCAAACAGGTGTGAGGTGCTATCTCACTGCATTGTTTTCTTCCAGTTTTATAGCAATATACTTGACATACAGCACTGTATAATTTTGCTTTATAACATAATGATTTGACTTACATACATCATGAAATTATTATCACAATAAGTTTAGTGAGTATCTATCATGGGATACAGATACAAAATTTGTTTTTAAACTTTTATTCTAGTGTTGTACGTAAATCCACCACAATTACAATATTAGAGAACCTGACATTGGCTATATATTTATCATTACCAGTGAGTTTTTCACATTCCTATAGTTTGTGATGTTAATTAATATTTTATTTCCATTTGAAGAATGTCTTTTAGTATTTCTTGTAAGGCAGTTTTAGTTGTGGCATAGTTCCTCAACTTTTGTTATTTTGGGGGAAAGTTTTTAGCTTCCTTTATTTGTGAAGGAGAGTTTTGCCAGTTATAGTATTCTTGGTTGAAAGTTTTTGTTTTTTTCAGTATTTTGAATATGGCATCCTGCTTTCTCCCACAGAGCAAAGTTTCTGTTGAGAAATCAGCTCACTTTGTTGTACACCTGAAACTAACACAACATTGTTAATCAACTATACTCCAATACAAAATAAAAAGTAAAAAAACTGTATCCTATACTTTAAAAAAAAAAAAAAAAAGAAAGAAATCCACTGATAGTCTTGTGGGAGTTTCCTTGTATGTGATTGAGCTGCTTTTATCTAGCTGCTTTCAAAATTCTTTCTTTGTTTTTGACATTTGACAACTTAGTTATCATTTGTCTCAGTGTAGCCTTTTGGGGTTCAACCTACTTGATGTTCTATGGGGCTCATGAATTGTCATAGCCATCTAACTCACCATATTGGGGGAATTTTAGCCATTATTTCTTTAAAGAGACTCTATCCATTTCTCTTTCTCTTCTCTTTCTGGGATTCCTATAATGCAAGTTGTTTTTTTCTTAAATATGTCTCACTAGCCCATTAGAGTTGGCTTTCCTCTCTCTTTGCTTTTTTTTTTTTTTTTTTTTTTTTGCTGCTCTGACTTGATATTCTCATGTTAACTACATTTTAATTTAATGATTTGTTCTTCTACTTGGTCCAGTCTGCTCTTAAAGCTCTCTGTTGAATTCTTCAGTTTAGTCATTGTATTCTTCAGCTCTATGATTTCTGTTTTCTTTTTTTTTTCCACACTGGTTTTCTAATGTTGTTTAGTTGTCTGTGTGTTCTTGTTCACTCAACTTGTTTAAAAGGATTATTCTGAGTTATTATTTGTCACACAGTTCATAGGTCTTCATTTCTTTTGAGTCACTTATTTTAACTTGATTAGTTTTTTTTGGTGGCGTCTGATTCTTTGTGATCCTTATATCCTTGCATTGATGTCTGCACATTTGAGTAATTGGTCACCGTTTCCATGATTTAAAGATTCTCTTTGACAGGGACAGTCTTTTACCAGTCAGCTCAGTTTGGGATTCTGGACAGTTTAGCTGGTAGCATTGTTAGGCAGTCAGGGATTTCTGGAGTTGTTTCTATTTGGGTGAAACCAATCCCTATACTGTGAGGTTGGAGGTGCCACTAGCTGGGCCCCATGGTTTGCTGGACATGCTGGATGGGCTCCTCATTCATGTGGGGCTGCTGATTGTGCTCTGAGGTCATGGGGACCACTACCTGGGCTCTGAAATCACCTCTGTTTGGGTGAAGTTGTTGACTCTGTTACTTGACATGGCAGTACCACTGATTGGGCTCTTCAGTTGGGCAGGGCTACAGGCTTTGCTCCACAATCACTTATGGCTGTGTGGAATTTCACACTGTGATCCTCGACCAGACAGTACCCCTAGCTGCACTCTGTGTTCAGGGGGGTTTGTAAGTAAGGCTTCTTGGTCAGACAGATACTGAGGATGTTCTATATAATAAGGCGGGGACACAGACAGTGTCCCAGATTTGGGTGGGTATGCAAGCTGGTCTTCACTATCAGGGAGCCCCTAGCTCAGCTGTTGGGCAAGATCAAGATCGCTGGCTGTGTTCTTTCGTTGGGAAGGCCTCCTAGCTGTATCCCACAGTTGAGTGGGGCTATAGAATGTACACTTTGGTTGAGCAGGGTTACTGTCTGAGCTGCCTCATTGGGTGGGGCTATAGGCTCTGTTCCATGACTGGACTGGGTCTCTGACTGGAAGAGGCCTCAGGCTACATTTAGCCATCAGGCAAGGCCACAGACTGAGTTCTACTGTGGGGCAGGCCTGCAGACTGGGCTGGGTGTACTGCTAGTTAGGTTCTAAAGCTGCCCAGGGTCACTGTTAAGGTTCCTATGCTATATGGGGCCAGAGGCTACCCTTCACAGTTAGGCAGAACTGCTGGTTTGGATCCATGTCCAGGCATGGCCGTAGAATGAGTTCCACAGCTGCCTGGATTCTCTGGTCAGGCCTTCTGGATGGGTGGGTCTGGAAGCTATAATCAGCAGTTATGTGAAGCTTCACAATTTCTCCCCTGCCTAAGCAGGACTGCAGAACATGCTGATGGCCAGTATAGCTCACTGGCTGATTACCCAAGTCAGGCAGAACTACTCACTGAGCTCCCTGGACAGACAAGGCTACCAGCTCAGCTCTGCAGATGGTCAGAGCTGCTGGCTGGGCTCTCTCCTTGGGTGCCACTGCAAGCATGGCTGAAAGAGAGCTATGTAGCTACTTGGGTTCCCTGGTTAGGCTTCCTGGTCGGGCAGGAATGGACTGGGGGCTATATTCAACAGTAAGTGGGGCTTCAAATTTAGTTTCCTGCCTGGAGAGAGCCATAAAATGAGCCCCATGGCTTGCACAGCTGCTGGCTGGTAACATAAACCAGGCAAAACTTCCCACAGAGCACCCCGGCCATCAGGGTCACAAACACAGCTCAGCAGATGGGCAGGGACACTGGCTGGGATTTCCATTAGGGCACAGCTGTGATGTAGAATACAGTTCGCCAAGATCTGAGACATAATTGCTGTAAGCCCCACCCCCTTCTCTGCCTCCAGTCTCTATCTGATCCTCAGGTGTTAAGCTCTGCAGATTTCCCCAGTGATCCCTGTGAGGCGAGACCCAAGTGGGCCTCCTGGGAAGCACCCTGTAATAATAGGGAGGCTGGATGTCCATTTTGGGCTCATTCTTTCCAACTGTAAAAACTGTAGGGCCAAGTGGGCCCTCTCAGTGTGGCACTCTACTGGCCTGGGGAACGGAGATGTAGTCAGAGTGTAGCCACTCCTCTTTCTCTCCTAGTGAGGTCCTTCTTGGTCTCTGCAGTCTAAGGTTTGCTTCAGCCTCACCCCTGGTTTCTGGGATTTTCACGATGGTGTTTTGTCTGTGAATAGTTACTAGTTGTTCTTGTGAAGGGGACTGAGAGCGACTGAAGTGGGAACAACCTATGTTGCCATATTGATGATGTCTCAACTGCTTTTTAACATTACCCCTACACTTTGTGATACCTAATATTGGCCCCCAGCTGTCTGGTGCTGCCTTCCAGACAGTATCAACACTCTTCACTTTGCTTTTATACTTTTTGTTTCCTGTGCTCCATACCCAGATAGCCAAGAAGGGTCAACCCACTAGTATTCACATGTTTTCTCAGATTAACTAATCAGGCAGTAAATAGGACCCTGAGTGAAGGGAACATCAGATTGGTCAGGTTTGAGTAAAACAAACAACACACAAGCAAATAAAAAAGCAAAATACTTTCATCTTTGCAAAACGATAACTACTGCCTCGCTGGATATAGCAATGAATCAAATTATATCACTACATTTTGGGGGTTTTTAATTTTGGGAACCTTACTCCAGAGAAAAAGATTGAAAATGCTAAAGTGCCACACATTTAATGCAATATTATTTGGAATAGTGTGTTTTCTGCTGAAGAAATCTTATCTACATTTCAGAGAAAAATTAACATAATTTCAGATATTGATCAAATCTATTGCAAAGTTTGTAATTTACTGATGTCAGTGTACTTATAAATGGCACCAATTTAACTTGACTGATTTGTTTAAAGGTAAAGGGTAAGGGAAGAAGAGATCTATGGAGCCAAGTGAGTTGGCTGCTTTCTTGTATGACAGGAGCGTCTATGTGATCTCTGTTCCTTTCCCTTCTGGAAAATTAATTTTCTTTGATCGATTCTGGGTCAACTGATAGTGGATAGCTTCGGCAGGTGCTAATACAGAAAGGTTACCAGGTGGGAACTGAGACTCCATCCAGGAAATGCATATCTATATCAGGGATGTAATTGACTAACTCTAAGCAACCAGGGAACTGTGGAACTTGAAATTGTAGAAAATGGTAATAGACACTAAAATTGAGTAGGAAGTAACTGTGCCCCTTAAAAACTGTACAAAGTGCAATCTTTGCACAACTATAAAACAGTTATAGCATGGAGAAATTTGTGAATAAATTTTTGGTCTAGACAAAAATCTCTTAAGGGCTGATACACTTTTAAATTGTATAGTGCTTTATATTTTACCAAGAATATTTAATTCTCAGAAAACCTTGTTTAACAAGATAGGTTACATTTTATTGTCACTATAATGGATAGAGAAATCAAAACTCCGTGAAATAATTTTGGTGTTTAAGCCACAGAATAGGTGTATGGTTGATCTGGGAACTGGACTTCTTAGATCTTTAATTTCAGGGATCTTTTCAGAATTTTCTGAGTCTTGGAAGACATGGAGAGTAGGGTCTAAGGAGAAGCAGCCAGAAAGGCCTTGAAGTGCAAAATTCTTAATCACAAACCTCCATGTTAGCTATTATAATTAATAAAATAAATTTGCAGGATTCAGAAACCAATTTGAAGACAATATTTTTGCTTATAAAATACTTAAGAAACTGGAAAACCAAGCAAAGACATCTATTGGTGGTAAATACAGCTGCCTTTGTTTTTAACAGAAAAGCAAGTAGATGCTGATAGAGGTAAAACAAATTTCTCAAGATCTTTAGTGGGTAAGAACCAGAATTTGAGTCCGTCTAATTCTAGGTATTGAACTTTTGCAAACTACGCAATTTTTACTATCATCCAATTTTTCTTGTGTTTCTTTTCTCAGTCTGTAAAATGAGAGGGTAATATGGGTGAAGGTTTTTGTTTGACATGTGACCAGAGGATGCCACTGACATTTACTTCCCAGAGGCCAGGGAAATTCTGGCCCAGTTGATTTCAAAGGTCCCTTCTTGGCTCTAGCTATCTATGACTGAATTGGTTTTTAATATAATATTTGAAAACAATAGATATCCAAAAAGTATCTGCAAAATAGAAAATGTGAAGTTCAGTGAAATATCTTGTTTTGTTAAGCAAATGAATTTGCAGTCATATTTGAGAAAATTTCTTAGGTTTCAATTTCTAAGGGATTGCTAGTACACTTCTGATTAATTTTTACTTAAGTTCTCTACTATGGACATATTAGATCTGCTTCTTACCCCAACAAGCTTCATTATACTACCTTTTAAAAAACTGGTCGTTTTGTTTTTGTTTCTCTTTTTGTTTTTCTTTTTAATCAGCAGGTCATGTGAATGAGGTGCTTGTAAGTTCAGAGGTTACAAGTGTCCTCAGACCTTCTAGAAGTTGACATGAGGTTTACAAATGATCTTTAACTTTTTTCACCAGGCCAGACAGGGAATATGGAAACTAATGTCTCCCACTCTGTGATCAGCCTCCTGTAGCAATTTGCATCCCTGTTAACATTGAATGGAATAATTGTCATCTCCTGTTTAAAAGGGTCAACAAAGTCTGAGAAATACTGAACACAGAGAATTGCCAATAGGCAGGGCTTGTCTCCTTAACTTCTTCAAGTAACTGGTATAAACCATCATATGGGTTTTCCAAATGACATTGAAGTTATTCCCTGGGAGTTTTCTCCTTTTTTACAGGTAACCAGATGATGCATTATATATCTAGTAAACCCATTTCCACACTACATTAGGAATGTATCAAAGCAAACCAAATAGCTTCTCAACCAAAATAAAAGAATCTAGAAGAGATTTCATGGCTGTTCCTTGCTTTCTGTCTCACATAATGATTTATAGTAATGTGTTGGTATTTCCTTGAGCTCTTATTAAATTTATGCTATATATTTTTTGCTTATTTTCTACCCTAGAAAACAACAAAATACTTTCATCTTTGCAAAGCGATAACTACTGCCTTGCTGGATATAGCAATGAATCAAATTATATCACTACATTTTGGGGGTTTTTAATTTTGGGAACCTTACTCCAGAGAAAAAGATTGAAAATGCTAAAGTGCCACACATTTAAATGCAATATTATTTGGAATAGTGTGTTTTCTGCTGAAGAAATCTTATCTACATTTCAGAGAAAAATTAACATAATTTCAGATATTGATCAAATCTATTGCAAAGTTTGTAATGTACTTATAAATGACACCAAATTAACTTGAGTGATTTGTTTAAAGGTAAAGGGTAAGTAAGGGAAGAAGAGATCTATGGAGCCAAGTGAGTTGGCTGCTTTCTTGTATGACAGGAGCGTCTATGTGATCTCTGTTCCTTTCCCTTCTGGAAAATTAATTTTCTTTGATCGATTCTGGGTCAACTGATAGTTGATAGCTTCGGCAGGTGCTAATACAGAAAGCTTACTGTGGAAGATATTTACCACAAGTGGGGTCGCTGTAAGCAGAGGAAGCATGAAGCCCCTCTTGCTTCCACTTCTAGAGCACAGCCACTTCCTCTTTCTTTTCTCCCTGTCTCACTCCTGGTGCCATTTTTTTGTCTTCAGACTTCCATGTAGGAGAGAACTTAGGTAATTATACGTGTACAATTACTATTTTGATGAAAGCATTGGGACTCTATGGCAGTAGTAGGCAAAAAACAGCTCAGGGGTCAAATATAGCCCACTGCCTCTTTTTGTATGGCTCAGGAGCTAAGAACTGATTTTACAAATGAACATCTGTAGTCAATTTGTTAATAGGGAACATAATTTGTAAGCTCATTTGGTGAAATGTTATCCTCCCAAAATAATTCCATTCTACTCATTTGCAGTCATATATTAGCAAAAAAATTATTATATTTTTAATTCATTAGTAACAATTTGGTGCTTTAACTGTTGTTATAAACACCTACATAATATCCTCAATTTCTTTTTCCCTTGGCCTCCAAAGCCTAAAATATTTACTATTTGGCCTTTTACATAAAAAATTAGTTGATCCCTGCTCTAGAGGTCAGACAAAGTCTCCGTTTACCTTGCAAATGCACTGTGACAGCCACTTACTCCTCAATACTTTGCATGATTTATCTTGGGCATGTTGCAGAATTTCTCTAGTTGTTTAGATAATTTAAAAGTGCTTCTAACCCAAGAATTGCCTTATTCTGAATTTAAAATATTTCTTTCCATAGAATAGTCAGAAACTCTGAACTTCATTTAAAGTTTCCCCGACTTCTCCCTCAGCTTGGGTCTGTATCAGGATGTTTGGGGGTGGCTTATAATTGTGTCTTTCCCTATTTCTCTGTCTATGAAGTCTCTCTTCCAATCTCTCCCATTCACTAAGTCGTCAGCCTTCTGTGGGTTTAAGAGGGGAACGACAGAGAGATAAGGCAGACAATGCCTTGTGTGAGACTGGCATTCTTTGAACTAGCTTTGTTCCCTTGTCTTTGGCCATTGCTTAAAGCTGACTGTCTCAGAATGCTTCTCTGGATCTCTTGGCGATCTGCTCTTGACCACCCCCTACTGGAGTAGCCTAGAATTGCCAAGTTCTATTCTTTTGGTTGGCCACATGTTACCTCCCCTCAGTCTCTAACTAACTGGTCTCACTCCTTGTAGTAAACACTCTTAGGCTGCCTCTGGCTGACATTCCTACCCTATCTGGCCCTCTGGAAACAAAACTATGACCTGTTTTCAGTGACAACGCAGTTATTTTCCTCAAACAATCTTACAACCTGCTTCCACAAGCCACATCAGGCAGACTTGCAATCACAGATCATTTTTCCTTTTCTTTTTATCATTTTTAGTACTCAAATCAGATAGCAGTCTACTTCAGGAAAGCATATTGTGCTCCCTAAGAAATGTCCTTGAAGCTCTTCTCACTAAGGTTGATATGAGGGAAAGTAAATCCTTACCTTTTCTGTGGGAGGAGGAGTCTCCCTACACACTAAGGACTCTCTCCCTCAAAAAAACCCTCCTTTTCCAGCTACTTTAACCCTAATAGTTTTATGCTCTTGAGCTGGGAATTATGCTAATTATTACTAAAGGGATTTTAGGCTAACTACTTTCCAAGGCAACTATCACCTTAGAACTATATAAGTATTCACTGTTATTTGTCATTTGTGGAATTCATTTGAAACTCACACAAAAGAGAATTCCATTTTTAACATCCACTTGCATCAGGAACTCAATGAATACTACATACTGGCAGTTAATATTTAAAAAAAATTCCAGTAAAAGGCAACAAAGAAATAGACTATTAATACTAGATTTTGAAGCTTCTAAGCATGATATAAGTTGAGTTCATGGAACATGACATTTCTTATGTTCCTCGCTGTCCCCATCTTTACCAAATATTAAAAAATCAATTGCTTTGTTTCTTACTGATGAAACTGGTCCTTTTTGTGGATAAACAGACCTTTAAGGCAAAGAAAAACCTGATGACAAGGATCTAAATGCAAACCTATAGTTTAAGATAATTTGTATGTAGGGTTTCTAGATAAAATATAGGACAGCTAGTTCATCTTTAATTTCAGATAAACAAAATCTAATTTTTGCTATAACTATGTCCCATGCAATTTGGAGGACATATACTAAAAATGTTGTTTATATGAAATTCAAGTTTAACTTGGCATTCTGTATTTTTATTTCCTGGTAATCCTACTTAGATGCTTATATACTAAGTATTCACCTCTCCGTTTTGGGATTCAGAAAAGTTAAAAAATGGCAGGTCTACTGTCCTGTTTAGCTAAATCTGGTCAGAATCCTTATCTCATAGTTCATTAGCAGCACATTTCCGTTCTTTAAATCAGCATAACCAATTAAGACAGTTCTTACCACGATCTTATACAACTACTTGAGGGATTTGGGAGCTGAGAGGAGATATGTTAGCATCTGTATTTTCAAAGTGAAATGATCTTAAAAACAAGAATGAGTTACAGGAGTGAAGAAATTAAATGTGTGGCTGCATATTAACTGGATAGACCCATTACTGAGCAGTCTCAGCTAAGTGTGATCTGACCCTGGAATAGTTTTATTATTATTTTTACAATCACCACCTTTGATGATCCTCTGTGGTAGGGCTCTCATGGCACAGGGGAGAAGACAGGTTACAGTTGACCCTAAAATCTGGAATAATTTTCGTCAAGTTGTGGGCCCAAGCACAAATTGTAGGTGACCAATCCACTCAACTTACGGCTACCTAGTAACTTATATTCTTTGTTTTGTTTTCCTCCACACTCCCTATACATTTCTTCATTTTCCCACATTGATGTCAGATCTGTGCTTAACTGCCTCAAGGAAGAGCTGAAAGCACAAATAACAGGTTACTATCCAAGCTTTCTTTTCAAAAGCCTTTAGCAACAAAAAGAATGTGACAGAAGACAGAAATATGATAACTTAAGAAAAAGAAAATTAAGAGAGCAGGCTTATCTCAAGATTGCAAAAAACTGTTCCAGACTGGGGCCACAGTCCACCTAGCCCAGAGCCTTGAGGTGCTGACAGATCTTCTGTCTACATGGCTGTTTTTCCCATGCTTTCTCTGGGGTCTCCTCTCCCTGCTGTAACAGGTCCCATGGTAGGACAACAGCTCTGGCCCCAGGGGAACATACTGTGCCATGGGAAATTTAAAATCTATGTCCTCCTACCTCCAGACTTGCTAGATGACCATGCTCATGAGCACCCATGACCCACCTCCCTACTCCCAACCACCCTCTGAATTTCATGTTGGTTTTCCTGGTAGACTTTCCAGTTGGAATGACAATGGATTGACTAGACAACAGAAGATCTCTGGTATTTCCAGGAATGTTACTTAACACTCATTACCTGTGAGTGAAAGGATAGCATCTTGTTTCTGGACCTGTAAAGGTGAGAAGAAGCTCCTGTATTTCACCTGGGATGGATTTGCACATGCATCCCAGCTTACTTTAGTTTGAGTGTCATGCGTTTTAGCCAGGGACTTCATATATTCCCTTAGAGAATGCAATTACCAGGGAATAACATTTAACTGATTTTGTAAAAGCGTCATATCTTGAGCTTTAACCACTGCACCAGACTCTTACTCTATATAACCTCAATATGGTAATGAAAGGAGGAAATGCTCTGATAATTTGATTAATAGAGGGACAAGGAAGCCGCAATTTGTCCGTGGTATCCTCTGATCTTATAGACATCCACCCTCTCCCCTCATCCAACCTCCGAGGGGGTTTCAGTGCCTTGTCTAAAAGGCTTTCCTGAAAATGTGTAGTTCTGCTTATTTTTAAAATTTTTAAGCAAATTCTCATAGTACACTTTTTCAAAGTGGATTGTACATCTGATGCTGGGTAATTAATTGTTCATTTTTCCTGATGGATCTTTCAGCCTGTTGTTAATCATGTAATTTCCTAACCATCTGTTTTCCTTTATCAACATAAACCTGGATGGGTTGTAGGTGAATAATTCCAGAGCTGGTAGAAGTGTACAAAAATTGACATTATAAACATCTAAAGGCAAATTTTCTGCTCAAAGCTTTTCAGTGATGGAGATTCTATACAACCTCTGCACTTTCCTTCTCTCTCTTCTTCCTTCTTTTTATTTCTGTTTTGTAGGGGGTATTTCCTTATAGAAGAAATTTTAAAGTCTATATTCTCTATTTTCCAGTTTAAAATGTTTTCCAAGTTTATACTTGGAAAGTTCATTGTCAAGGCACATATTTAAAAACATAACCGCATAGTCACCACCTTTATTGAGTATTTAGTTCATGCAGTATTTCTTATATAAGACCTGTTCCGGCTCAAATTCTGTGTGTATTGGGATAAAGAGGGGGGATTCAAAATTGTGATATGATACAAGTGCTTTCTCAGTGAGCTTATGTCACTTTTAAATTAATGTCTTTTCTTTACTTTGGTGAAGCCCGTATTTTTTCACTTTGCTCTGTCTCATTTCAGTATCCAGCATCCAGTAAGTTTTTAATATTTGAGATTTAGCTGTTCATCCTCACAGAAGTAGTTCTGATAAGTTACTCCTGAATGAAAATTACTTTAATTTTGATCTTTAGAAGTATTACTGTTTTAGAAGATCACAAAAATAAATTCTAAAGGAAAAAACACCAGAAGTAGGAATTTCAGCTGCTGGTCTTCAATAGCTGTAAACAGGGGAAGAGGTGTTGAGGCACATAAGCTGACTGATATTCCAAGTAAAGAAGTCCTTAAATATTAAGAAAAAAAAAATTACATCCAGTCATACTGTTCAAAGATAGAATTCTTCATTGCTTTGAAATATTTTTTCCTAGTTATAATTTTCTTTTTTAATATATTCTCTACAAACACAAATAATTGCTTATGCTACCAAAGATATTGCTGTATACTGTTTATAATATTCTTGCTTTAATTTATAGTGGTAAAAACCTATATAACCATCCCTAAAATATAGCTTGGCTTTGCATATTTCTAAAATTTATGCAAATAGATTTATTTTATGTATTATGTTTCTTTTTTAAATAACACATGTAAAAGACTAACAAAGTCCATATATTTGGGGAAAGTGTTCAATAACTGTTGGATATTATTATCATTGTACCAATTTCTACAATTTTTTAATGAATACAAGCAAATATGACAAACACACACAACTATATTTATTTATTTATTTATTTACTTACTTACTTATTTTAATAAAACTATGATTTTATTTATTTTTTTAACATCTTTATTGGAGTATAATTGCTTTACAATGGTGTGTTAGTTTCTGCTTTATAACAAAGTGAATCAGTTCTACATATACATATGTTCCCATATCTCTTCCCTCTTGTGTCTCTCTCCCTCTCACCCTCCCTATCCGACCCCTCTAAGTGGTCACAAAGCACCGAGCTGATCTCCCTGTGCTATGCAGCTGCTTCCCAGTAGCTATCTATTTTACGTTTGGCAGTGTATATATGTCCATGCCACTATCTCACTTTGTCACAGCTTACACTTCCCTGTACCCATATCCTCAAGTCCATTCTCTAGTAGGTCTGTGTCTTTATTCCTGTCTTGCCCCTAGGTTCTTCATGACCATTTTTTTTTCTTAGATTCCGTATATATGTGTTAGCATACGGTATTTGTTTTTCTCATTCTGACTTACTTCACTCTGTATGACAAACTCTAGGTCCATCAACCTCACTACAAATAACTCAATTTCGTTTCTTTTTATGGCTGAGTAATATTCCATTGTATATATGTGCCACATCTTCTTTATCCATTCATCTGTTGATAGACACTTAGGTTGCTTCCATGACCTGGCTATTGTAAATAGAGTTACAATGAATATTTTGGTACATGACTTTTTTTGAATTATGGTTTTCTCAGGGTATATGCCCAGTAGTGGGATTGCTGGGGCGTATGGTAGTTTTATTTTTAGTTTTTAAAGGAACCTCCATACTGTTCTCCATAGTGGCTGTATCAATTTACATTGCCACCAACAGTGCAGGAGGGTTCTCTTTTCTCCACACCCTCTCCAGCATGTATTGTTTGCAGATTTTTTGATGATGGCCATTCTGACTGGTGTGAGATGATATCTCATTGTAGTTTTGCTTTGCATCTCTCTAATGATTAATGATGTTGAGAATTCTTTCATGTGTCTGTTGGCAATCTGTATACTTTCTTTGGAGAAATGTCTGTTTAGGTCTTCTGCCCATTTTTGGATTGGGTTGTTTGTTTTTTGATATTGAGCTGCATGAGCTGCTGGTGAATTTTGGAGATTAATCCTTCGTCAGTAGCTTCATTTGCAAATATTTTGTCCCATTCTGAGGGTTGTCTTTTCATCTTGTTTATGGTTTCCTTTGTTGTGCAAAAGCTTTTAAGTTTCATTAGGTCCCATTTGCTTATTTTTGTTTTTATTTCCATTACTATAGGAGGTAGGTCAAAAAGGATCTTTCTGTGATTTATGTCATAGAATGTTCTGCCTATGTTTTCTTCTAAGAGTTTGATAGTGTCTGGCCTTACATTTAGGTCTTTAATCCATTTTGAGTTTATTATTGTGTATGGTGTTAGGGAGTGTTCTAACTTCATACTTTTACATGTAGCTGTCCAGTTTTCCCAGCACCACTTATTGAAGAGGCTGTCTTCTCTCCATTGTATACTCTTGCCTCCTTTATCAAAGATAAGGTGACCATATGTGTGTGGGTTTATCTCTGGGCTTTCTATCCTGTTCCATTGATCTATATTTCTGTTTTTGTGCCAGTACCATACTGTCTTGATTACTGTAGCTTTGTAGTATAGTCTGGAGTCAGGGAGCCTGATTGTTCCAGCTCCATTTTTCTTTCTCAAGATTGCTTTGGCTATTCGGGGACTTTTGTGTTTCCACACAAAGTGTGAAATTTTTTGTTGTAGTTCTGTGAAAAATGCCAGTGGTACTTTGATAAGGATAGCATTGAATCTGTACATTGGTTTGGGTAGTAGAGTCGTTTTCACAATGTTGATTCTTCCAATCCAAGAACATGGTATATCTCTCCATCTATTTCTATCATCTTCAATTTCTTTCATCAGTGTCTTATAATTTTCTGCATAAAGTTCTTTTGTCTCCTTAGGTAGGTTTATTCCTAGATATTTTCTTCTTTTTGTTGCAATGGTAAACGGGAGTGTTTTCTTAATTTCACTTTCAGATTTTTCATCATTAGTGTATAGGAATGTGAGAGATTTCTGTGCATTAATTTTGTATCCTTCTACATTACCAACTTCATTGATTAGCTCTAGTAGTTTTCTGGTAGCATCTGTAGGATTCTTTATGTATAGTATCATGTCATCTGCAAATGGTGACAGCTTTACTTCTTCTTTTCTGATTTGGATTCCTTTTATTTCTTTTTCTTCTCTGATTGCTGTGGCTAAAATTTCCAAAGCTATGTTGAATAATATTGATGAGAGTGGGCAACCTGGTCTTATTCCTGACCTTAGTGGAAATGGTTTCACTTTTTCACCATTGAGGACAATGTTGGCTGTGGGTTTGTCATACAAGGCCTTTATTATGTTGAGGAAAGTTCCTTCTATGCCTACTTTCTGGAGGGTTTTTATCATAAATGGGTGTTGAATTTTGTTGAAAGCTTTCTCTGCATCGATTGATATGATCATATGGTTTTTCTCCTTCAATTTGTTAATATGTTGTATCACATTGATTGATTTGCGTATATTGAAGAATTCTTGCATTCCTGGGATAAACCCCACTTGATCATGGTGTATGATCCTTTTAATGTGCTGTTGGATTCTGTTTGCTAGTATTTTGTTGAGGATGTTTGCATCTATGTTCATCAGTGATATTCGCCTGTAGTTTTCTTTCTATGTGACATCTTTTCCTGGTTTGGTATCACAGTGATGGTGGCCTCATAGAATGAGTTTGGGAGTGTTCCTCCCTCTGCTATATTTTGGAAGAGTTTGAGAAGGATAGGTGTTAGCTCTTCTCTAAGTGTTTGATAGAATTCGTCTGTGAAGCCATCTGGTCCTGGGCTTTTGTTTGTTGGAAGATTTTTAATCACAGTTTCAATATCAGTGCTTGTGATTCGTCTGTTTATATTTTCTGTTTCTTCCTGGTTCAGTCTCGGAAGGTTGTGCATTTCTAAGAACTTGTCCATTTCTTCCAGGTTGTCCATTTTTTTGGCATAGAGTTGCTTGTAGTAATCTCTCATGATCCTTTGTATTTCTGCAGTGTCAGTTGTTAGTTCTCATTTTTCATTTCTAATTCTATTGATTTGAGTCTTCTCCCTTTTTTCTTGATGAGTCTGGCTAATGGTTGAACAATTTTCTTTATCTTCTCAAAGAACCAACTTTTAGTTTTATTGATCTTTGCTATCATTTCCTTCATCTCTTTTTCATTTATTTCTGATCTGATCTTTATGATTACTTTCCTTCTGCTAACTTTGGGTTTTTTTTGGTTCTTCTTTCTCTAATTGCTTTAGGTGTAAGGTTAGGCTGTTTATTTGAGATGTTTCTTGTTTCTTCAGGTAGGATTGTATTCCTATAAACTTCCCTCTTAGAACTGCTTTTGCTGCATCCCATAGGTTTTGGGTCATCGTGTTTTAACTGTCATTTGTTTCTAGGTATTTTTTGATTTCCTCTTTGATTTCTTCAGTGATCTCTTGATTATTAAGTAGTGTGTCATTTAGCCTCCATGTGTTTGTATTTTTTACAGATTTTTTCCTGTAATTGATATCTTGTCTCTATAGCATTGTGGTCGGAAAAGATACTTGATACAATTTCAATTTTCTTAAATTTACCAAAGCTTGATTTGTGACCCAAGATATGATCTATCCTGGAGAACGTTCCATGAGCACTTGAGAAGAATGTGTATTCTGTTGTTTTTGGATGGAATGTCCTGTAATTATCAATTAATTCTGTCTTGTTTAATGTATCATTTAAAGCTTGTGTTTCCTTATTTATTTTCATTTTGGATGATCTGTCCATTGGTGAAAGTGGGGTGTTAAAGTCCCCTAATATGTTTGTATTACTGTCGATTTCCCCTTTTATGGCTGTTAGTAATTGCCTTATGTATTGAGGTGCTCCTATGTTGGGTGCATAAATATTTACAATTGTTATATCTTCTTCTTGGATCGATCCCTTGATCATTATGTAGTGTCCTTCTTTGTCTCTTGTAATAGTCTTTATTTTAAAGTCTATATTGTCTGATATGAGAATTGCTACTCTAGCTTTCTTTTGATTTCCATTTGCATGGAATATCTTTTTCCATCCCCTCACTTTCAGTCTGTATGTGTCCCTAGGTCTGAAGTGGGTCTATTGTAGACAGCATATATATGGGTCTTGTTTTTCTATCCATTCAGCCAGTCTATGTCTTTTGGTTGGAGCTTTTAATCCACTTACATTAAAGTAATTATCGATATGTATGTTCCTATTATGATTTTCTTAATTCTTTTGGGTTTGTTATTGTAGGTTTTTTCCTTCTCTTGTGTTTCCTGCCTAGAGAAGTTCCTTCAGCATTTGTTGTAAAGCTGGTTTGGTGGTGCTGAAAAAGGTTTTAATTTCTCCATCAAATCTGAATGAGATCATTGCTGGGTAGAGTAATCTTGGTTGTAGGTTGTTCTCCTTCATCACTTTAAATATGTCCTGTCACTCCCTTCTGGCTTACATAATTTCTGCTGAAAGATGAGTTGTTCACCTTATGGGGATTCCCTTGTGTGTTATTTGTTGTTTTTCCCTTGCTGCTTTTAATATGTTTTCTTTGTATTTAATTTTTGATAGTTTGATTAATATGTGTCTTAGCGTGTTTCTCCTTGGATTTATCCTATATGGGACTCTCTGTGCTTCTTGGACTTGATTAACTATTTCCTTTCCCATAGTAGGGAAGTTTTCAACTATAATCTCTTCAAATATTTTCTTAGTCCCTTTCTTTTTCTCTTCTTCTTTTGGGATCCCTATAATTCGAATGTTGGTGTGTTTAATATTGTCCCAGAGGTCTCTGAGACTGTCCTCAGTTCTTTTCATTCTTTTTTCTTTATTCTGCTCTTCAGTAGTTATTTCCACTATTTTATCTTCCAGGTCACTTATCCATTCTTCTGCCTCAGTTATTCTGCTATTGTTCCCTTCTAGAGAATTTTTAATTTCATTTATTGTGTTGTTCATCATTGTTTGTTTGCTCTTTAGTTCTTCTAGGTCCTTGTTAAACATTTCTTGTATTTTCTCTCTTGTATTTCCAATTTTGGATCATCTTTACTATCATTATTCTGAATTCTTTTTCAGGTAGACTACCTATTTCCTCTTCATTTGTTAGATCTAGTGGTTTTTTTCCTTGCTCCTTCATCTGCTCTGTGTTTTTCTGTCTTCTCATTTGGCTTAACTTACTGTGTTTGGGTTCTCCTTTTCACAGGCAGCAGGTTCATAGTTCCCGTTGTTTTTGGTGTCTGTCCACAGTGGCTAAGGTTGGTTCCATGGGTTGTGTAGGCTTCCTGGTGGAGGGGACTAGTGCCTGTGTTCTGGTGGATGAGGCTGGATCTTTTCTTTCTGGTGGGCAGGTCTACATCTGGTGGTGTGTTTTGGGGTGTTTGTGGCCTTATTATGATTTTAGGCAACCTCTCTGCTAATGGATGTGGTTGTGTTCCTGTCTTGCTAGTTGTTTGGCATAGGGTGTCCAGCACTGTAGCTTGCTGGTTGTTGACTGAAGCTGGGTGTTGGCATTGAGATGGAGATCTCTGGGAGATTTTTGCCATTTGGTATTATGTGGAGCTGGGAGGTCTCTTGTGGACCAATGTCCTGAAGTTGGCTCTCCCACCTCAGAGGCACAGCCCTGATGCCTTGCTGGAGCACAAAGAGCCTTTCATCCACACAGCTCAGAATAAAAGGGAGAAAAAATAGAAAGAAAGATAGAAAGAAAAAAAGAAAAAAAGAAAGAAAGAAAGAAAGAAAGATGATAAAATAAAGTAAAAAAAGTAACAAAATAAAGTTATTAAAATAAAAAATAATTTTTCAGAAAAAAGTTTTAAAAAGTAAAAAGAAAAACAAAAACGGACAGACAGAACCCTAGGACAAATGGTAAAAGCAAAGCTATACAGACAAAATCACACAGAGAAGCATACACATACACACTCACAAAAATTGAAAAAGGGAAAATAATATATATATCTTTGTTCCCAAAGTTCACCTCCCCAATTTGGGGTTATTCGTTGTCTATTCAGGTATTCCACAAATGCATGGTACATCAAGTTGATTGTGCAGATTTAATCCACTGCTCCTGAGGCTGCTGGGAGAAATTTCCCTTTCTCTTCTTTGTTCTCACATCGCCAGGGGTTCAGCTTTGGATTTGGACCTGCCTCTGAGTTTAGGTCGCCTGAGGCAGTCTCTTCTTCGCTCAGACAGGACGGGGTTAAAGGAGCAGCTGATTTGGGGGCTGTGGCTCATTCAGGCTGGGGGGAGGGAGGGGTAGAGATGCGGAGCGAGCCTGCGGCAGCAGAGGCTGGCATGACATTGTACCAGCCTGAGGCGTGCTGTGTGTTCTCCCGGGGAAGTTGTCCCTGGATCACGGGACCCTGGCAGTGGCGGGTCGCACAGGTTCCCAGGAGTTGAGATGTGGATAGTGACCTGTGCTTGCACACAGGCTTCTTGGTGGCTGAAGCTGCAGCCTTAGCATCCCATGCCCGTCTCTGGGGTCCACGCTGATAGACGCGGCTTGTGCCCATGTCTGGAGCTCCTTTAAGCGGCGCTCTTAATCCCCTCTCCTCGTGCACCAGGAAACAAAGAGGCAAGAAAAAGTCTCTTGCCTCTTTGGCAGCTCCAGACCTTTTCCCGGACTCCCTCCCGGCTAGCCATGGCACACTGGCCCCTTCAGGCTATGTTCACACAGCCAACCCCAGTCCTCTCCCTGGGATCCGACCTCCGAAGCTCGAGCCTCAGCTCCCAGCACCCACCTGTCCCGGCGGGTGAGCAGACAAGCCTCTCGGGCTGGTGAGTGCTGCTCGGCACCGATCCTCTGTGCGGGGATCTCTCTGCTTTGCCCTCCGCACCCCTGTTGCTGCACTCTCCTCTGTGGCTCCGAAGTTTCCCCCTCCGCCACCCGCGGTTTCCGCCTGCAAAGGAGCTTCCTAGTGGGTGGAAACCTTTCCTCCTTCACAGCTCCCTCCCATTGGTGCAGGTCCCATCCCTATTCTTTTGTCTCTGTTTTTTCTTTTTTCTTTTACCCTACCCAGGTACGTGGGGAGTTTCTTGTCTTTTGGGAGGTCTGAGGTCTTCTGCCAGCGTTCAGTAGGTGTTCTGTAGGAGTTGTTCCACATGTAGATGTATTTCTGATTTATTTGTGGAGAGGAAGGTGATCTCCACGTCTTACTCTTCCGCCTTCTTGAAGCTCCTCACACAACTATATTTAGATAGATAGAGATATATATTCTTCCCTTCCCATTTTTGTTCTTTACCCAAATGGTAGTAAACTATACACTGATCTGTGTTTTTCTGTTATCACTTAAGATATATCTTAGCTATCTCTCCATATTATTTTATTTTTATTCAGTTCATTTAAACTAAAAAACCAAAAACCAAAAATAATTCACCCATTTCTCTCACCCCCCCAACCCCCACCACAAGCCTACCTCTGATAACCAACAATCTATTATCTGAATCTATGAGCTTTTTTGTTTTTTTTCTTTATTTTTTTAAAAAGATTACACATGTAAGAGAGATCATACAGTATATGTCTTTCTCTTTCTGACCTATTTCACTTAGCATAAGGTCCTCAAGTTCTATCTATGTTGCAAATGGCAATATTTCATTTATTTAATATCTGAAAAATATTCCATTGTGTATATGAGGATATAGATATCCATTCATCCATCAATGTACACTTGGGATGTTTACATATCTTGATTATAAATAATGCTGCAGTGAACATTGAAGTGCATTTATCTTTTTGAGTGTTTTGTTTTCTTCAGATAAATATCCAGAAGTGGAATTGCTGGATCATATGGTGTGTATCTTCAGTGAGGATCCACTACACTACTTTCCACAGCTGCTGAACCAATATATATTCCTACCAACAGCAAACAAATGTTCCCTTTTCTCCACATCCTCATGAACACTTGCTATGTCTTGTATTTTAGATAATAGCCATTCTAACAGGTGTGAGGTGATATCTCATTGTGGTTTTGGTTTAAATTTCCTTTATGATCAATAATTTAGAGCATCTTTCATTTACCTGTTAGCCATCTGTTTGTCTTCTTTGGAAAAATATCTATTCAAGTCCTCTGCCCATTTTTTAATCAGGTTGCTTGTTGTTTTGCTATTGAGTTGTATGAATTCTTTATGTATGTCAAATATTATCCCCTTATCAGATATACGATTTGCAAATATTTTATCCCATTCAGCAGGTTGCCTCTTTATTCTGTTGATGGTTTCCTTTGTCATGCAGAAGTTTTTAGTTTGATGTAGCCCCACTTGTTTACTTTTGCTTTAGATGCTTTTGCTTTTGGTGTAGATTTACAAAAACATTGCTGAGACCTATGCCAAGGAGTTTACTTTGGGTTTCTTCTAAGAGTTTTATACTTTCAGGTCTTATGTTAAAGCTTTTAATCCATTTTAAGTTAATTTTTGTGTATGGTGGTCCAGTTTCATTCTATCGTATTTTCCAATACAATTTATTGAAGAGACTGTCCTTTCTGCATTGTGTACTCTTGTCTCCTTTGTCATAAATTAATTCTCTGGGTTTATTTCTGGGCTCTATTCTGTTCCATTGATTTATGGGTCTGTTTTTATGCCAATACCTTACTATTTTAGCTACTATATCTTTGTAATATAGTTTGAACTCAGAGAGTGTGCTACCTCCAGAATTGGTTTATTTCTTCAAGATTGCTCTGGCTATTTAGAATCTTTTATGGGTCCATACAAATTTTAGGGTTGTTTTTTCTATCTCTATGAAAAATACCATTAGAATTTTGATAAGGATTGCCTTGAATCTGTACATTGCTTTGAGTAGTATGGACAATTTAACAATATTAATTCCTTCAATCTATGAGCATGGACTATCTTTTCATTTATTTGTGTCTTCTTCAATTTCTTTCTTTAATGTCTTGTAGTTTTCAAAGTACAAGTCTTTCACCTCCTTGAATAAATATATTTCTAGACATTTCATTCTTTTGGGTGCAATTTAAATGTGTTTTTTTTTTCACTTTTTCTGATAGTTCAATATCAATGTATAGAAGTACAACAGATTTTTGTGTATTTATTTTGTATTCTGTAACTATACTGAATTTGTTTATTAGTTCTAACAGGTTTTATTTATGGAGTTTTTAAGGTTTTCTGTATATAGTATCATGCCATTTGCAAATAGTGACAGCTTACTCCTTCCTTTCCAATTTGTATGCCTTTTATTTCTTTTTCTTACCTAATTGCTCTGGCTAGAACTTCCAACACAATGTTGATTAAAGTGGCAGGATTGGGCATCCTTGTCTTGTTCCTGATCTTAGAGGAAAAGCTTTCAGCTTTCTGTTGTTAAGTATGATGTTAGCTATGGGCTGTCATATATATTCTTTATTATGTTGAAGTATATTCCCTCTATATCCACGTTGTTGAGAGTTCTTATCACAAATGGATGCTTAATTTTGTCAAATGCTTTTTTCTGCATCTGTGGAGATGAGCATGTGATTTTTATTCTTCATTTTTAAAAAATGTGGTGTATCACATTGATTTGTGATTGGTAAACCATCCTTGCTTCCATGGAATAAATACCACTTAATCATGATATATGATTCTTTCAGTGTATTGTTGAATTTGGTTTTCTAATATTTTGTTAAGGATTTTTGCATCTAAGTTCATCAGAAAATTGGTCTGTAATTTTTTTTTTTCTTGTGGCATACTTGTCTGGTTTTGGTATTAAGGTAATGTTGGCCTGGTAAAAATAATTTGGAAGAGTTCACTCCTCTTCCAGTTTTTGAAGAATTTGAAAAGGATTGGTATTAATTCTTTAAATGTTTGGTAGAGTTCACCAATGAAGATATCTGGTCCTGGACTTTTCTTTGTTGGGAGGTTTTTGGATTACTGATCAAATCTTACTAATAATTAGTCTGCTCAGATTTTGTGTTTCATCATAAGTCAGTGTTGGTAGATTGTATGTTTCTAGGAATTTGTTCACTTCTTCTAGGTTGTCCAATTTGTTCACAGCAGTCTCTTATAATCATTTATATTTCTATGGTATCAGTTGAAATGTTTCCTCTTTCCTTTTTGATTTTATTTACCAGAGTCCTCCCTCTCTTTTTTCTTGGTGAGTCTAGCTAAGGATTTGTCAATTTTGCTTATCTTTTCAAAGAACCATCTCTTAGTTTTGTTGGTCTTTTCTATCGACTTTTCAATCTGTATTTAATTTATTTCTGCTCTAAAGTTTGTTATTGTCTTCCTTTTTACTAATTTTGGTCTTCATTTGTTATTCTTTTTCTAGCTCCTTGAGATGTAAAATTAGGTTGTTTACTTGAGACTTGTCTTGTTTCTTAAGGTAGGCATTTATCTCTGTGAACTTCCCTCTTGGAACTGTTTTTGCTGCATTTCATAAATTTTGGCATGGTACATTTCCATTTTCAGTTGTCTCAAGATATTTTTCAATTTCTCTTTTGATTTCTTTTTCAACCTGTTCTCTTTTGACTTCTTAAGAAACAGTAGCATGTTGTTAAATCTCCACATATTTGTAATTTTTTCAGTTTTCTTCATGTAATTAATTTATAGTTTCATACCATGTTGTTGGAAAAGATGCTTGATATTTTGAATCCTCTTATATCTTTTAAAACTTGTTATGTGGCCTAACATATGATATATCTTGGAAATGTTCTATATACACTTGAGAAGAATGTGCATTATGTTGCTCTTGGTTGGAATGTTCTGTAAATATCTGTTAGGTACATATGATCTAATATGTTTAAGGTTGCTATTTCATGTTTGTGTGTGTGTGTGTGTATGTGTGTGTGTGTGTTTATTTTCTTCCTTTAATTTATAGTTGCTATATCAGCAACTCTAAAAATACAGCTGAGTTTTGCATGTTTTTGAACTTTATGTAAATAGATTCACATTATATGTATATTCGTTTGTATCTCTTATTTTTTTACTTAACATTGTAAGATTATCCACATTTTTGTAGCTGCTGTTCATTTGCTTTCATGGCAGAAGTATTCCGTTGAATTCATATGCTGCAATTTTACTGTTTATGGATATGAGTTGTTTCTATTTTTCAGCTGTTTAAACAATGCTGCTATGCCATTCATATACACACAAATGCACACATGCACAGACACTATTTTTTTGACATATACTTAGAGAAATGTCTAGCATATTAGTTTTCTTTTTCTGTGTAATAAATTATCACAAACTTGACAGCTTATGTTAATACAAATTTATTATTCCACAATTCCATTGGTTATAAATCTGGGTGCTTAACGCTTTGTAAGCAATAATCAAGGTGTTCACTGGGCTGTCTTATCTGGAGGCTCTAAGGAAGAATCCACTTCCATTTTTTTTCAGATTTTTGATCAAATTTTATTGCTGGTGGTTGTAGGACTGAGGTCTCTTAAGTTCCTTGCTGGCTGTCAGCTAGGAGCCTCTCTCAGGTCCTGAAGGCCACTCACACTTCCTTCCCACAGGCTCTCTACATTTCAGTAACAAATCCTTGTCATGCTCTGAATCTCTCTGACTTTCTATTCTGCCACCAGCTGAAGAAAATTTTCTGCTTTAAAAAGGGTCATGTGACATATATACACTAATATGTATAAAATAGATAACTAATGAGAACCTGCTGTATAGCACAGGAAACTCCACTTTGCTGTACAGTGGAAACTAAGACAACATTGTAAAACAACTATACCCCATTTAAAAAAATAAAAGGATCATGTGATTGCATACATTTCACCTAATCTCTATTTTAAGAACAACTAATAAGTGAACTTAAATACATCTGTAAAATCTTATTGCCATGTAATTTAACATAAGGAGCAACACCAGGGAGAAAAGCTCGTGAGGACCATGTAGAGTTTTTACTACTACAGCTGAATAACAGAGTTTGCATATTTTCAAATTTACTATATAATTTCAATTTGTTTTCTAATATGATTTAAACAATACATACATCCACCAGCAGTATATGAGATTTTCTAGTGCTGTCGTCAATACTTGGTATGATTATACTTTTTAATTATTGCCAATCTGACAGGTATATTTGATTTTTTTTTTGGCATTTTCTCAGTATCTCAGTATTTCTTTTTCTTTTCTTATATTTTCAAAATCCCAGAAAATTTGGAAAAATAGTACAAACACTTTCTTTCTTTTGCCATGAAATATTGGAGAGTATGTTGTTGACATGATGTCTTATCATTCCCAAGTACTTTAATTTTTCCTATAATCAAGAACATTCTCTTACAAAACCATAATAACATCATGAAAAAGAAGAAACTAACACTGATATATTACTGGTATGTAATCCACAGACTGTAAACAAGTTTTATCAGTTGACCCAGTAATGTTCTTCAGAACAAAAAGACCCAATCCAGGATCAAAAGTTACATTTCACTGTGGTGTTTATTTAGTCTCCCTCAATTTGGAATAGTTCATCAACCTTTATTTGACTTTTTTGGATGTTTTTGAAGGTGAAAGACAAGTTATTTTAGACTGTCCTCAGTTTAGGTTTGTTTTATGTTTGTACATGATTAGATTCAAATAATCCATTTTTTGAAAGAACATCTCAGAGTGTTGTTATTCTCTCCTCATTGCATTCTAGAGTGGGGTACACGATTTTGATTTGCCTGTTACCTGGAGATGTTAACATCGGTGACTTGATTAAGGAAATATTTGCCAGGATTTTTAATTATAAAGTTACTCTTTATTTCCCTTTATAATTAAAGTGCATTTTGTTAGGAAGTGCTTTGAGACTATGCAAATCCCTGTTTTTCATAAAACTTTCACCCACTAATTTTTACACCATTGATAGTTCTTTGCTGAATTATTTTTTAACTATGATAATCAATAGTCAATTTCTAATTCTATCATTTCTTCTTGATTTATTATTTAACATTTTACTAAAAGAAAAATCTTTGGCATTTATCTATCCATCCATCCATCCATCCATCTATCATCCGTTTATCTATCATCTACCTATCTATTGGAATGAATTGATGGTTTTAATTTTATTCAAAGCATCATAATCCATTAATATCACTGTTTGTTTTGTGATCAAATTCCTCCAGGTTTTTCCAATAAGAGCCACCTTAAGATGGCTCTTGTGTCTGTCTGTCTTGTCCCCATCATTCTTTGGGCACTTCTTTATTTTCTGGCATAAACAATGTTCCAGGCTTATATTGTACTTCTATTTTGCCAGTTCTGAAATCATCCATTTCTTCAAGGAGGCCTAGTTTACTATAATGTAGAATATTATTTAGAAACCAAGATCTTCAAACTAGTCATGCACATTGCTACTTAAGTGTTGATGTTCCTAATCATCTTAGTAGAAAGAGTTAGGGAGTGAATACAAATACACACACGCACACACACAGAGTTACATTTATATTTATTTATAATCTATACATATTGAAAATTAGGACTCACCTCCAATGATTACAATTTCAATTCCACACCACAGAGTTTGTTCTAGTTTTCTCTTTTTTTCATATGTGTAACTATTTTCTCCAACAGTGATCCACTTGGTTTCCATTATCCTCAATATATTTACCTATTGACTACCCCTTCATATAAGTAACCAGTCCCCCATCACTGCCACCATCCCTGCTTACCCTCCTATATGAATTATCTCTTCTTGTACAAGGTCTGATACTGCACACTGGGCTGCCAGTTTTAACCCACAAGTTTATCCTTTTCTCCTTTCTTGGGCAAAGACAACCTTTGCTAGGCTGTTGTTGCTGCTGTCATCCCAACATGGATGTTCTCCTACCCCACATCAACTATTGTACTCCAAGTTGCCTCCTCCAACTTTGTGTACCTACACTGTCTTCATCCAACTCAAGTCTTGACACTTTGGGGCAGGCCACCTCCTATCCCCACTCTTAAACCTTACACACATGGGTGTCTACCTTTCTTGGGCTTCCTTAATGACTAGGTTAAATCATTCAGGAAGGTCAGGCAGATAGAGAGGAAAAAATGGAGAGTGGGTGTAGTTTGGAGGGAACTGAGTGATTTAATTAGCATTTCTTCAGTTAATAATGAGCTTAAAGCATTTTCATGTGTACTAGCCATTTGAATTTTGTCTTTTGAGTAGTCTATGTTGACCTGTCTTATCTATTGGTGTGTATTAGATTCCCATTTATGCCAGTGTATAGGAGTACTTTATATAGTCTTGATACTAATACACTGTCAGTTATAATTTGCACTTATTTGTGCCTTTCCTAACTCTATTTTTTTAAACAATGCATATGGTCACTCAATTTTCTCAAAACCATTTAATATATGATCTAGCCTCTCACCAGAAGTCTGTAGTGCACAATGCCACTTATATCAAATGTATGTAAAAGTGTGAGTTTTTTTTGGGGGGGGTCTCCATTTTGTTATATTGGTTTGTTTATTTATCAATGCACCAATACTATGTTCAGTATTATTATCCAGTGAGGCAATAAGTCCCACCTTTTTTTAAGAGTGGTTTGGTTATTCAAAGATAGCTGCATATTCATATATAGATATATAGATATATAGATATAATACACAAACACAAAAGAAGCTAGAATGTTTAAGTGGAATTTCTTTGGGGATTATTATTAGGATGTTGTTAAATCTACATATCAATTTGGAGAAAACTGACATCTTTAAAAATTCATTGAATCTAAAATATTGAATATATTTCTTATGTAGGTCTTCTTTGATGGTTTTCATTACAGATTTTCTTTATTCATAATGGTCACACACCTATCATGTTTTATGGATTCTTGTCAATACCTTTTGAAACTATTGTATTTAGTATCTTTAGCTTAATTTCTATTTGCCTATTGCTAGAGTTTTAATATATACTTAAATTTTACATATTGACTTTGTGTTTAATAAAATAAATTGAATGATCATTTTACTTATTATTTTTAAACAACAATACTTTCACTGGTGTATTTATTTATTTATAATTTATTTATTTTTGCCTTATCCGATGGGTTATAACCACTATGAAAATTATATAGAATTATGTATAATTAGATGAATGCAGTCAAAAGGTAAAAACTTCCAGTTATAAAATAAGTAAGTACTAGGGATGTAATGTAAACAGTTTTTAAGAGCAGTTTTAGGTTCACAGAAAATTGAGGGGAAGGTACAGAGAATTTCCAAATACCACCAGCCCACACACATGCATAGCCTTCCCGATCATCAACATCCACCACCAGAGTGGTGTTTACAAGTGATGCAACTACAGTAACACATCATAATCACCAAAGTCCATATTTACATTATAATTCACTCTTCATGCTGTACCTTGTGTGGGTTTGTGAAAATCTATAATGACGTGTATTCATCATTATATTATCATACACAGTATTTTCACTGCCCTACAAATCCTCTGTTTTCCATCTATTCATTCTTCCTTATCCCCCACCTTTAGCAAGTACTAATCTTTTTATTGTTACCATAGTTTTTCCTTTTCCAGAATGTCATATAGTTGGAATCACACAGTATACAGCCTTTTCAAATTGGCTTCTGTCACTTAGTAATATGCATTTAAGCTTTATCACATGCTATATGTGTCCTTTCATTTTTACATATAATGGATTACATTGACTGATTTTCTAATAATGAATCAAACTATAGTATAGTAAACCTTTATGTACAGAGTAATATTATATATATATATATGTTATATATATTATATATATATGTGTTATATATATGTTTTATATATATATATAAATTGATTTAGAGTTAGTATTTTGCTTAAGAATTTTGCAACTATATTTATGGATAAGATTAGACTATATTTTTTCTACTGACTTTTTTGTCAATATTTTCTAGGATACACTGTTATATAAAGAGTTCTGAAGTGTATACTCCTCTGTAATAACTGGAGAGATTATGGCAAATATTGAATTCATCTTTATATGAATGTTAAATACAATATGGTAATGGTGCCATTTAACATAGGTTTTCAAAAATTTTAAGGCAATTTTTGAAAAGTCTTATTTTCTAGAAATTTGTTTTTCATATTTAAAATGTCAATATTAACATGAAGTCATTCAAAATAACTATTTTTATTTTAATATCTTTATGATATGCATGATATATTTGATTCCTGATTTTGAACTGTACATTTTTTCCCCTTGATCAATCAAAAATAGACATTTGTTAATCATTTTTTCAAAGAATCAAATTCTTTGTTGTTTCTTTCCAGTGTATTAGAAATATATATATATATTTTTATTAATTTTCCTCTTTTATGTATAATTGTATTCCTTCTACTTGTTGTACTTGTTTTATTTTTTATGTTTGTAACTTATTGTGATCAATGCTTAAATCATTGATTTTTAAACTTCTATGTTACAATTCATGAAAACATGGTAACTGTACTTTTACTGTGTCAGAAACAGTACTTCCAGAAGTTTCATTTTTAATATTTTTTCTGTTCAACTAAGAACACTGATTGACACCCACTATACTTTCCTCATATACTCTTTTATGGAGTCATACTCATTTATTAAGGTATAATTTACATGTAGTAAAATTCTTACTTAAAATATTTAGTTCTATGAGTTTTTATAAAGTCGTATAATCATCCGTAATCAACATATAGAACCATTCTATCAAGCCCCAAGTTTTCCCCATTCACTTTTGTATTCCTCTTAACCCCTCAAAAGCACTAACCCATTCTGTTCCTAGAATTTTGTTTTTCCATAATTTCATGTAAATGTGTCTTTTGAGTCTGTTTTCTTTCACTTAGCTTAATAAATTTGAGATTCATCTATGTTGTTTTAAGAATCAGTAATTTGTTCCTGTTTATTGCTTAGTAGTATCCCATTTTATGGATTCACCTCAGGTTTGTTTTTTTCTTTTTAATACACTCTTCAAATGTCGAAGAACATTTGAGTTTCAATTTTAGGGTTTATGAATAATGCCTCTATACAAATTGATGTTAGAAGTTTTTTGTTTTGTTTTTTAAACATAAGTTAAATTTCACTTTGGTAAAGACCTGGGATTGGAATTTCAGTGTTGTATGTAAAATGTATACTTAATATTTTAAAAAATGTCAAGCTTTTTTCCAAAGAGGCTGTACCATTTTACAACCTACCAACAAAGGTCCTGTTGCTCTGAATACTCAGCCTCACTTAGTATTGTCTATTTTTCCTTTAATTTTGGCTACAACAATATCTATTCTGGTAGGTGTATAGTGGTGTCTCCCCTATCTTCTAGAGAAATCCATATTCAATGTTGTTTATATGTAACAAGTTCAGAATATGTTTTTTCCATGAATCTTCACAAGAGCAGTTTAGTTAGATTGATGGTGTTCTAAAGGTCTACAAAGTAAGATAATTTTATGAAACCTATATGACTTACTAGTTTGATGATTTAAAAATTCTGTTTGGGTCTTCCCTGGTGGTCCAGTGGTTAAGAATCCATGCTTCCACTGCAGAGGACATGGGTTCAATCCCTTTCAATCTCTGGTCAGGGAACTAAGATCCCACATGCTGCATGGTGCAGCCAAAACAAACAAACGAAGAAAACAACAACAATAGAGATTATTTTTGGAATATAACTCTGCAAACCCACGTTGGTTTTGCTTTATTGTTACTTCATAAATCAAATTAGGCTATTAGCCAGGGTCTTCAAGTAACTATATATGCATGTAAATCAAAATTTCAGCTGTTTATTTTAACTCTCTTTCTACGTTATCTTATCTGTACACATAAACAACCATCCAGTGCATTCACTGTATATTATAAAAAAGTCATTAGTCATATTTATTCCTTATTATTCTTAAAATTATCTTGCATATTATTATTAAGAATTACTATTACAACTATTATTTAATTTTGATTCATTGTGCTTACTCAGGATTAGATACAGCTGAATTTGAGAGAACATTTTATATAATTGTTTAAATAAGACTTATGTTTATATTTTTCTCATGCAACCCCAAAGTAACATGGCAACTTGATGATCATCATGAATTCGGGCTCCTTGTAGCTTAGTAGTGCTTTCCATAATCTAAATTGCTTCCTGATTGATTAATCATTTCTATCAGAGCTCTAAATGTGATAAAAAGTGAAAACACTTTTAAGGAAATTTCCTAGAATAATTCTGTGTACATCTCATTGCCTAGCTAGTCACATGGCCACTCATAACTTTATGGGAGGCTGACAAGTGCATTATTATTGTGTTGGCTGGAGAATATTTAACATAATAATAAATGAGTTTTATTAAAAAGGAAAATGGGGGAGTAGATAACCAGTCGGTGTCTAGCAGTTTTTGAACCATTCTAATTTGATCTTAATTTTTAAAGCTGAATTTGGAAAACTTGTAGCGAACAGAATGAAGAGGAAGTGAAGAGAGGTAGTTGCAATGTTTTCTATAAGAGATGATCAGTGAGTGGATTATTTCATTGGGATTGAGAATGAAGAATTTTTCTTTTAGTTCAACAGTTATTTTGAGTATCCATTGTTGCCATTTACAGTACTAAACACAAAGAAGATATTTCTAGCCTAAAGAAGCTCACAGTGTCCTTGAGGATATAAACAAAATAATAATTTCAATAGCAGAAAAGTCAAGATATTTTGAATGGACCTAGAGAAAGAGAAGAATCTGTCATAGCTCTGATGATTTTCATTTTTGTTAAGATATCACTTGCTAGTCAATATTAAGTAAAAGAGGAAATTGACAAAATAAAATGACCTTAGCAAATGAAGCTTGAAGGTAATGAGTTTGAAAGTGACTGTGGATATTTCAGCACTCCCCACTGTATCTGGCATATACAGGCACCCAAGAAATGTTTGGTGTGTAAATGAGAATGAATGGAGATGCTTATTATATACCCTACTTTGATTTTCAGTAGGCATATTAAAACCTGACTCAAAATATTGGGTGTCTGTAAGGTACAGATAAAGTGTAGATAAGGAACCCTTAGCATCTGCAGTCTACTAGTATGTCTTTAACTTAGCTAGCTGTCACTGGGTCTGGAGGGAGACCTGGAAAATATTGGAATATTTGAACTGATTAAAAAGATAGAGAAGTGAATAAGCCAAAAAAGAGTGTTGGTTAATGGCAAGTCAATATAAGACTAATAAATCACATTATTAACTTATTAATATAACAATAATATGTTAGACTATTATTATGTTGTTATATACAATAGGGATAAAAAGTTATTTTAATTATAGCATGGTAGCTTTGCTAAATTTGACATTTGGGTGTTTCAGAATTCATTTGTAGTAGTTGTATAAATATAACCAGTCCAGAAATATTGTGTTGGGTGTCTTTTTGAGTAATAACTTAAGACTGATCATCAGTAATGTATAATTCTTCACAGATTTCCCAGTTAGGGAATAAATACAGGAACAGAAGCATGGGGAATCTGAAGAAAACATGAGGTTTGGATTCAGATAGACTAATTGTGGTTTATCTATATAACCATTATATTACTTAACGTCTTTGAGTGCAAATTTTATAATATGTAAAAACAGATGGTAATATCTAGTATATAGCAGTTTTGTGAGACTGTTAAAACTTCTGGTAAGTTTTGATGGAGTGTCAGATGCATTATAGGATCTCAATGTCTCTTTGCTTATGTTTGCTTTGATTCTGGTTATCCTCTGTACAGCATTAGTAGCACTTCTATTCTCAGTGTTTCAAAATTGGAAAGGAATGCTTCTAAAACCATGGTCTACTCATCTTAGAATGAGTTAAGAACACTCTTAATTTTGTTGAGTTTATTGAGAAAAATAGAATCAGTTCTCAAGGAGTATTTTTTGCTCTTCATCATGTCTTTTTAATTGGGCAGGACCAGGAGAAAAGAAGAATTAACATTAGAGTCTGAAGTTTAAGACAGCATGAGGTTACAATGACAAGTATTTTTTGGTAACTGAGCTGGAAGTTTCAGTCCTCAACAACAAAGTACAACTGTCTATGGAATGCATTAGGGAAAAGCATGTACTTTCTGTATGATTATTGAGAAGTCCAAAGCAGTAGGATATGAGCAGGTGGTGAGAGATCAAGAATGAAGTGTTAATAAATAAAGTGCTGCAATCAAGGAGTAGAGGAGCTGATGCACTGTTGGTCTTATGAACACAATATTTGATCTGACAAAAAAGAGTGCTAATTAGAGTAAACAGAGTCTTCATTAGGAATTCATCACTTTCATATACTGGATTTCAAGAATCAATACGGATGTGATGCTACTAGCAAAACTCTGATAAAAGGTTGAATGCATGCATTTAGGACAGTGTTGTTGGAAATGGATAAGTGTAGTTATAGAAAGTGACTGTGAGAGATGCAATAAATAGTTGAAGAGGCAAAGGAAAGCAAAGATGCATAGCAGTATTTAGCTCATAGGGGGATGTGTTATGAAACAAGACTCGATAAGCAGGCATGCCTGTGGAATGCAAAATGTTGTCAGAAAATCAGAGATTAGTAAGTATCTTAGATCATATAGTATCAAAAAATAAAAATGAAAGGAGAGCGAGATAAGCAAGTATGAAGAGCATTACCAAAAAGAGGTGATTTATAAGAGGGCTGGGAAAGAGAAGTTAAAAATCTAGAGGGTTTCAACCCTGACCGAACTCACATTCTATATGATCATTATTGATCCTATAGATGCAAAAATCAGCATGAATGGTGGATTTTTATATTTGGAACTATATTATAGAATTTAAAAGTTCTATACATGTTTTATGGGATTGTTTATTTTATACCTCAGGATGTTTTATTGAAGCAGAAGGCCGGTATTGATTCACCCAATTTAGGAGACAGGCACTGAGAGATTTGTGAGGGCTATTTGGGGTGAAAACACAGATTAGCTTGGCATCCTAACTTCATTGTTTGAAGGTTATAGCAGTCTTCAATCAGCATATGTAATACTAAAAACTAGGGTCCTAGATAAGGTAATGAAGAATCCCTAAAGGTGAGCATAGCATCTAGGGGGCTAGCAATACTGGATGTAATGACAGGAAGGGAGTGCATGCTGCAGTTCTAAAGTTGGGTAACACGACACCAGCCATTGACACTGTGCCCAAAGAGAGGATGAGGCACTAAGCAGTTTAGGAGAAAATGTTTCAGAGTCCAGGGAATAACCAGAAATCCAAGTCTTGAGATTAGGATCTGAAATTCTGGCGTAAGTAACCCCATATCAATAAGAAGAAATCAACAAGCTTAAGGAAACCTCTGGTTTCAGGATTAGGATAACTAATGTGGGCACATTTAATGTTAAGCCCCATCATATTTGAATTGAATGGACTAAAAACGACTAAAATACTTTAAAGTTTTCCCTCATATTCAGAAATTATGTGGTAAGCATATGGATAATGAGAAACATCAATGGATCCAGTTGACAGTGGTAGGAGAAATGTGAAGATGGCATACTGTAAAAACTAATTATAAAAGTCCAGGAAATATATACAACTTGTTTTTCTTGCCAATTCTGATCACTATCTATAAATACAGTCTGGCCTTACAGTCTAAATATTACACTCCTCTTTTAAGAAAGTAAGTAAAATGCTTGACATTAGTATTTTCATTTCTTAGCAGAATTTGTTCTTCTTTCTCAAATTTCAACCTTTTTTTCTCCAAGTGACTTTTCTATATTATTCGGCACGTCAATTGTCTCTGCTATGACAACTGATCCCAAGATTTTCTTCTTTTACTCTCTTCCCTACTACAGATCTTGTCTCATAGTTATAAAATCCTCAGAAGAACTCCTCCTGGAACTCCAACTATGACAAGATTAAACCATTGACATCTCTTCCAAATCGGGTTCTCTTCCAGACTCTTCCGTATAGAGTTTACCCTAATTATCCATGAATTCAAAATTTGTGATTTCACCTACTCACTACAATTTATTTGTAATCCCAAAATTAATACCATGGCACTTTTGTGATCTTCTGTAGACATGCGTAGAACAGGAAAAAATGTAGGTCACTCAGTACACATGTTGCCAGCTGAGGTTCAAAGCGGCCATGCTCTGCCATCTTGCTTTGCCTCTCCTAATGTAAACAAGTGTTCTTTTAATTGTCTGTTTAGTGTCACATGTTTTGCATTTTTGTGCTGTTTGTTGGTGAGTTTTCTTTTTAAAGTGGCCCCCAGGTGTAGTGCTGAAGTGCTGTCTAGTGTTCCCAAACACAGGAACACTGTGATGTGCCTTGCAGAGAAAATATATCTTAGATAAGCTTTGTTTAGGTGTGAGTTACAGTTGTGTTGGCTTTGAGTTCAATGTAGATGGATTACAAATGTTCATATATATTGAAAAAGATGTCTTTAAACAGAAATGCACACAAGACAGGTTATATACTGATTGGTCAATGAAAATGTGACCAGAAGCTCAGGCAAACTTAACCCTGTATTTCCCCCAGGAGTAATGCTTCAGTATTCAATAATTCTGGCTCATGATGAATTTATGGAATAAAACTAATGCAAAATATGAGAATCAACTATATATTAGCAACTGCGTTATTCTTAACATCATTTATAATTTAGTATCTTAGGTTTTGGTCGTCTTTTTCATCATTCCCTCAGAGAATGGATAGGGCAGAGTTGAATTCTGGTTTGGGCTAGGAAAAAATTCTGGTAAGGAATGTGTGAGAACCAAGAGCAAAAAGTCATTGTCATGTAATGGCTCTGCTCTTTAAGAAAACAAGGCAAATGTAAATTAAGAATCATACAAGAAGGATGCAGAAAGTAAAAGTCATATGTAAACATTTCTCTCAATACATTTAGGGGCTTCAGTACCAAGTTATGGTTGGGTAGGGGTGGTTCTGTTAACAGTCACCATGTGTGCCCTGCATGTGACACACCATCCTGCCTTTCTGGCAGTGAGTGACCCCACATCACTCCTGATGTTCTTAGGCTTGTATCTATTCAGAATACTGGCATTTGTTTGTGTGTCAGTAGGTATATATTCTGTTGTTTTAAGAATTTGTTGTTTAAGCTTTCCTTCCACCAACTTTTGTCTCCTCTAATGTTTTTCTATTAAAAATGTTCACCTTGGGACTTCTCTGGTAGTCCAGTGGTTAAGAATCCACCTTCCAATGCCGGGGATGTTGGTTCAATCCCTGGTCGGGGAACTAAGATCCCATATGCCACAGAGCAACTAAGCCCCAGCACCACAACTAGAGAGAAACCCCTGTGCCACAACGAAGAGCCCATGTGCCACAACTAAGACCTGACGTAGCCAAATAAATAAATAAATAAATATTAAAAAATACATTCTAGGCAATTTCTTCTAAAAGAAAATAATGTTCACGTTAACACATGTAACAAAAGCTTTACACTGTCAGCCTTGCGATCTCCCTGGAAGAGGTGACCATGGTGAGAAACCGGGACCATTATTTCCTCTGTCCACAAGTAGAGGTAATATTAATACCACCTGCTCACATTTAACACAAAATGGCTGTGTGGATATTAAGCATATATGAAAAAATATTTCTATTGATTTGTGGTTTCTCAGAGCCTTTCACTCCTCCTAACCCTTTGGAGCTTCCCAATTGCCTATTAACATCATTTTCCAGAGAATGGGTGGCAGTCAAGCTAATTATTGATTATCTCCAACCAAAGGTGTCTCTCTGTGACCTCAATCCCTGTGGGCTGAGCTTGATTTTCTGTTCAAAGAAAATAGCTGGAGAAAGTCTGGATTTCTCTGTGATTTTTAAAATATTCAGTAAAGCCAAAACCATGTGAATCAAATGCTGCTATGTAGCAAAAGCTTAAGGATCAGTGTTTTAAAGATCTTTTAAATTGTGTATTCCAGTTCTAAGCTATTTTTCCCACCTACCAAGAATGTGACAAATACAATTAATCCTAGACCTGGAAGGAGATTTGAGGTTCCGTTTCAGTTGGTCTGCATTACAACAAGTGCACACGGAATTTTTCAGTGTTAAATTGTAATAATCTGCAAATACTGTAGAACTTCAGCATCAGAAGGCTCATGCATTTGGGTAATAGGAGGTGGTTTTGTGGAATTTGTGGACTGCAGCTTCAGCCTGAAAGAGTAGATATTAGCTGTATGAATGAGAGGGAAAAAGTAATACGAGGTTTGCAATCAGCATGGACACAGGCAGAGTGGGGAATAAAAAGATTGTCTGAATGCTGCAATACTATAGCTTCCTGGTGGAAAACGGGATTTAAGCATGGGACCAGATACACAGGGTAACTCCATGAATTTTTACTTGATATTAGAAGGGTAAGGAGGAAAAACTAAAAACAAATAATCAAGTTAAAAAGTGTCTCAGATGCCTAGCCTGGAGACAGTGGCAACCTGGCCCAATAATCTCATGGACTGGAGCTTAATGTGTCTTCTGCGACCTTTGCTGAAAAAACGTAGGATGGATTGTGGCAGATATGTGGTTGTTCCCAGGTTTCATGACCAATAATATCACCTTAAAAGTTTTCCCTTCATGACTTCTAGCTCTTCTGCTACTAAAGTAACCTCCTTAATGTCAATAGTTTTCTCACTCCAACCTGTTCATCAAAATTATCATCGAGAAAACCAAATCAGATGGTGTTACTTCCCAAATTATTATTATTATTATACTTTTTTTCTACATGTTTCCATTTGGATAATTTCTATTGATCTGTCTTGAAGATCACTGATTTTTTTTTTTTAATTTTTATTTTATATTGGTGTATAGTTGATTAACAATGTTGTGTTAGTTTCAGGTGTACAGCAAAATGATTCAGTAATACATATACATGTATCAATTCTTTTTCAAATTATTTTCCCATTTAGGTTATTACAGAATATTGAGCAGAGTTCCCTGTGCTATATGGTAGTTTCTCGTTGGTTATCTATTTTAAATATAGCAGCATGTACATGTCAATCACAAACTCCCAATATTATTTTTATTATTTAAAAAAAATTTTTTTTTAATTGCAGGTTCATGGCCTCTTGAATAAAGTTTATAGCCCTCAGCATGGCCATTGAAATACTTTACTACCTTTCTTTTAAATTTATCCCCAATCTCTTCCTGTTAAGAATTCTATGCTAAACATGCTAAACTAGTGTCTTACCAGATTAGCTTTTGTTTTACACACAGTTGTGCCTTTCTCCTTTCATATCTTTGGTCTGTAATGCCCTCCCCTATCCCTCAACCATCTTTAAAGTTTATATCTAATGTTACTTTCTTTCTAAAATCTTTATTCTCTTAAACTGGACCAATTTATACTCAGGGGAAGCAGATATGGTTAAGAAAACTTCAGATTTGGACAGAACTGCATTTAAATATATTTCATTTACCAACCCTGAGATCTGACTGTATTGATTCTTGGTTCTACACATTACAAGTATCTCCTTCTCTGTAAAGCAGATACAATCTGTACGTCACGTATTTTTTGATGAGAATTAAATGAGCTAAAGTATGAAATTCAGGACAATAGGACCACCTCACTAAATGAAAGTTCTTATTACTAATAACAACAAAGCAATCATCTCACTTTATTGTAATCAGTTCTTAATAGCTTTCCTCCCCTCCTGTATGGTAAAATTCTAGGGAAGAGATAGTATCATATTCATTTTTCTTTAATTCCTAATTTCTTTTACAGTGCCTGCTACATAGTAGGCATTCAACAATTATTTTGTTTACATCTGTGTAAAATTCATAGAGGTACACTGAAGATAATGTTAATAGTCTTCTTCATAAAGTTAGGAAGAGGTAAATTAAAACTGGAGGAAAAAAGAACTTTGAAAGCACAGTTTTCTATTATGTCTTCTTTAGCAGAATTTTCCAATGTTTAGTTTAGATAATCTGAGTCTTATGACAAAGAAAAAGAGGTCTGATCAAATAACATGTTAGATACAACACAGTACATCCTTATAAAATGATGTAGTTTTACATTAAAGCTTCAGGAGTTCCTTTAGTAATTGTTTAACACAGAATTCCCTAATATTCATGATTCTGCTTATTATGTTTGGGTGCATGGATAATGTGTACTTCCATCCATAGAAATATGGCATGTTCATAGGGAATTCTTCACAGTAAGATTGATCCTTTATAGTTAAATCAGCTTTATTTACATCTAATCTGAGTAAATTTTTCTTCAATGGAAAAAGCTCTTGCGACACCTTTATGTGTTTCTAGCTTATTTCAAAGGGACACCATGAGTACTTGTCTCAACTATCATTTGAATATCTGTACTTTACAATTACTTTTTTAAATTATTAATTCCAAGAAAATCCAGTGAAGAACAATGGTTTAAAATAAACTAGCAGTTAAATAAATAAATAGATTATTGGAAAATATCTAACAAGGGTTTATGGATCTTGGACATTAAAACTTTAGACTAAGTGAAATAGTGACTGATATTATTCTCAAGAATCTGTACAGAAATTATTTTTTCATCCTTAAAAAGTAAAAGAACAAAAATAAAAGCAAAACAACCTTTTCCTTACCTTTCATTTGTGATTCTTGGACATTGCTTTACAAGAGAGTTATGCATCAGAGAAAGCAATAGAGCAAAAATGACAATGACCTTGGAAGAAACATTTTAAATTCTCAAGATGTTCCTTTCCCCTTTGATATATTTTTAAGACGACATAGAAACAAGAATCTCCTTATCCTGTTTACCCATAGGAACACAGTGGAAACTTGTTTGAAACTCAAGTTCTTCATAATACTGTAAAGGAGGGACTTTGCAAAAGAAGTATACCTGGAACCAACACAGACCACACATGAAGAAGTTGCTTGCTCTTCTAAGGTACATTCATGAATTGTCCTTCCTGATGCCAGATGATAAAGAGCTAACTGCAGCTTTTCTTGTGTGTGCTATGAGTGACAGGATCTGTCACTTCAGTGACATTTTGTATTTAAGATGAATTAAGAGATGACTTTGGTAATTATGAGAATGATTTCCATTTGTGAAGGTTTGAGATCATTTGAAGTTTAATGATCTGAACTCCAACAGTGATGCAGGTCTGGGGCTACAGCTAAAGGGGTCCAAACTGCCCAACATTCATGATCCACATGATTGTTTTAGCAATGTATTCTCTGGGATTGCAAACTAGAATTTAGTTGTGTTGTTACAAACATGATACTACCAAAAAGAAAAGTTAATCGTGGCTGTGTTCATTTACTGTTTACCAAGCAGTAGTTTTCACATTTGATCATCTGCAGCATTATGCTGATGATCAGCAAATGTTTACTAAAATATTAGACAGTAAAATATGCTATGTGAATATTTCTGATTTGAATTGTTCCACGTGTCGCCAAAATGGGACTGCTATTATGCTAACTATCAACAATAGAACTTCAAAAGCATAGACTCAGACCACATGGGTGATCTTTTACCAGTGATTAACTGTGTGTCTTCAAGTGAATCTTTTTGGGTTACTGAGGACTAGTTTTCTCATGTGTAAAAAATAAGTTGGACTGCAGTTTTTATGGTAACCAATTCAACCAAATTCAATAAAATAGGTTGAGAATGGTGCTTTTAAAAAACTAAAATAGAGCCAAAAATTGTAAAAGACAAATTCTTACAGATTGCATGATCATGCAATTATACAAAATGTGTACAATTCCCTATCATGAGCCTAGCACTCCTAAGTCACCTTTTTTTCTTCACAGTAATGCCATATATATTTTTCTTTCAAAATCCATAATTAATTTCATGAATGTCATTACAGCAAATGATATAATTACTCGTTAGAGTTGTGGGCAATCATTTAAAAAGCCGTTAAGAATTAGTCATTGTCTTTTCTTTGATTTGTTACCTAGAAACCTTATTAGTCCCCCCCTTCCAGAGGCATGATTAAAGGGAAAAAGTATGTGTTGTAGTATCTGTTTTCAGCTTGTGAATAAAAATGATTTTTAATGCTATGTCTTTAAGACAGAGAGATTTTCCATCCTATTCTTTTAAACCTGAAATGATTTACCACTCCCAATCCTCAAAAGACTCTGACACAACACCAGCCCATGAATAACCCCCTGTTAGAATTTCCATAGAACTTAATCACAGCTTTATACAATGAGGAGGAAACAAAATATTTTATAGATTATATATTTTATCTCCCTTGTTACACATATGAGGAAACTGAGGGCCAGTGAATTAAACGTCTTGAAGAATGATTTATTTACCACAAGGGTCCCCAGATTCCTCTCAACTCTGGAAGCTACTCCCTTTCCCCTTTTCTTCTGTTTGTATACTCCCTACAGTTCTTATAAATAAACCAGTGGATCTTTATCTCTTCTTTCACACTGATATTCAGGTACTTCACATTGTATAACAATATTCACACATCTCCCACTTTATACTCCTAACCTCTGCATAACCATCCTTTCAGATTCAGCACATGTCCTAAATTATCCATAAAGTCATCTTTAATCACTCCAGCCAACAGCAAGCTCACCTTTCTTTAAACATTTGTAGTCTTGTATCTTTTCATTATAGGTAATATTTATTGAGTGCTTGTTCTGTCTTCGCAAACCTATATTGCATACTTTGCTACCTATTGTTTCTGAGTATTGTCTCTGGTATAGATATTTCAAACTGTTATTTAATCTTTTTGTTTTATAACAATAGAAAAGACTATGCCATCTATAAATACACAGTGTAAGCTCTTTGAGGGAAAAGGTCAGGGTCCATTAACACAATATTTTCAGGCTATAGCATACTATTATATACATAGTAAGTATTTAGTACAAAACTGTTGACTGGCAGACTGTCAATTTTATATCCCTCTATTTGCTTGAGGGATATATATCCCCCCCCATATATATATATCCCTCTCTTTCTTCTTTTTACCAAATGTCTGTTCATGTTTATTTTCATTTTCTATTTGTGAATGGAATGGAAACTCTTCTTAATATCTTGATAAAATTGTCAGAGGGGAAACTGCATTGACTACGGGATTCACTGGGTCCTTCCTTAGACCTCTTGCTTAGCCTGCTATGGAAACTGTTTTTACGTTGTTTTTTCCATTCTCATCTTTTTATTTTTCACAGGATATGTTTTAGCGTTATTTAAGACAAAAACAAAACAAAACAAAACTGTTTATCTCTCAGTGATGTTATGCATCTTTGTAGAATACTTCCTTTTTTCTTTATTATTATATACAATCTTACACTCTTTAAATTTGATATGTTCTTATACTTCTTACATGTAAAGAAAAGCCTGAATAATGTTATCTTCTTACAATAAATCTAAAAGTAAATAATATTTAGTACTTGCTCACTCAGGAAGAGTTTTGCAAAATACATATTACTCAGTGGAAATAATTAGCAGATTCTGCTTTTCCATATAAGCAAATGGAGAAACACACAAAATAAGGTTTAAAAAAAAACACATAGAAGTAAATGTTTATATTTTCATATCAGGTGAACCACTAATCAGCTGTGCATCATAAAATGACTTTTCCCTTACAATGTTCTGATGATTTATACTGATGTGTAAATAATATTCATTTGTAATGGACAAATTATTTTCAGTCAAGTGAGCAGACTGAAACTTTGACACTAAAGGGTCCTACCAGGCGAAGGAGGGATAGGTGTGGGATGAAAGAGACAGAACCAGCTGTATGTGATGGGAAGACAGCCAGGTTAGGTCATTAGAACACAGACTTCAAACTACATGGTGGCCTGAGTGAGGGAGACATAAGTGGCAGTTTGGGGATGCACATTCAGCTACAGTAACAGAGGTCTTGCAGCTGACTCAGAAGATTTGGTGTCAGGTATACGATGAAATAGAAGTTGGGATTAGAAAGTAATCATTCCAAATCAGGAGAAAGGGAAAAGCAAGTGGCCACCTGATTACATTAAAATGGAAGAGGAAAAAGAAAATAAAAAGGAAAAAAGCAAACAATCTGGTAACTAGAACTGGTACACATGGTCAAAGGAAGCCAAGCAATCTTCAAATTTAATTTTTAGTGAGATATTTTTAGGAGGAAGAATGGTATCAGCAAACCAAATAGATCATATTTTGGATTTTTGTTATGTCCTCTTGAAAGAGAAAATCATAGGATATTAAAAACCTGGAATGTTCTTTCTTCTATGGAGATTTTTCATATATTTTGTAATCCAGCAAAACACAGCTCTATTCCTTTGTATGGCTTTCTTTACTGTTTTTTGTTTGTTTGTTTTTCTAAAGGATGTTTGAAAGGCTTCTTCCTATTTGTGAGGCAGGGGCTGGTGGCAGCAGCCGCGCTTGGACAGGTTCCCGTTTCCTACCTTCCTCATCTCTGCTGGGCATGCGCGCAGTCTAGGGTTCAAGGTCGCCTGTCTTTCTGGCTTGTGCTTACGCTGGCTGGCCCGCAAGCTGCCTAGAGTCAGGGCTGCCTGGGAAGCGGTGCAGGCCAGGCGGCACAGGGCGCCCGACGCTTAGGGGGAGACAGAGCAGGGCAACCCCTTCTCCCGGCACTGAGATGTGGATCCAGGTTTGCACCATCCATGGCTCCCAGGCACGCACCATTGAAGCCATGTGTTGCAAAGCCACAATTGAGGAGCTGCGTGAGCGTGTGTGGGCGCTGTTCCACGGGTGGTCCGAGTGCCAGCGCCTCTTCTACCCTGGCAAGCAGCTGGAAAATGGATAAGCTTTATTTGAGTATGATGTTGGACTGAATGATATAATTCAGCTACTAGTTCGCCCAGACCCTGACCTTCCCAGTATATCTGAAGAGACTGATGCACCGGCCAAATCCTGTTCTAATAGTCCATGTAAAGGAAACACCAATGGGAAGACCTTCCAATCAGCCGGCTACATCAACTCATGATTTTCTTATTGATCCTGGCATTGGACTAAATAAGGGTGTTTTGGGCGTGTGTTTGTGTTTAATCAAATACTTGGACACCGAAGACTCTTCCCTAAATGTGGCTACAGGCATTTCTCAGAGATACTGTGGATTTGGTTCCAGACTACCGCGAGGAAGCATGTATCACAATAAAGCAAGTCACATAAATTTTTGGTTTTCTAGTGCATTTAAAAATTATGTCTACACTCTAGTCTCTTAGATGTATGATAGCATATTGTCTAAAAAAACAATGTACATACCTTGATTTAAGATTGCTTTGTTGCTAGGGACTGCTGACCATCATCTGAGCCTTCAACAGGTCATGATCTTTTTGCCAGTGGAGGGTCTTGCTTGCATGTTGATGGCTGATGGCTGATCAGGGTGGTGGTGGTTGTGGCAATTTCTTAAAATAAGACAGCAGTGAAGTTTGCCACATCGATTGACTCTTCCTTTCACAAACAGATTCTCTGTAGCATACAAGGCTGTTTGATAGTATTTAACCCACAGTAGAATTTCTTTCTGAATTGGAGTTACTCCTCTGAAACCCCACACCTGCTTTATCAACTGAGTTTATATACCATTCTAAATCCTTTGTTGTCATTTCAACAATCTTCACAGCATCTTCACCAGAAGTAGATTCCATCTCAAGAAGCCACTTTCTTTGCTCATCCATGAGAAGCAACTCCTTATCCAATCAAGTTTTACCATGAGACTGCAGCAATTCAGCTACATCTTCAGGGTCCACTTCTAATTCTAGTTCTCTTTCTACTTCCATCACATCTGCAGTTATTTCCTCCACTGAAGTCGTGAACCCCTCAGAGTCATCAATGAGGGTAAACATTACATAACCTATATCAGTGAGAATAGGAGGTGATTTGTAGTGTTTACCAATTTTTTGATGTAAAAACCCCCACCAAGGCGGATTTCACGCCACCAATGTGATATCCCTAAATGCAGAGCTGTGTATAGATGTACACAGTTGGCAACAGCACATCACTCACTTGCACATTTTTATTGCTATTATAAGTATCAGGATGCTTATTGTGGTGGAATATAAATATCTATGGGTATCTTTGATAATTTATTTAAGGTATATTCATAAAACTGAGATTACTATGTTAACATTTTTAAAGCTCTTGATCACTACTTCCAGAAATGCAGAATACACTTACTTTTCTTTTTTTCTGTTTGTTTGTTTTTAACATCTTTATTGGAGTATAATTGCTTTATGTTGATGTGTTAGTTTCTCCTGTATAACAAAGTGGATCATCTATACATACACATATATCCACATATCTCTTTCCTCTCACATCTCCCTCCCACACTCCCTATCCCACCCCTCTAGGTGGACACAAAGCACCGGGCTGATCTCCCTGTGTTATGTGGCTGCTTCCCACTAGCTATCTATTTTACATTTGGTAGTGTATATATGACCATTCCACTCTCTCACTTCGTCCCAGCTTACCCTTCCCCCTCCCCATGTCCTCAAGGTCATTCTCTACATCTGCATCTTTATTCTTGTCCTGCCCCTAGGTTCTTCAGAACCACTTTTTTTTTTTTATTCCATATATATGTGTTAGCATATGGCATTTGTTTTTCTCTTTCTGACTTACTTCACTCTGTATGACAGTCTCTAGGTCCATCCACCTCACTACCAAAAACACAATTTTGTTTCTTTTTATGGCTGAGTAATATTCCATTGTATATATGTGCCACATCTTCTTTGTTCATTCATCTGTCGATGGACACTTAGGTTGCTTCCATGTCCTGGCTATTGTCAATACTGCTGCAATGAACATTGTGGTACATGACTCTTTTTGAATTATGGTTTTCTCAAGGTATATGCCCAGTAGTGGGATTGCTGGGTCATATGGTAGTTCTACTTTTAGTTTTTTAAGGAACCTCCATACTGTTCTCCACAGTGGCTGTATCAATTTACATTCCCACCAACAGTGCAAGAGGGTTCTCTTTTCTCCACACCCTCTCCAGCATTTATTGTTTGTAGATTTTTTGATGATGACCATTCTGACCAGTGTGAGGTGACACTTCATTATAGTTTTGATTTACATTTCTCTAATGATTAGTGATGTTGAACATCCTTTCATGTGTTTGTTGGCAATCTGTATATCTTCTTTGGAGAAATATCTATTTATGTCTTCTGCCCATTTTTAGATTGGGCTGTTTGTTTTTTTGATATTGAGATAAAGGAGGCAAGAATATAACATGGAGAAAAGACAGCCTCTTCAATAAGTGGTGCTGGGAAAACTGGACAGCTACATGTAAAAGAATGAAATTAGAACACTCCCTAACACCACACACAAAAATAAACTCAAAATGAATGAAAGACCTAAATTTAAGGCCAGACACTATAAAACTCTTAGAGGAAAACATAGGAAGAACACTCTATGACATAAATCACAGCAAGATCATTTTTAACCCACCTCCTAGAGAAATGGAAATAAAAACAAAAATAAACAAATGGGACCTAATGAAATTTAAAAGCTTTTGCACAGCAAAGGAATCCATAAACAAGACGAAAAGACAACCCTCAGAATGGGAGAAAATATTTGCAAACAAAGCAACTGATAAAGGATTAATATTCAAAATATACACTTTCTTTTCAAGTACCCACTGAACATATGCCAAGATAGACTACATTCTGGGCCATAAAATGAAACTTTGACCTGTAATGGAACCCAAATAGAAATCAATAATAAAAAGGTAACAGGAGAAGTTTCAAACACTTGTAAATCAAACAACACACTGACTCATCCATGGGTCAAAGAGGAAGTCGCAAGAGAAATACAGAATCTACAATGAACTGAATGAAAATGAAAATACAACATACCAAAATTTATAGGACACAGCTAAAGCGGTGTTGAGAAGGATGTCTACACCATGAACTGCACATGTTAAAAAAAAAGGAAAGATCCCAATAATCTAAGTTCCCACCTCAAGTATCCAGAAAATGAAGAGCAAAATCCAAAGCAAGGAGAAGGAAACAAATGATTAAGATAAGTACAGAAATCAATGAATTGACAATGGAAAGTGATAGAGAAAATCAAAAAGCTGGTTTTCTGAAAATATTAAGAAAACTGTAGAACTCTAGCAAGACCACCAAAGAGGAGGGAATACACAAATAGCCAATATTCAGAATGAAACAGGGGATAGCACTATACACACCACAGTCATTAAAAGGACAATAAAGAAATGCTATGAGCAAGTCAACACTAGTGAAACTGATGACTTAGATGAAATGGATCAAGTCCTTAAAAAGCCACAAACTACCACAACTCATCTAATAGGAAACTGATACTTTGAATACACATACAACTATTAATGAAATAGAATTCTTAAATAAAAAACTCTCAAAAAGAAATCTTCAGACATAGATAGTATCACTAAAGAATTCTACAAGCCAATTAAAGAAGAATTACCACCAATTTTATACAGTCTCTGCCAGAAAATAGAAGAGGGGTGGCTGCCCAAGTTATTTTATGAAACTAGTATTACACTGATACCGAAAGTAGACAATGACAATGCAAGAAATGAAAACTACATATCAATATTTCTCATGAATTTCAATACAGAAACAGCTTGGAGATAGTGTGGGTTCAGTTCCAGATGAACACAATACAGCAAATATCACAGTAAAGTGAGTCACATGAATTTTTTGACCTCCCAGTACATATAAAAGTTCTTTTTTTTACACTATACTATAGTACTCTAAGTGTGCAATAGCATTATGTCTTTAAAAAAAAACCCAAAATGTACATAACTTAATTAAAAATATTTTATTGCTAAAAAATGCTAACCATCTTCTGAGCCTTCAGTGAGTCATAATCTTTTTGCAATAGTAATAACATCAAAGGTCACTGATCACATAGCACCATAACAAATATAATAATAATGAAAAAGTTAGAAATATTGCAAGAATTACCAAGATGTGACAAAGGGAATGAGCAAATGCTGTTGGAAAATGGAACCAATAGACTTGCTTCACACAGGGTAGCCACAAACCTTCAATTTGTAAAAAAAAATAAAGTGAACACAATAAAACAAGGTATGGCTATACATAAGTCCATAACAAAACATTAGCAAATTGAATTCAGCAGTATATAAAGGCAAATATACAGTATAACCAAGTGAACTATATCCCAGGGTGCATGGCTAGTACAATATTCATAATATACCAATGTAATCTACCATCTTAACTATCTAAAAAGAAAAATCACATGATCATACCAATTTTTTCAAAAACGGTATTTGATAAAATTCAATATCTACCATGATAAAACTCTCAGAATAGTAAGGATAGTAGTGAACTTCCTTAACTTGATAAAGGACATCTATGGAAAACCTATAGCTAACTATATACATAATAGTGAGGGAATAAGTGCTTTCTCCCTAAGACCAGGAACAAGGCAATAATGTCCACACATATCTTTCTTATTCAACATAGTACTAGAAATTCTAGCCAGTGCAATAAAGCCAAGAAAAAGAAACAAAAGTCATTCATATAGTAAGGGAAGAAATGAAACCATCTCTATTTGCAGATGATACATATATATGTGTGTATATATATGTATATGTAAGTATATATATATATATATATATATATATATATATATGGCTTATATTCTGAAGAAATACAAAATAGTGATTAAATAAATTAAAGAAGATCTAAATAAATGGACAGGCATACGGTGTTCATAGATCAGAAAACTCAACATAGTAAAGATGACAATTATCCACAAGATGATATGTTTCATGCAGTTCCTGTAAAATCCCAGAAAGATATTTTTGTAGGTATAGACAAGATTATCTTAAAATTATATGGAAAGGCAAAGGAGTTAGAATAACTTAACAAATGTTCAAAAAAAAAAAAAAGATTAGAGTAGGAAGAATCCGTCTATTTGATGTCAAGATTTATTAGAGTTACTATAATTAAAACTGTATGGTGTTGGCAATGGATAAACATATAAAGCAATGAGACAGAATAGAGAAACCAGAAACAGATCCACAGAAATATACCCAAATGATTTTGACAAAGCTGTAAAAGTAATTCAATGGAAGAAATGTAGCCTTTTCAATAAATGGTTTTGGGCAATAGGTAATCTATAGACCAAAAGTGAACTTTCATCAAAGTCTCATAGATTACACAAAAATTGACTCAAAATAGATCATGGACATTATGTAATATGTAAAACTATAAAACTTTTAGACAAAATGGGTGAAAACCATCAGGATCCAAGTCTAGGCACAGATTCTTGACTTGATACCTGAAATATTACACATAAAAAGAAAATTGGATAAATAGGACTTCATAAAAATTAAAAGACTTTTGCTTTGTGAAAGATTGTATTATGAGGATGGAAAGACAAGCTACACACTTGGAGGGAAATATTTTCAAATTACGTATCTGACAAAACACTGCTATCTAGAATATATAGAGAACACTTGCTGTGAACAGAATATTTGTCTTCCCAGAATTCATATGGTGAAGCCCTAAACATCAATGGGATGATATTTGGAGGTGGAGTCTTTGAAAGATAATGAGGTTTTGATAATGTCATGTGGTATGACCCCCATGATGAGATTAATGTCCTCATAAGAACAGGAAGAGAAACCAGAGGATGCTCCCTCTCTCACTCTCCCTTTCTCTCTCCTCCACTCCCCTCTCCTCCCCTTCCCCCTCCCCTCTTCTCTCCCCTCCTCTCTCTCTGCCATGTAAGGACACAGTAAGAACGTGGCTATATGCAAACCAGGAAGAGAATCTTCATCAGGAACAGGATTGACCAGCATCTTCATCTTGAACCTCTTAGCCTCTGGAACTATAAGAAATAAATGTTGTTTAAGCCGCACAGTCTATGGCATTTTGTTATAGCAGCCTGAACTGAGACAATATTCAAAACTCAACAGTAAAACTATCAAACAATCTGATGATGTGTCAAAGACATGAAGAGATATTTCACTGAAGATAATATACAAATGGCAAATAAGCATATGAAATGATTCTCAATATCAGTCACTGGGGAAATGCAAATTAAAATGACAATTAAATATCATAACATACATATTAGAATGTCTTTTTTTTTTTGATGTGACAAAACTGAATCACACATACATTGTGGTAAAAATGTAAAATGATGCAGCCCTATGAAAAATAGGTAGTTTTGTAAAATGCTAAATATGAAGCTACCATATGGCCCAGCAATTAGACTCCTAAGTATTTATCCTACAGAAATAAAAAGTTATTATCACATGAAAACAATTAAAGAATATAAGATAAAATGTCATACTCAAAATATCCATAAATATTATCCAAACCAGGAAAATACACCTATTTTTTAAACTAAGAACTTTATGGAGAATATTTTAAAATATTATTAGAGCTCATAACACAGAAACTATATACTATTTCCCCATGGATGCCTAATGGGAAGGAAAAGTCAATATCATTAAGAGGTCAAACGTTTCCAATTAAACTATAAATCAGAGTAATCAATCACATTATCAATTGAAATTCAAAAAACTTGACAATGTGATTTCAAAATTCTTATGGAAGATCACTAAGCCATTAACAGGAGGAATTATCTGATGTTTTAATAAAATTTTAAGTATGTATAGTAATTAAAGAAACATTGTATTGGTAAAGGGAGAGACTAATAGTCACACAAAATAGAATAGAAACCCAGGAACTGTGGAAATTTGATATTTCACAAAGACAGCATAAAAGAAAATAGGATGGACTAGTCATTTAATTGTCTTAAGTTATTTGGTTATACATATTGGAAAAAATAATACATCAGATATAGGTCTCAAAATGTAAACATGCATGTACTTTCAGTAAGGGTAAGACCTAAACGTAAAAAGGAAACATAAAAATTTTCATTAGAAAATGTTCAACAATTTATTTGTTTTAATTTGAACACAGAAAGGATTTTTAAACAAGAAAAAGAAAAATTGATATTTGTTTAAATAAAATGTTTTGAGGCATTCTGAATGGTGCTGAAATCTTATCCCAGTTGTATACCACAGTTTAAAAAATTCTGAGTCATTTTTGTTTCAAGCAATCACCAAAAGTACCCTGTTAATTTATTATGTACAAAGGTTAACATGGTTAAAAAAAATTGTGGAAATCTTTACATAGATTCAATTATTATATTCAGTTCTCTTTTGGATATGTTCATAGATCAGGTTTTTGAGGTTGGAGTTAAAATAAACAGTGGGTAAAAATAGGTAGAAAAAGTGGGTCCTGGCAAGATTTGAATGGAAATCAGCCAATAGGTTTGATTTTCCCACTAGCAGAGTGAAAAATATGTATTACTAATTGCAAATTTTTCATTCCTCTCCAATATAATGTTGGGATACTCTCTTAAACTTTATGCCTCATTTTCCCCATGTATTAGGCCAAAAGAAACTAGCTGAGCACCAAAAGTGTTGAACTGAGAGTCAGGATGCCCATCTTCCAGTTATAGCTACGTTCCTTACTTTTTCCTCTGATAACTGGCAAGGCATTTGTTTCTTGGGACTTCAGTTTCCTCTCTATTAGGTGAAAAGTTTGGGTTAGATCACTGGTTCTCAATCAACCAAGACTCAACACTCTTATTTTGCTTCAAATATATGGTAAACTTTCTTTTTTATCATGAATTGAAAATAATAAAAAGGTAGTTTACCTATGTATGTATTTTTAAACTAACAAAAAGACATTAACAATAGTGGAAAGAAGAGATGAAAATAAATATTTATAATGAAAATAATGCGTAATTGCTAAGCTTGACTACATTAAAAGACTCCCCTTAGGGGAAGATATAGAATGAATTTCCAAGATAATATCAAGTCTAAAATCTTATGATAGATATGCATTCAAAACTCTTTTGCATTTGACATTGCCATAATTTTGTATATATATATATATATATATATATATATATATATATATATATATATATATATATATATATAATATATATACTTCCCTAACAAAGAGGATTAATACTGGATTTTAAAAATTCAAGTGTATTCTTTCTGTATCCAAATTAGTATTAAATACCATTTTCTTCTATGCATTTGTTGATGTGTATTCAGATAATCCAAACTCAAAAGCAAGGGAAAACATCTGTACTACTATGAATCTGTTAAAAATATCTTACTCCATAGAATGAAAGCTTTGTGGGACTATTGAATCTCAAAACTGGCAAGATTCTCTGAAGCTTATCACTTGATAAAGAAAGCTACACTATCCTAGACCACACGTATATTCAGCTCTCTCTTGAACACATTTAGGAATGGTGATCGCATTGATTCACAGGATTTCAAGAGACAACAAACCAACCCGCACTCCAGGAATCTAAAAATTCTTTCAAAATTCAACATTTTCATGTGATTTTTGCAACCCTTTGGCAGAGACTGCTCCCCCAGTCCTTCTGTAAACGTGGTCAGGTAGGATGTTAATAGTCACAGCTAAGCTATGTCTTAGCTGTGGCTGAAAAATTGAAGATGACAAGCTATATCTGCATATCCCCCACTCCACATGAATATGTTATTTCCTCTTCATATCCAGCAATAAAGACATATAATAAATGACTCTATGATGTACGGTGGTTCTCCAGCATTAAATTATGTTTTTCACTTTAGGGGTTATTCATAGAACATGTAATGTACCTGGAAGGTCCTTCCATGAGCAATACTGCTTGCTAGTGCTGAACCACGTTTAAATCTCCATAGACTCACATTACAATTTCTTGTTCCCCTGATTGTTTTATTCGACTAATGACTTTGCAATATCACATTCAATTGAATAATTATACAATGAGAGTTGCTGAATGCCCATCTTTGCTACATTAGAATTATTTATAAATGTAGTTTTTCTATTCCATTAAGCAGTACCACCTTTTAATGAGACATAAGCACGACAAGGCAGACACAATGATATGTCACAAACAAGAGAAGAAAAACACAACTTGGGTAGGCAGAAATGTTAATGGAATATCAGTCAGGAAAAGCAATTTTTATTTATCATCACAGAGCAATATAACTGGAAGAGACCCCAGGATAGCCTCAACACACACACATACACACAAACACATACACACACACACACACACACACACAAACACACACACACACATTTGACCTGTTTTTCATTTTGCATGGATGATTAGTAGCAGAGCCAAGCCCCCAAATTTTAGAACAAGATTTGCTTTCCTCCTGAAATCCCCTGGGCCCTGTCCTCAGAGCATGGATCATATGTGTGCTTACTTTTCTTGAGAACTTAAGGGAAAAGTTATTTTGTCTTTTTTTTTTTTCCCGTATGTCCATACTCTCAGTATGTTCTCCTGTTTTTGTTTTGTTTTGTTTTGTTTTTTACCATATTGTCCCTCTTTAAACTCAGTTTAAATCTGACAGTCTGGTGCTATTTATGAAGGCCCCATTGGGATGACAGATGGCAAGACTGTTAGTCTCTCCTGTGGGTGCCTGGCCATGGGCCATAGGTTATTCATTTCTGGTTTTTAGTTCAAGTGTGAAATGAGAATTCGTTATAACATGCTACTTTGGAAAGAGCAGAACCTAATTTTAAAATGCCCTTAATTTAAGTGTATCTGCAAAATTAATTAGGAAAACTGTAAAAATATTTTACATTGTTTAACCAAATGTTTACATTTAAAAAAATATTCTTAGTCACAGAATATCTGGGCATTTTTTGTTTTAAAAAATGTTTTATTTTTAATTTTGTGTATGTATTAGAACTTTAGGCAGGAAACCATTCCAGAACCATACTAATCATATGTTTAAATCAAATAATCAGGTACCTGTTATGTCTTTATATATCTAGAGCCTCATGTCATGAGAGAGTTACAAGGATCATGTCCTTAATTTAGGGAAATGCCACTTCATTGCATATAGAGATATACCGCATTTAAAAAAAACACAATCAATGTTATAAACTAGTGTCGTGTGTGCCTTGGGTGCTACTGTGAAAATCAAGATTAGGAGATTGTTATTTTTTTCCAATTCAACTTCAACCAGAGCAGCTGTGTTTTATCTGGTTTATGTATGAGACAAATCCTAATCATTGGAGGTGAGAAATAGTTTTGAGTAAGTTCCAGCAATTATTAAATCTTCAAAATTCAGTCACACCAGTAGTATCTGCATTTCCTGGAGAAAGGATTATGTATATATAATGCCAAAAATATTTCATTATCTCATGACCCAAATGTCTTGGTTAGGAGATGTCCCTAAAAAGAGGCCCAAGAGAAGAATTAGCAATTCCACATTGAAACAATGATCAGTATTGTAGGAAAGGCGGTGATATGAGAGTTATGGGCATTTCCCCAGTTTCAATAATGATAAGATGCAAAGCACAGCTTGGAGCATCTTGCCAGAGAAGGTATCCCACATGGGCAGAGTCCACAGTGATTTTAGAGCAGGGCAGTACTCGGTTGTGTTGTGATCAGTGGTGGAGGTAAGTGAAGGCAGTGGCAAGAGCCAGTTTGGAAAGGGAGGCAAAGGTGTTTTGTGGGTGTTCACCAAGCAAACTGGGTGCTCCCAAGAGTGAAGAATAAAATGCTTATTAATGCTATTTTATTTTCCTCTGCAGTCTAGTGAGATCTGGGGACTTCCCAGTTTTATTCAATAGTTAGACATATTTCATTGCTTTGTGATTTTTATCTATTTTTTAAGACTAGAAAAAGAGATTTCCTTCAAAAATTATGTTATCTATTTGCTTCTAATAATGATAAGAAAGAATATTTGGGAAATAGGAAATTTATAAAATGGAGTTTTGTCAACATTGTTATTTTGTTATTTTCTCGGGTAAATACAGTTTGTCTGTGGTCATAAACTACAATATATTATTATAATAACTATACATTCATAAAGATGACCTTTGTAACTAAAATTCCCAAACTGCAAAACTGGTTAAAAGCCTGGAATTTTGGTCTCAGGTTGATCTGCATTTCAACCCTAGCTGTACAATTTTACTGAATATGTTATTTAGAACATAGTTCTTAAGCTCTCTGTATAATGGGGTAACTGTTGTGAGGCAAACTCAAAATAGCACTTACCTCTGTGGTAAGTATTCAGTTAGCACAAAGTCATAGCAATTGAAATTGTGTACTGAAAAAGGAAAACAAATCTTCACTGAGGCAGTCTGGGGAAGACAACTTTGGAAAAGGGTCTTCACAGCCACGTTGAAATTCTACAACAAAGACAGTTATCAGCTATGCATAATTGACACCTAGTTTCTTTTTTACAATTAGTAGAGCATGGAATTGTTAATTGGTTTACAGTTCTTCCTGCTGTGTTCATTTTCATCCACACACGCCTATTTTAGAGGACTTCTCAGAATATTTTTATCATTGAAATCATATATTTCTGATATTTAGAATTTATGCAGCAGCTTAATGAATTTCTGCAAGATTCATTTCCAAAACATGGAACTTGTGAAATGTTAAAGTATGTCTCATTCATTTCTGAAAATGAACCACCCTGGTGTTGAAATTGTATAGTCATATCAGAAATGTCACAAAGGGGGCCATTTTCCTGTAAGGCATCACTTTTCTGTTTAGACTGAAAGTGATAAAGAGGGCAAGGCAAAATAATAGATGCTATGCCTCATTCTGAATGCTTTTTTACTCTAAAAAAAACTGCACAGCCATCTGTTATCTGTGTGTCAGTTTGTTGCTAGTGAGTGACATTTTTCTTTTTTATTTGAGAAGAAATTTATGGAAATGCTGAGCAAAGTTAATTTGAGAACATACCATGATATTAATAAAGCACCTATATAAATTTTAAATCCTCATTATCTTTTCCATTTATGGACTTGGTTTAGGTCTTTAGATGTATTGTGTAAGCTCCAGAACAATCTTTCCTGCTCAAAGTAAGGTGAAGACTTACACTGTGTCCATGAGGGCAAGATGAGATAAAAATTGTATCAATTTTTAAAATAACTCTAGCATGTTAAGCATATTCTCCTGGACAGTTAAATGAGATTAAAAAATAGTTATTTCTCCTTTTAGCCATGTATTTTCCTCAAGTGTATATTTCTTCTTGTGTTTGTATATTTTATAATCTTAAGCATTCTAAAAATTGACAGAAAATCATAAACCTATATTAAGGAAGGAAATAAATGTGCAGTTAGAGAAAAAGAAGGCTTCCTTTCTATTCAAGTTAGACACGAGCTGTTCTAGGAGGATTGATTGGACAGGTGAATGGTTCAGAGATCAGGGGCATGATTCCTTCCTTCCTAGTGGCACTAGGATATGAATGTATAGTATTTTATTATTTTTTTTATTAGAGAGGAAAAACTTGTTCCACATAATTGAATATAAATTCTTTCACTTGCACATAATCCAGTTCTTTTTCAAATGCGGACTAGACAGAAGTCAGTGTTGATTTATATGTAAGTGGAATATGTGACCACTTTGTGAGATATTATTTTAGAATCTCTAAGAAGTACTTGTATTTGCAGATTCACTGAGTGATGCCAGAAATTTCTGTAATGGGAACACTTCTTTTTTTAGCAGAACTTGAGTTAATGTTTTAAAAGTATAAGAACAGGAAATTAATGACTCATCTTAGGTAAAATAATATATTTAAAGATAATGTAATAATAGTAGTAATGTTGCTATGTTTACATTCACAAGAAGCAGTAAATGACTGTTAAATTAGATCACATCTGAGCTCAAATTTTGTACAGGTTATTGAAAGAGAGCCTAGGGGCTCATTAGAACTCTGAGGAGGGGAAAGGAGAGGATGGGGCATATTAGGAGGAAACAAGCAAAGAATGGGAGCATAGATGAAGTACTAGGAGATTTTGCTTAGTCTGACCCAGACGCAAGCTTCTTAAGAGGAAACAAAAAAATGTGGGCTGCAAAAATCCCATGTATTAATCCAGTTTAGTACTGTGGTATATAATTTTCATCAGCATTATGTGATCTGAAAGGCAATCGAAGCGTTTCCTGTCAACTATATCTTACCATCTCATCAATTAAATGTCTTCAGCCTTACTGGATAATGTTTCCACTATGATACACATTTTGCCAAATTGGAGATTTCATACAAATACATTTGTTTCTTTGGAGAGTGAAGAAACAACTTGGTAATAGCACTATTAAGCCATTACCAGGAGAGGTTACATGTGTCAAAGGCAGTAAGAGGGCACATAGTATTAGGATGGGAGATGGAAGCACAGAAAGGTGGAAGAGAGCTTCCAAAAACTGGCCACTCTCTTCTGAACTTGCCTTATCCAAGACATCTCAAAATAACATTCTTCATATCCGAAGGCTGAACTTTGCCATTGAACTATAACATTTTGACAAATAAAACAGCATGCACAAAATCCTCAGTGCCAAAGGTGAATGTATACCTTCTTATTTATTATTTTTATTTCATATGTGATGATGGAAATACCTCTATGTAATTGGGCTGTTGTGAGGATTAATTATATAGATATTAGCCAGTGCATGTCAATTCATATGTATCCAAGTGCTAGTTATTTCTGTACCTTGAATTTACCTTTCAGGCAAATTTTGATTAAAATTTTCAACTTATTATTTTTATGAAAATGAAAAAGGCATCCACTAATTTATGGTTTCTAACTGAAACTAATGGCCCTCTGCAACAGGAAGCTACAGCACTGAACAGTGAATGGCACTTGGATGGTCTGAATTCGGTGTTTTAAGTAGCATAGTTTTAAGAGTCAGAAAGAGTAAGCTTTAATTTCCAGTTTTACTACTTCCTCTGTGATTTTGTGTGAAGAATGTGTTTCTTCTGAGTTTCTGGATCATCATCTGTAAACTGAGGGAAAGGAAATGATTCCTACCTTACAGAGATATTGAATTGATAAAAGTTAATAATGATTCCAAACTTCAGCATGCTCCCTAACATGAAGCTCTTTCACTTGGGGAGCTGGGAAATTGGAATTGTGTAGATTGAAAACACATTGTTTAATATCCAGCAACTCACTTAATCCTTTTGGACTTAATTTCCTCTACTGCTACCAAAAACACTCACAATACAATAGCACCTATTCTTCCAAAATCATGGTATTAGGGTTGAATCTATGAAAGGGTAGATATGTTTAACTTTTGAAAATACAGTGAATGTACTTTCCATATGGAAAATGAATGATAACATTTTAATTTACACTGAGATTTGCCTCAAATTTAATCACAAAGTCTACTGACTTCATAAAAATAACTGTATTCTCATCTTAAGAACTTAATTTTTCTTAAGAGTGGTATGCTGAATATTTAGGTTTGAAATATCATGTCTGCCACTTACTTTTATTTTTTCCAGCTTTATTGAGATATAATTGATAAATAACATCATATAACTTTAAGGTGTACAACGTGATGACTTGGTTTATGCATGTATTATGAAACAATTACCACATTTAAGTTAGTTAACACATCCATCACCTCACATACTTACTTTTTTGTGGTGAGATTATTTAAGGTTTATTCTCTTAAAAATTTTTCAAGTATACAATAGATTATTATTAACTATATTTACCATGCTACGCATTAGATCCTCAGAACTGATTCATCTTATAAGTTAAAGTTTGTACCCTTTGATCAATATCTCATTTCCCCTACCTCCTAGCCCTGGGTAACAACCAATCCATTTCCTGTTTCTATGAATTCAACTTAACTATTTTTCTTTATTCATTCGTGTTGTTGGAAATGGCATGATTTCTTTCTTCTTTAAAGCTGAATAATATGTATGCGTATACATTTTTTTTTCATATTTTCTTTATTCATTCAACTATGAATAGTTTGTTTCTATATCCTGGCTACTGAGAATAATAGTGCAATGAACTTGGGGTTGCATGTATCTATTTACAGTAGGGATTTTATCTTCTTCAGATATATACCCAGAAGTAATATTGCTAGATCATATGTTAGTTTTATTTTTAATATTTTGAGAAACCTCCAAATGCTTTCTGTAATGGTCGTATCAATTTATATTCCCTCCAAAAGTGCACAGAGGTTCCCTTTTCTCCACATCTTCACCAGCACTTGTTATCTCTTGTCTTTTGTATAATAGCCATGTTAAAAGGTGTGAGGTGATATTGTGGTTTTGATTGACATTTCCCTGATGATTAGTGATGTTGAGCACCTTTTCACATATCTGATGGTCACTTGCTAGTCTTCTTTGAAAAAAAGAAGTATTCCAGTCCTTTTCCCTTTTTAAAAAATTGGTTATTATTATTTGTTCTATATAGTTGCATGATTTTCTTATATATTTTGTTATTAACCCCTTATCAGATATATGGCTTGCAAATACTTTCTCCCATTCTATAGTTTGCCTTTTTATTTTGTTGATTGTTTGTTTTACTGTGCATAAGTGCTTTAGTCTGATGTGGTCTTACATGTGTACTTTTGCTTTGGTTGTTGTGCTTTTGCTGTCATAGCCAAAAAATCATTGCCCAGACCAATGGCAATAGAGATTCTTCTCTGTTTTTGTCTAAGAGTTTACAGTTTCAGGTTTTACATTTAAGTCTAATCATTTAATCTATTGATCACTTTGGGTAGTATGGACATTTTAACAATATTAATTTTCTGATTCATGAACATGGGTTATCTTTCCATTTATCTGTGTCTTTTTCAATATCTTTCAACAATATCTTATAGTTTCAAGTGTACTGATCTTTCTCCTCCTTGGTTAAATTTGCTCCTAAGTATTTTAGTTTTCAAATCTATTATAAACTGAGTGGATTTCTTTTTATCTTTTTCAGAGAGTTTGTTGTTGATATATAGAAACACAACTGATTTTTTGCATTTTGTGTTTGTATCCTATAATTTTACAGAACATGTTTATTAGTTCTAACATTTTTTGGTGGAGTCTTTAGGGTTCTCTATATATAATATCATGTCATCTGCAGACAGTGACAGTTTTACTTCTTCCTTTCCCATTGGATGCCTTTCATTTATTTTTCTTGTTGAATTGCTTTGGCTAGCAGTTCCAATACTATGCTGACAAGGAGTGGCAAGAGTGGATGCCCTTATTTAGTTCCTCAACTTAGAGGTAAAACTTTCAAACTTTCACCATTGAGTGTGATTCTAGTGATGGGCTTGTCATAGATTCCCTTTACAATGATGAGGTACATTCCTTATACACCCAATTTGTTGAATGTTTTTTATCATGAAAGGATATTATATTTTGTCCAATGCTTTTCTGCATCTATTGAGATGATCATATGATTTTTGTCTTTCATTCTATTAATGTGGTGTATCACATTTATTGATTTGCATATACTGAACCATCCTTGCATCCCAGGGATGAATCCCACTTGATCATGGTGTATGATCCTTTTAACGTGTTGTTGAATTTGGTTTGCTAGTATTTTGTTTAGAATTTTTGCATTTGTATTCATCATGGATCAGCCCTGTAATTTTGGGTGGGACCACAGGCTGGGCTTCATGGTCAGGCAGGCCACTGGTTGTACTCCACTGTTGGAAGAGCTCACTGGCCAGACTTCCTCATCTGGTGGGGCTGCAGGCTATGCTCTATGATTAGGTGGGGTTGCTGACTGTGCTATCTACCTGGATGAGGTTGTAGGCTGTGCTTATCAATCTAGCAGTGTAGTAGACTGGGCTCCACATCTGGGCAGTACCAGGCTTTCCAGGCTTTCTATAGTTACTGTTCAGGCTCCTTGTTCAGGTGGGGCCAGATGTTATGCTCAGCAGTTGAGTGAGGCTGCTGGCTTGGCTCTCTACCTGTGTGGTGCATAAGATAGGCTGCTCAGGTTCTCTGGCTTGGTTCCCTGGTTAGGTGGGGCCAGATGCTATGCTCCACAGTTGTGCCAGGCTGCTGACTGCTTTCATAATTGGGGATGCTGTAGAATGGGCTCCATGTCCAGGACAACCCACTGGCTAGAAACCTAAACTGGACAAAACTGTCAACTGAGCTCCCTGGCCAGATGGGAATGCTGGCTCAGCTCTGTAGATGGGCAGAGCTGCTGCCTGAAATCTCCACGAGGTTGCTGCCACCAGTAGGAACACACTGTAAAGCCCATTCCCCCTTTCTTTCTCTAGCTGATTCTTGCAGTGATCCTCATAAATCAATATCTAAGGGGGCCTCCCAGGAAGCATCCTGCAATTCTGAGGAAGTTGGATGTTCACCTTGGACTCTTCTTTTTCACTGGAGAAACCATGGGCTTAGGGGATCCCGTCAGTGTGGTGCTCTGCTGGCCTGTGGGAAGTGTGATATGGTCAAAGTGAAATTGCTCCTATTACCATTCTGTTGCATTATGTTCTCAGTTTCTGTGGTCCAAAGTGGATGCTTTAGCCTCATTCTTGGCTTCTTAGATCTTCACAAAGGTATCTTTCTATGTAGTTGCTATTTTCTCTTTTGTGAGGGGGGACAAAATCAGGAGCCACCTATTCTGCCATTTACTGATATCATTCCAGCAAGACTCTGCAACTTACTTTTTAAAGTTCAGCAAAAATACATATGTATCTATCAAGAAATGAAGCCGATATGACCAAATACTGGTGAGTCAAGTGAAGAGTGTATGAATGTCCATTGTACTACTCCTTTTGACTTCTCTATATGTTGGAAATTTTTTCAAAATAAAAGTGTTGGTGAACATGAATAAGAGTTATTTGTCTTGATTTAGGTGATAATTGAAACATTTTGGATGACTAGCTACATACTCTTCTATAGTCTGTGTTTACTCTGTATGTGATATGGAGCTAAGCCTCTAAATTAATCATCTTAGTTATCTCTTACAGTCCTGAATGATAGGCATTAGTATCATATTCTCCAAATGTGAAAACTGGGGTCTAGAGAGGAAAGTAAGTGACTTATTTCATAGGTAAAAGAGCCCTATTCTATTGAGGGAGAGGCACCTTAGCAAGGAGATGGTCTATGTCAAATATCTTTGGAATTTTTGAAAACTAAGTTTAGTTCTTTTTTTCTTTTTAGTTTCAGACTCTATATTACACTTCAGCAAATAGTATTGCAAAAATAGAAGCCTATATAAGAGTTCAGATGAAGATATATAAACTACCTTTTCCAGGTCTTTGTGTTCATGGTCAGTTGCTGCCTTTAACAAACATCCAAGTGTGGGTTCTTAGCAGATGGTGCAAATGGGGTAGTTGGATTGACTCATAACTGAGGTTTTTATAAATTTTCTGACTTATCACCTACTAGTAATGACTCACATCTCACCTTCTTTACTTCAGACACCACAACCATCTTTAGTGGAAGAAAAGCAGAAGGAAATTATGGCTGGAGAGTAGGTAGAAAACTCCAAACAATGAGTAAACAAAAACATATTGAGTTTCTCTCTCCCTCTCTCTCTGGTGCACATGCGCGTGCTCACACACACACACACACACACACACACACAATGTGAGATAAAGAAAGTTACTTCCTGATCTGGGTTGTAAAACACTTCTTTCTACAAAATTTCCTTCCCCATTATAAAAAACTAAGAATATACTCCCAGAAATGACGAAGTTTAATTTTAAATATATGGTACTCTGAAGGATTTCTACGATAATCTTGCCAAACTCAGGACTCCCTTTTTCCCCTACCTACTTTTTTTAATTGTAATTTTTCCATTTATTTATTTTAAGAAAAAGACTGAGAAGGAAATAATTGAAAATGAAAGAATAATCAAATATTCTAGACACTAAGAATTAACTTAAAATGTTCACATTTTGTTTGTCACTTATTTATGAATTTCCACAGATATCTGGATTAATTAGAAATATAAACACATTTTAACTCAAATTAGGTCATTATGGTACACTTGATTTTTAATATGACTTGCTATTTGTATTCCCATCTCATTTGTTAAAAATGAAAAATTTAATTTATGCCACTAATTAAGATGGTTATCAGGATGGAAAAACTTAAATTATGTGACTAAAATAAGTAATATGAAATAATTATATGCCGATAGTTTAGTATTATTCCTGAAATAACAAGACAGAGACAGCATTTTGTATTCTACAATGGAAATAATAAGTGGCCTGTTTATGGAATTTATTGACTTTGGAGATTGCTTTATTCTATCTAGATTACACCTGTATCAAACATCCCAGGCTTTTACCCTACTCTACAGTTCAACAATTTCTGGCAATTTCTAATTCAAAGAAAGAGAGAAAACTCAACTCCAATGTCACCCATACTTGAATTCAGTCTTTGTGTTGTTGGGATATATACATAGAGAGAGACATATCAATATATGAACATATATACAATAACACTTTTAACATATTGTAGTATAAGGTGATTTTTAACATATATTAACTTCATTGACTGTTGTGGTATAGTTCTCTTCTTCTTTTCTTTTTTTTTTTCCTTTTTTTCATTACAAGGGTAACTGCATTGACTCTATGCTCCTGGAAAGTATACATTGGAACCAGCCTTGCAAGTGAGAACTTATTACTGAATCTATGTTTGTATAACCACGATCAAGAAAAACCACAGACTGAGAGGTGGTCCTATAATCCTGAAAACAAGATTTTTTTTTTTTGCAACAAGACACCAAATCCGGATCTAGTGATGGATCAAATGAAATATCAGACAGTAACATAAGTAGCTGAATCTATCACATGTAGAACCAGAAATGAAACTTAAGCACACTAGATTTCAGCTGTTGTGTACCTTATATCTGTAGTTTAGAGTGAAGTTATCAAGTGATACTTTACATCAAGGTCATAGGGAAGTATCCTTACATAAAGAACAGATAGAATGAGCTAAACATCTCAGACTCGCTGATGATAGTATGTTGCAACTATACTGTTCATTAAATAAAGACACTTTGGCCTATGGCTGGGCATTCTTATACTTTCAGTAATTTTATTTGAGCTAATAATAACAGTCACTTGTCCAGGTGAGGATAATTCACAAGTCAAAATTCCTTCCTCCTTACATAATCCTGCAGTGAGAGAAGCAAGTCTGCACACACACACACACACACACTCACACCAATCATGTTTTTCAAATTGAGACTCTAAGTAGTAATTTAATCATGATGATGATGATAATGATACAATTTTGATAATGATGGTGGTGATGATGATGATGGTGATCATAATCATATTAGATTTTTATTGATCTTTTACTGTATTCAAAGTACTATATTACATACTATACACAGTCTCATTTAATTCTTACAAAAATGCAAGAAAGATGTCTATTATTGTCCCTAGATTAGAAGGAGGAAACAAGCTCTGGCAGTTGAGATAACGTGTAGAAGGTTAAGTAGCTAATAAGTGTCAAAGGTAAGATACTCATTTGACCTGTTTGCTTTCAAAAGTCATGCTGTTTTCATCGCGGTACAGTCAAGACACGGCTTAAAGCTGGCAGTAGTCACAGTTAAACTTAGGTATCATTTTTTCCTTTAAAACTTAGAACAATAAGTAGAAGGGAGGTAAGTATTTATTGCTATTCAGTCCTACCTGAGCACAGGTACTGGGGCTCTTCCTTCTGTACCAGGACCATCTCTCTGAGTAACAGAGGCACCACATTCACTTTCAGGGGTGAGTGGGCTTATGAGTATTCTAAATCATTGTCTGGAGAGTGAACACACCAGGTAAGATGGCGCTCAGCAACTCTTGAGGCATAAGCAGGTCAAACTTTTGTAAAGTAACCTACACACATTTAATGGAGATGTCAACCCAGTGGCAATGGCTGCTTTGGGGAGATGACATGTGCTGATGCTTAACTGCTGATGGACCAGTGATCTGAGGTGTTGTATCAGCCTCAGTGAGTTTCTGTTGTGATATTGAGAGACGGTTTCTCATTGCTCATCCTGCTCACTCTAGCTAGTTCTGTCTAGGACCATTTTTTTTAACCAAAGTTTTCCCCTGTAAAGCACCATCCTTCTCCTTCCTAACCCAACTGACTCCTACTTATGTCCCCAGTACTGACTATTCTGCACCTTTGGTTTTCTTCTCATTCTACTGTTTATCATACAGTCTAAAATGCATATGTTTTCCATGTTTTATCATTTCTGAAATCAACATAAACCTTTCAGTCAGCCAAACAGTAGTGTTGATTTACTTTTCATTATCAGTGCACATGTGAACTTTTTCATAATTGTACACATTGTTGTGATATGTGATAAAAGTTTAGATCTAAATTTAAAAGTACTTGTAACATATATATGTATACATATATATATAATTATGAGCAAACAATGTCATGGTTTGGCAGAATTTTTTCTTACTATATATAAAATGACGGTGTGACATATAATCTATAACATCTCAGTACACAAAGAACAGTACTATCAAGGTACAAAATTCTACAACTTGTTTCCTTCAGTCATTTCTCATTTTTATTAGCAAGTCTTTTTTTGCTGTTGTTCAATAGCTTCATTGAGGCATACTTTACACAAAATAAAATGTCTCCCTCTTAAATGTACAATTCAATAATTTTAGTAAATTTTTAAATTTGGGCAGATGTCACCACAATCCATTTTAGAAACATTTCCATTACTCCCCAAAAGACTCCTTGTGCCTATTTGCAGTATCTAGTCCTATTTCCATGCCCACCCCCAGCCCTAGGTACCTACTATTATAGATTTGCTTTTTTTTGTTCATTTTATATAAATGGAATCATACAATTCATAGTCTTTCATGTCTGAAAGACTCATTCACTTAGCATACCATTGAGGTTCATCTGTTTTGTTCACTTGGATCAGAATCAATGGAAATGCTGAATAAATGGGAGCCTCCCCAACTGGTATGATTTACACCAAACCATTTCTGTAACAGGCTGTCCTGTTTATATCCCCCATGGCCAGGTGGGAGGAGCATAGGGTTCCCAGTCATATGTAATTGCATTTGAATTTTGACTGCTGGGAAGTGCATTTACCCTTGAAAACCACAGTTTCTTCATTAGCAAAATGGAGAAAATCATATCTGACTTTCTGTGTTGTTGTGATGATTAAACAAAATTAAATCATGGGTCTTCCAATACTGTGAGAGAGACAGAGAAAGATTTTAATGTTTCTTCCCCTTAAGTCTCAGGAAGTTTTGAAAAAGACACTGAAATTGGTTTTGAACAGGTATGTTTTAGACTTATATACATGATGAAAGGCTGAAGAAATTAGCAATATTTATCTTGAAGGAGAAGTGATGCATAGGGAACATATAACTGGCTCTAGGTATATATGAAGGACAGTCTCAAAAAAGGGAAATTATACTTATTTGACCCCAATATCAATGAGAAGAGATTACAGGATAGCAGTCTTCATCTCAAGATTATGGAAAAAAATACTGTTTAGAGTTCAAATTGTATGGCTCTTTTATAATATATAACTATTCCTCTTTTCATAATATATTCAAATTGCTCTCCAATAATCAGAGATGTTGAACACCAGACTATGCTGCCTTAGGACACAGTAGAATCACCATCCCTGGAGGTCAGGTGTAAAGAGTGCATGATCCTTAAAAAGACAGTATTTCTTCAATGTCTTAGGAAATAGACTTAACAGTCCTGCAGGTCCATTCCAGTCATAACATCCCAATTCTATGGGTTTTTTTGTAAGGACTTTTAATAGCTTATACAGTAGAGTTACAGATGGTAGAATCTCAGGATGACAGGGAATATATTTTGGAGCATGAATGGCTCCAACCAACTGTATCTTTTAATTTTTTTTCTTGGCAAAATTATCAAAATGTGACACCTGCACCCCCGGAGTTATGTTTCTTTTACAGTTAACAAAAGGGAAGGCAACTGTTTCTGAAAGTGACTGTTTTGCTTCAAGAATCTGAATCTAAACGTATGTGTCTCAAGGGAAATGGAGAAAGGCTATGTGGTATGGACATCTGTTTTATTTTTATTGCATTTTTTGCTCATCACATTTCACCTCTTTTCAAAATAAAACACATCATTTTGGGGAATTTGCCACCCCCATTCCCATGCAGTTTCTGGGAGGCTGTATTTAGAGTATTCTGGCTACTGAAGGATGAACATGACCCAATAATGGCTAATCATTATACCCCATCCTCTTCCTCCTTCTTTCATGGTGATTGGTTAAAGGATGGATTCATTATTCATGGACTCCATGAGAGGCTTTTCCTTTTCTCTTTGTTTATAAAACTCAGATAATTTAAACCTTTATTTCTCTGTAGCCAAGGTTCCTTATCTAGAAGCAGAAAAAAATACTGGCAAACTCTTAGAGCATCTTGGAGAAAGAAGGAAGGACAGAGAATGAAAAAACATACATTTTGCATTTCTGAAGTTTCAAAGGCCAACTCAATCCCTGGACTCCTCAAATAAGTGAGCTAATACATTTTTATTATTTTTTCTTAAGCTTGTTTGAAATGGATCTCGCTCTTTTGCAACCTGAACCCTATGTAATATTGACAATAATAGCAGTGGTGAATATCACAAGTGATAAATTCTTATATACAGTATTATATATATAATATATAGTATATAGTATATAATATATATGAGTTGAGGTGGGATGGTAGGTAATGGAGACTCCTTTATCCCTGATTAGGAAATTATGATGATAATAATAATAATTTTTGTTATTGAATCCTGTATGAGCTATCAGCCCCTGAGCCTTCAAAGGCATTCTTATACATGCTTGAGTTTTGGAAGTTTGATAGAAAAAAGTCAGAAACTTGGACTGTGTGTAAGCTGCTTCTAACATCCTTTTTAAAGATCCTACCTAAAAGGGAAAGATGCTTCTACGATAACACTTGTCATAACAAAAACCATCAGCATAGACTTTTTTTTTACAAGATTGATTTATTAACTATGATACGTATCACATAAGGCCTTTTCAGTTTTTTACACCATTCCCATTGAGACAAGTACAATACTCTGTAGCAAATACATGATTTTAAAAAACAAAACTAAACAAAAACACCTCAGTCAGAGATGCTTCAGCCTTAGTTGATGGCTGACCATGCACTAATCAGGTTGGAGCCTTAAAAAACCCACGACGTGTTTAAAAAAAAGTTTGGAAATTAAGCAAACATTCCTAATACCAACTAGAGGATGTCCTGGTTAAAGCCCCTAAAATACAAAGAAATAATTGTTATACTTTCTTTACATACAGTTCTTCACTTTTGCTGTGAAACAGAATTTTGGGCACACAGCCAGACGTATCAGGAAAATAAGCTGGCAGTAGCACTATTCCAAATTTTCAAACAAGTTTTATTCCCATACAATTCAGACTTTAAAAAGTTTTTTTTTAATGTACACAGGGAACATGATTCTTTTTTATGCAAACAATAACTTACGCCTTGTCTCGTCTACATTGAAGTGTAAAATCACTGCTGTTGGAGCTTGCCAAGGGGGGCTGCTGGGCGGGAGATGCAAGCAGTCACCTCTGACCCTCGAGGAGTCTGCAGGAGGGCGGCCGGCTGAAAAATGGCTCTTGGAGGAGGAGGTGAGAAGAATCCTTCCCTTCTAAGAAAGCAGCGGCAAGCCCAGCCCGGGGGCAGGCCCAGGACCTTAGATGAGAGTGGCCCTTTCCCTCATGCCAGGCCTTCTCTGGTGCCATCACCAGCATTCAAGGATGTGACTTAGGCTTCCGGCATACACGCCTCAGTCGTCCTTTCACCTAAGCACGAATGAGCAGCTTGAACCTGCCCAGCAACTGGAGTGAGGGCAACTCTTCCATCCACCGTCTGCGGAAACCGGCAGTGCCAGGGAACGAGCACCGTGACTGTCCCCAGCAAGCTGGGCCCGTTCCCAGACCCCACGGCACACCATGCCCATCGCACACGAGGAAGGTGGAGCGAGGGAACTTGGTTCCCAGCGACCCACCCAAATCCCTGGAGCTTCCTTCTCTTGGAAAAGCAGAGCCCTCAGTGGCAGAGCCAACACTTCCTCCAGCAGACATCCCCCCAGCAGTGTGGTTCTCCTCGCAAGAGAGGACTGGGGAGGACACAGATGGAGATGACCTTGGATTACAAATGCAGCTGATTGGTTTCCGAGTTTCAGGGCTGAGGCTGGAACACCCGTGGCCTAGGGGAAGGCGTCCCTCCAGGTCCCCGCCACCCCTGGACCCCCGGAGGAGCCAAGGTGCAGGGACGAGGGAAGTCGTGCTCTCCCAGCCTCTTCTGGCCAGTGTGCTGCTCCTATGATGTCACCTTCTGTCCACCCTGGCAAAGACAAACACATTCTGCTAGAAGAATCTCACCTGCAGCATGCATTCTGCTTTAAGCAGGAAGACCAAGATGGCAGTGAGATGTAGGAAAACCCAGGAAACAGTACTCAGTATTTCAGCATTCCTCCTCAAAATGTCAAGTGATGGGAAGAACTTGACAGAATGCAGGAATAAATGTGCTGTGATACCCACATGCAACACAACCAAGAACTGGGGGTAAATTCACAAGCCATGCCTCCTAACCTTGGACCACTTCCCTCTGTGGAAGCATCAGTGTTGCAGATCCAGAATCAGCCTTATGCATACAATCGAGGGCTGTTCATTTCCAGCTCTTGGTGCCTACACTCTCGTGGATGTAGAAAGAACACGACAGGGAGAGAGCTTCTGGGCACACCGTTATTTTGCTGTGGGGCATGGAACGAACCCCATACCCCCACTGACATGCTTACCCACTTTGGCCAAGGATAATTAATGCCTGCCACTCCCTCAATTCTTAGAGCTGTGGTGCAGCTCACATGAGAATGATTTGTCAAAGAACTTTCCAGAGCTAACACACTAGATGAATGGGAGGTGGGGGGTGGGTAGCATTCCAGTTAAGGTTAGCCTGCCCCAACACACTCCCACACTCTCCTTCGTGGGTCCCCTCCAAGTGCCTATTTGGTCCAAATGCTGGCCCCTCACCCCCAGAGGCCAAAGCCCAGGGCCCAGCACTGCTACTGGTACCAGTGCCAACTCAGAATGAATGTCCTCCAGCACGAGAAGCAGAAAATGTAAGTTAAAGAGTTAGCAAAGGAAACAAAGAGGAACCCCTGGAGCTTCCTGTTCAATTGTAGCTTTTGGGGCCATGACCCACCAGCCCCAAGCTGCACAGTTAAAGCCCTGGCAAGCCTTTGGGGACAAGCACGTGAGGGGGTCCCTGCAGCTGCACAGGTTGGCTGGCAGGGGGCACTGTGGGACCAGAGGCTAACCTGTGGAAGCCTGGTCTCTTCTACTCCCACATGGGTAATGATGCAATGCACAGGTGTTCACCTTTACTGTGCCCCCTCCCCTTCCAGAAAAATCACCTACCACTTAAAGGTCTGTGCAGTCTCAGGGATGGGGGTGGCTTGGGAAGGTGGGATAGTTAGGGGCTTGTGAAGTTCCTGGTGCAGAGCCAAGGTTGCAGCTGACCCAGTGTGTCAGCACAAAGGAGGTGGTAGAGTAGACTGGGCAGTGGGAGGGATCCGGGCCACTTCTGTTTTTGTTCACACATGGGACAGTGACCCCAGGTCACCCCCACCCAAAACTGGGGCCGACTGGGAGTAAGTGAGCATGACCTAGAAAAAGGTGGAGATTAATTCAATGGAGTAATTTCCTCACCTACCTGGGGCTCAGAGCTGGGGGAGTTGGAGGGCCAGAGAAGCACAAGTCTGCCAACCTCAGTCAAAACTAAACACTAACATTGTCTTTCAGCCAACCCCTGACCTATAAAGCATCAGGCACAGATCCACCAGAAGAGAAGAAATCTGGCATCCAACATTTACATCAGACATTTGGGTACCTTGGATTTGTTTTTTGACTTGTATCCCTAAGGAGGTGGTAAAACTTGCAGGGATAATTTAGTTTTTCCAAGCACCTTATTTTGCCAAACAAGAACTAGAAACAGTGAGATATCCAGCTTATCCAAAGGAAGAAGTCAGTGAGCAAAGGGCCTACCCCACCCTCCAACAGCCAGCAGGAAGCGTTTGGGGATGGGAGTGGCTGAGATTGTTCTGAGGCATCTTTTAATTTGTCAGGCCACTCCGCTGGGGCAACCCAGGGCATCCTCAAACATACTACAGGTGCTGCTTCTTAAAGTGCAAAGAGACCCCAGAGGACTAGTCAGCATAGACTTTTAACAAGAAATGGATACTTGAGGAGCCAAAGAAAAAGAAGGCTGGTTTCCCATTATCCTCCCAAATATTCCCTGCTGAACAGCAAATGATCTGAAGAGGTAGTGATTCCACCTTAAGGAGCCTTTCACTGGGGGTAGCCAAGTGGCAGAGAGGCAGTTTGCCAGTGCCTTACTGCTCCAGCTAAATATTTCACTTTGATAACACACAAAGTACAAACACAGAGGCATTTAGTTGAGGTTTAAACCTCCTGATATTGACAAGAGACCAAAATGGCAAAAGTAGGGTATATATTGAAGGATAATCACTCAATAGAATTTCTGTTTATTAAATACTAAGGAACCCTAGAATTGATGCATAATGCAGCTGACCATGTTTTCAAGGTTGTATTGACAGAGAAAACCCAACCTTGCCAATGATAACAGCACTCTAAGTCAGAGAAAGGAGAGCTATCTGTAGATGACATGAAAATGGCTATGGAGAAGATTTATTTAGGTTATCTTCTTTTCCCTCCATTATTTTGATAGCAGTGAGAATTTTGTAGTAATTGCAATGATCATTAATCCAATGGTATCAGAGTCACAAAGAGCATGTCTAGATTCAGGCCTTAGTGTTGGGTGCAGTAACTGGACACCACTCTGTATGTCTCACCTTTGGTTTGGATGCCGGAGGGCTAAATTAGAACTTCAGGTTCTTGTTCTACCCGTCCAAAAAAGAATTTTAGATGGGGAATGCAATGGAGTGACACACAGAGACTGAGACATAGAGAGAAACAAAGAAGCAATGTATTAAAAGAGCAGAAGCAAAAGTCCAGCACTCAGAGAAGAGTGCAGGTGTCCTCCTTAGTGAGGAGTACCCGGCGGGGTTTTCTGACTTCCTTTTTTATTTCATCTTAATCTTTGAATAGACATGAACTTCTTCGATTAACAGCAGAATATTCACTGATAAAATAGTCCAGGTAGGTGATGATTTCATCTGTTTCTTGCGCGCTGGGCACCTGAAGCCACTGCACATGTGCTCTGAGAGCCATTTCCTTTAAATTTTCCCTTACCTGTTGAGCGCCACGCGTGGAGGGTGGTATAGTGGTCATTTGCAGCCTGGGCATTTTTTTTTGCCCATGCTGGGTCATGTTATGCAGATTCTATGATCAAGGTTCCCTATTCAACTGTCAAAAAACTTCACCAAAGTCAAATTTATGTTCTTGCTGCTGAAGCCATTCCTCCATGCTTCCTGATCTCATTAAGTGCAAAACAAGGTGGTGGGTTTGCCTTTTTGCCTAATGCCTATACGTGAGGATGCTATCTTTGGGCTCAGTCCTAACTTTCCTGCTTCAGTTTGAGTGCATCTTTTGTTGAATTCAGAAAAGTTGCATTAGAGTAGGAGAGAAAATTCTTAAAAAACATACTTATGTGAAAACTGACAAAGATCCTATCCCTGATCAAGTTCTGTCCAGGCTCTTTGAGCTCCTTTTCACGTGAGCTTGACTTTTGGACTTCTGTTGTTTGTCTCTGTGTTGTCCAATTTCAGCAAGAATCCTGCTAAGTCAGTTAATCATCCTTGAGATCTGATCCAATTCCTCATTCTCCTCGGTCCTCTAGGTAATATCTAATCACCCTGGCCTGCCTTCAGCAAGAACCCTGTCAGGTTGGTTTAGCCAGAATCAGGCTAATGTTTTCCCTGATGTTTTCTTTTAGTAATTTTCTATCCATTGACCCTCACCTTGCTCCTTGGTATCAATTCCCTTTCTTTTTTGGTTGTTTTCAGAGTTGAGACCCATCTGTCTCCCCTACTACATACCCCATCGTAGTAGCCCCCTTGTACACCCATTGTAATGTTCCTCCTTGAATAACGTCTGTCTTGCTGTTCTTTAACAAGTTTCTTGAATAATTTTCTCTTTAATGGAACAAATGGATAATCCATTCTAATTCAGATTTTATTTAATATTCACAAAGAGACATTTGCATTGCTGGAGAGTTTGCATTGCTGGAGACATTTGCATTTCTGGCAGTTAACTAACTGCCGGAAAATTAATCTTTATTTAGGGGATTTCAGGCATCAGTTGGAAAGATATTTTGGTGCAGAACAAATTTTTTCATCACCCTTAAAATCACACAGTTTTGGCAACTGTTATTCCATCAACAAGTAAAAGCCTAGTTGTATTTCCCAACAAAAAGGCAAGAAGAGGCTGTGGCTTTAAACACATGGACTCTGTGATCGGCAACACAGTTATGGAAAATGCACACATTTTCTAAGGGATATATGATTAAAGGGAAAAGAAATAATACCTGTAAGAAAAACCCAAGAGAGTGTGGAAAAACTATCAAGAATTTTCTTGTGTGAGGGGCAAAATCCTTTCTGAAAACCAAGTTGGGACAATTGAATGCTAATTACCTACCAGTTAGAAACAATAAAATGATGTCAATGAGCTCCCCAAATTGCTGTTATTTTCTGTTTTCATTAGGTTTTAAAATTATCCTTTTATTTCACTTACTGTTCCTCCCTGGCTACAGAATTTCATTACCCTCTTTTTTTATCTGAAATTATAGCTCAAATTCAAAGGCCTAATTAGGAAAGAGGAATTTGAGCAACTCTGACAACTTATTTTCAATAGAAAATCTTCTCACTGAGCAATTCAATCCATTCAAGAGCAACTGCAGCAAAGCTTTTCCTTAATGATCGATATTATTCTCCACCAAGGCTCTGACCTCATCAGAGTAGTTAGTCCTGTTCGTTTGGTAACTCTCTCTCAAACAATTCTTTGAATATAAAATTATTTGCCGCCAGAAGGCATAACATCTCTGCCAGGAAACTACATTACCTATATAGCAAATGTAGATGAATGGATGAGATTCAAGCTTAACATAGAAATCTTTTTTAAAATGAAAAAAAAGAAAAGAAAAGAAAAAGAAAGAAAGAAAGAAAGAAAGAAAGAAAGAAAGAAAGAAAGAAAGAAAGAAAGAAAGAAAGAAAGAGAAAGAAAGAAAGAAAGAGAAAGAAAGAAAGAAGGAAAGAAATCAGTGGCAGTAATTTTTCTATGTATGAAGAATTTCGGAATGTCATCCTACTTGCCCTTTGTTTCTGTCACTGTGACCATTTCTCCAGACTCCCTACTTTCTTACCGACAAAGACACTTTCCTTGACCAAACTTTAGTCAGGCTCCTCTGAGCCCCCTTCTTGATTAAGCCAAGATGTCTTAAGTGCATTACTCACTTATAGCAAGAACCCAGCTAAGTCAATTTAGCAAGAATCTCACATCTTTGGTATCTAATTTTCTTTGATATCTGATGAAATTCCTTATCCCCTACACTTGGTATCTGATCACTTTGACCTGCCTTTAGAAATAAATTGTCAAGTCAGTTTAACCAGAAATGTTAGCCCCCCATATTTCCTCTTAGAAATTTTCCATCTACTGATCCCACTCTTCTCCTTGGATAAATCCCCATTTGTCTTTGTTGTATTTGGAATTGAGCCCAGTTCTATACAGAGGAATCTTTCCCTATATTGCAATAGTTCCTGAATAAAATCTATCTTTACCACTTTAACTGTTGTTCAGCTCTGGTTTTCTTTAACAGTACCTGTAAATTTAACCCTTTCTTTTTCTCTTGGTCAGTAAAACTAAACTGACCCTAGTACCATCTGTTTATAATCTTCCCCTTCACTTTAGAATTCAACTTGCAAATCTCTATTCTTGAAAATAGGGAAGGGGGTCAAGAATAAACCACTGTGGCATAAAAAAATATTTTGAATGGAAGGCATTGAGTTTCTGAATTTTTTAACTGCCTAAAAAGAGAGCCTCCTAAAAGAACTCAACTGTCATAAATCTCCTCTCAGGGAGCAACTCTAATCTCAGAGAAAAGAAGTCAGCACCACACCCAAACAGACACTGTCACAAAACTGTATCTCCCCTCTATTTTCCTAAGGTCCCATTAGTCTTTCCAGAAAGGCATTTCTTCTTCCATAAGTGCCCTCTTTTCTCCCTTCTAAGAAACCATTTGTTCTCCCAGAAGTGCCCCTATGTCCCTCCCTGTTCCCTATTAAGATGGTATATAAACCTCAAATTCTAGTTGCCTCCTTGAGTCATGTTTCTTTGTGAACTCTAGTGTATATGTACATAATTAAACCTGTTTTTTCCTCTGGATAATCTGATAAACTGTCTTTTGTCAGTTTAATTTGCAGGCCCCTAATCAAAAATATAAGAGGATAAAGGAAAAGTTTTTCCACTCCAACAATAGAATTTTGGGGTTAAATCCCTTCCTGCTAAATGCCTATAGGGCTACAACGAGGCCCCCATTTCATGATGGATGTATCTTCCTTTTATTATATTTATATTATACAAAACTGTTTTTCTTCTTTGAATAAACTATGAGGTCTTTCAATATAAAAATTATTTCATGTTCATCTTTAAAACTTCTTTATAACTTATGTAGTTCATCTTTAAAACTTCTTTATAACTTATGTAGTACATAAAACAAAGTATGCCAAATAAAAATCTATTGAATGAATGACTGGAATATACAAATGAATGTATTAGTTGTCCTACGGAGGATTGTCAGCACAATGAGAACACTGTCCCAGCAATTTTCTAAGTTTTCTGATTTTATCTCTGTGACTCAATAGCTACATCATCAATAAAACATGATGTCTGAAACTCACAACAATCTCAACACCCTCTTAAGGGTTTGTAGATTAAAGATGCACATGAACTGGGTCATTTCATTATTATCTAGGGAGTGGGGCTAAGAACATGATTATATAGTTAATGATTTAACAAATATAATAGACTTGTCTCTTTGACCAGTTGCTTTTCCTTCTTTCTCTTTTCTTCAATATAAAAATATCTCGAATTGTGTTGTCTTCATTACATCTAAGATAAATCATTTGTTTATTATTTATTTTTGGTCTACTCATGTTTTCTACTTGCCCCCATTCTGTACAGAATGTAAGATTCACTAATGCAGTGAGAGATATGTCTTAATATTTATCATTATCACCTAATAGTGCATCATAGCTACAACACACACACACACACACACACACACACACACACACACAAATCCTTAAAAATGTAGTGAATAAATAGGCATCATTACTATTGTTGATTAGAAGTTACCTTGCATGAAATTTACTCCTCTCAACCCTATTATTGTCTATTATTTCTCCTACATGTTTCTACAAGCTTACCAAGTTCCTGGTCTGATGCCTGAAACTTGAATATGTGCAATATGGTCTTATGCCACAGAATATTTTTTTTTCCCAAGAATATCATATGTGATAGTTTCCAATATATACTAGGAAAATAACTAACTTTTATTTACGGCCTATTATTTCATCAGGAATATTACCTGAAACAGTTTATTTAATTTCACAGGAATGCTATGAGGTAGGGATCCCTAATTTCATAGGCAGAAACAGGCCATATAGTGTAAGTACCTTGTTTAAGATTATGCATTCAATGAGTCTTACAGTTGGAATTCCAAGTTTCGAATTATAGTTTGCATTTTTGAAGCAGTTTAACTATAGTTTCATTCTCTTAGGTCATGCATTTTGATTCTGTATTAACAGTAGGAAAGTAAGGAGATTTCCTCTTCATCTAGAAAAGGTGGAGTTGAGAAAAACTTCTAGGTTGCAGCTTTAAACTCAAATGGTTTTACTAGCAGTATTTCCCACCAGGAGTCCAATTCAGCAAAATCAGGAAATCTAGTTTCAAGATAAGTGCATCAGTGTGTGATTCAACTTGAAAAACATTTCAGAGACATAAAACTATTTTACATGAGTATATCATCTAAAGGAAGTATCATCAGGCCCACTGCAGCCTAAGCAGTTCTATCCTCTTGAGGAAATATAAATCATTGATGAAGGAAACAGAGTAAACAAGGCTCCAATGAATTAAGTAGCTATATGGGAGCTGTCCTAGTTTGCTATCTCTACTAAAGTACAATAAAAAGACAGAGAAAGGAATTAAAGTGAAAGCAAGCAGAAGTATTACATATTAAGGAATCACGCAAGATAATTCCAGACAGGTTAGAAATGACTCTGAAATATAAAGCATTCTGGGAGGATCCACACTATAAGGGAGGGATGCATAACCAGAGGGAGGGGACTACTGGTCCAGAAACACATCGTGCCACCCAATAATAGGTTAGGTAAAGATGAGGGACTGTTAACTAACATACTGGAATTCCTAAGTTGTAAAAAAAGACATAACTGAAACAAGAATTTTTTAAGGCTTTAAAATGTTGCTAAGTTTGTTCTTATGTCCTGCTTTTTTAAAAAAAAATTATTTATTTAATTTATTTATTTTTGGCTGCATCGGGTCTCGTTGCAGTGCACGGGCTTCTTGTTGCGGTGGCTTGCCTTGTTACAGAGCACGGGCTCTAGGCACACGGGTTTCAGCAGTTGTGGCACTTGGGCTCAGTAGTTGTGGCTCGTGGGCTCTAGAGCACAGGCTCAGTAGTTGTGATGCACGGGCTTAGTGGCTCTGAGGCATGTGGGATCTTCCTGGACCAGGGCTCAAACCTGTGTCCCCTGCATTGGCAGGCGGATGCTTAACCACTGCACAACCAGGGAAGCCCCTGTCTTGCTTTTTAAAGGTCCTTTTTTTAAGAGCGTTCATATTTTTTCCTAAATATTAAAGTAATGAGGACTAGGGAAAAAAATACCACCAGTTAGAGATGAGTATCTTTTTCTAATCATTATTTTTACTCATAAATCTCTGCCTATATATGTCTATTTAATTGGAATCATATTGTTTATCAGTTTTATTTTATCATGTTTTCTCTTGACACTATATAATCATCATTCCCTCAAGCTATTAATCTATCTCTCTATATAAGCATAACTTTTAAAATTTATTATTTCAATGTAGAATGTATTTAAATTATAAAAATATTTTCATCTTAACGGGTATTTTAGATTTTCTTCTCATGACAAATATACTTTTGTAAAAATCTGCATGCATATCGAAGATTTTTTTTAATCCAGTTAAATTTTTCAAAATTACTAAGTTCAAAAGAGGTATATTTAAACATATTACACATATTATCTATTGCCCTACTAGTACAGCTGGTCTCTACCTATTCTGCCTCAGTGGCTAGGCTGTGCTCTCTTCAAACTGACCCATGCAAACTATATGATTGCTTTGTATTCATTTGAAAAGGTCAATACAAATAAATAATAAACCCTAAGACAGGACCAATCATTCCTACTTTCCTGTTCCGCTACCGCAAATCCTGGGTCATGTGTTTCTGGTACCAGCTCTTGATTTGTGACCAGCCTATGGATGGTACAATTCTCAGAATGCTGAGAGGAGATGAGCTTTGAAGAGAGTTTGGGATGATTTAAAATTGGAAGCAGCTGTGTAAATTTCTCTCCGGTACTTGAGGAGACCCTCAGTCACAGAGCGGCTGTCAAATTAATGGTAAAATTGTTGGAAAAGTTTTATATGATTTCTAAGTCAAGCCAAGACTCTGAACGGACATGGTTTAGTAAGTGACAGCCTCTGAAGCACTAGTCTTCGTGTCAGAAATTAGGAGAACAAGAGGATTCCTGCTGGTGGGTTAAACTATTTTGAAGAACCTTTCTGGAGTTTGTGCACATGCACTGCTCTTCCCTTTATTCTGCTTACCTGGACCTGCATAAGAGCCTGTGACTACCAGGATTTTGCTTGATTTTGTTTGTTTGTTTCCACCCTCCCCCCACCCAACCCCCCCAAGCAAAACAAAGCAAAACAAAAAACTATTTATTTTGGGTTTTGCAGGAAGAGAGGAAGAATGAATACTGGATAGGTAACCAATATAACCTATTTAGCAAAGCACTTGTCATACGGTCAATAAATATGTGCTAATTTTGTTAAATACCAAATATCAAAGCAAGGTAGATATCGCATTTTATAGAAAACATAAAAGTAAGAATTATATTTCTTGATTTATCCTGAGTGCTGTTTGAGAAGGTCTCTTAGTCACTTTTAGATGTATGACTATGTCCCAGGTTCTTACCTGCATAGCACATTCAGATATGAAAATCACGTCTCAACTCTAGATCTACAACCACCTGCTGTCTCTGTCTTCGACTGCAGCATTTCCTTCCTCAACTACAACGGTGGAAATATTTAGTGGGAAGGGACCGTCTTTTTAGACAGGGTTCAACCTTTATTTCCCTCGGGGAATTGCAATAGTTATGAAACCTCCCCAGACTCCTCCAGATATGGAAGTTAATGGCTAGAATTTCCCATGTGAGGGCTGGCTGTGCATTAAAGGATTAGTACATATAATCCTGAGACTCTCCCTCTGGTAAACAGGTTCCTTTAACATAGAAATTCTCTTTGCTTTTTAACATTTGCAACACTCAATACAGCACATCCCCAAACCATTGGCTGAATAACTGTGCACTGAATTCCCATTAAAAGCAATTAGCTGTTTATGTAAAAAAAAAAAAAAAACTATAATTTTTTGCCTTGGAAAAAAATAATAAGTGTATATGTGTGTGTGTGCTTGTTCTTTATTGAAAAGATTTCAGTCATAGTTTAGCAGTTTTGCAATTCTGGATTTTTACATTTTGGTTTTTGCTGATAAAGAGCAAACATTGATGTCATTACATGTTTTTCATGGGAGGGTCTTTGTATTTTATTTTTTATTGACAGTAGAATTTAAGAGTTAGGTCTGGCTGTTTTCAGTTGTCTTATTTAAAACAGTGGGGAGATAATCTGAGTCATACACAAAGTGACAGAAAATTGATAGAGATGAAATAAGCCTAGATATTCCAAGATTAAAGCCAATAAATGAAAACAGTATATCATAATTTTATTAAGATAAATTTTATAATTATTTTGTTGCATACTGATGCCTACCACCTCCTCAATGAAGAGGATGTTCTCAACGAAGGGCATCCAGTACGAAGTATGTTTCATCCAGGTATGTGTCCATTACACCTTCATTATGATAAACCTTATAAAGTGGTCAGTGATTCAGATCTTCCTAGAATTTATACAGTTCTGCTTATTTTTGCTAAGGCAGTTGCTTTATCTGCCTTAGCCATGGCAAACTCAAATACACAACAGAGTGTAAAGAACACTAGATGTGCTGTTCCAGTCTTCACCTGAAAGCTTAAAAGCATTTTCATAGTAATACAAATCATAAGAAATAAGAGATCGGAATTAAAGCATTGCTTTGTAAATCTCTTTTATTAAAAGTACTATCACTAGTATTTTGTCGTTGTTGTTAAATTTCCTATGTAATAGCCAAAGGGATAGTTTTAATTACTTGGACCTCATCTTAGATGAACTGTAACATATAAAGCGGAGTAGAAATCTGTAAAGCACCCTGGATCCCTCTTTTCCCCTTCCTCTTCCCACATTCAGTCCATTCCATCTGCTAAATTAATCCTTTTACTGCTACCATTATATCTCATCTAGACTATTGCAAAACCAATTTATTTTAGTTTCTTGCTCTTGCTAAACATGTTCCATGTTTGGGAATTTTGCTCTAGTTGTTTCCTAGGTTTAGAGCACTTTGAATGGAAAACTTTGAATTATGAGGACTTCTTTGGCCTTCACATTTCAAAACTGCCATTCAAGAGAGAAGCTTTTCCTAATCAACTAAACTGTAGGGGAATTTCCCACTTAAGTCACTATCATATCACCCTATTTTTATGTCTTTATAGGAAAAGATAGTATCAAAACTATTACTTTCAAGTATTTGAGAGTTTGAAAATAGAATCATAGTACAAAAATATGCAAAGATATTGTAGAATTTTTATTTCATAAGACTCATGCAGCCCTTTTTATGAACACCTCAACCCTTCCCTACTGGATAGGCTTTCAATTTTGACTGGTCAAATAATATTTCTTCAGGTTAAAATGTTTTCATAACAGATTCAGTATTTTGTCCATCCCTGTCAGACCTCAGGTAAATAGAGAGTTTTGGATCATCTAGTTTGTTTAGTAAATAGTTATTCCCTTTTCTACTCTCAAGATGGAGTTTGAGTAGGGGGTTTATTCTGTCTTTGTGACATTAGAGGCAAGTCTTGTTTTCTGTAGTGAATGTGACTGATCTTTCTGGATATTTTGAATTAAGATTGGAAACAACCACTGGAATCAATGGAACTCTCACTATGGTCTTAAATACTTCTGTACTGTTTGCTTCTTTATTCTATACTCAGGGGTATGTGGTCTGTGCTTTTTGTCACAACTGTTACAGGTTCTCACCAAGTGTACACAATTTCACTGCATCTGTATTCATGGGAACCAGGTGCATTCTCATGGGATTTGTTGGCTATGGAATGCAACCTGTCCCATGCTTCTCCTTTGAGGATTAGGTCACTATTTCTGATGCCTGTGAGCTCACACTTTCTGATACATTTGACCCAGATATCTGACTCTGAGAGTGTGCAGGAAAACAGTTAACATAGCAAGACTGAGGATGCTATCCTTTAAAAAATGTGCTTGCAAGTGATGCTTTGGCAAGACTTTTTTTGTGCAAACACTATGATTTATATTGAACACTTTCTTTCCTTCTGAGAGTCTGAGATTTTGGTAAATGATAGGCAGAAGGTGCCTATGTAATACATACTTTGGGCACCCATGTTGCTGCATTTGTGCCTATGTAATACATACTTTGGGCACCCATGTTGCTGCATTTATTTGCCAAGGAAAAGTGTACTTCATGAGACCCCTTGTGGGAGGGAGAGAGCATAAAGATGCCTGCACATGGATTTCTCCAGACTCCATCTATACCTTTTCCCCTTATTATCTGGTCATATATCCTTACAACATCACTGTAATAAGTCTTAGCTGTGAGATAAATATATGCTGAATCCATTTGTTACCAAACCAAACGTGGATCTGCTTGCCTGCATGTGGTAAAGGTAATCTACTAACACCAGGTTGTGGTGAAGGGAAGTGCAATGTTTACTTCAGGAGCCAAACAAGGAGTTGAGGTAGCTAGTGCTTAAAAGGCCCAAACTCCCTGAAGACTTTAAGGAAAAGATTTTTAAAGACAGGGTGAGGGAGGGGTATTACTGGATGTGTGATCAGCTCGTGGACATTCTTCTGATTGGTTGGTGGTGAGGTAATCAGGAGTCAACACCATCAACCTTCTGGTTCCAACTTGTCTGAGGTCTACCTGCTATGTTCTTCTTCCACCTGGCAGGGGTTTCAGTATCCACAAAACAGCTCAAAGGACATGGCTCAGAATATTATCTATAGTCCTTGAGGAGGAACTAAAGGTCCTTGACTTTGTTTAATGGCTAAACGATAATTACTTTGTCTTGCTTGACTGTTTTCCTATCTTTCTGCATTTTCTCACCTCTCTGATTAAATTTACTCTTTGGAACTCAGGGAAGGCCTAGGATGTTAAAGTATTTTTACAGACAAGAGACAGGCAGGGGACATGGAGTTGGGGTGCAGGTCTGTTCAGGGAAGGTCCCATAGGGTCCTGCTTTGTTATAGAGCAAGTCCTTCTAGTGAATGTCCATACATAGAGGTGGTCTTAAGGAGGGGTTGGGTGAGAAACAAATAAACAACAATGACAACAAAATGGTGTCTTATCTCCTTGCTTTCACCACTCTGATGTATCTTCTCCTGTCCCACAATCTTCAGGGATTTTTATCCTATAAATATATTTTGTAATTGCCTTTATCTAAAAATAATTTTTAATGCACTTGACAAATAGCCAGGTACTTTGGGATCATTTTGAGGAGATGTATGCCCATTATAAGTTATTTGCATTTTTTTCTATTAAAAAAACATATGTCTGTGAAAGACTTCAGTCAAAGGGACTATATGGAACTCTGATGGAAGACTGTAAAAGGGATTGCATTGAGTTGGTAGAGAAACATTTAGAATACTGACTTGATGCAATAGTTTAGGATGAAAATGGCCTTAAATAAGGTAGTTGGAGTATAGAAAATAGTGAAAGAATTGATTAAAAGGTTGAATTTATATGCTTGCACAGCAAATAAAACATATCAGTTGCACATTGAGAGGACTCTCCTAACTGTCCTTTTACCTACCTGCCTTACATAGGAGATAATAACATTTATGTGACTACAAGAAAGAAAAGAAAATTGGATTCACTATCTGAACTTATGTTGGTCATTGAATATGGCACAAACTCAATAGCTTCTTTCTGAGTTTTCTTCTTATTTAGATTTTATAAGTGAATTCTGGCAGAACTCCGTCCATTTTTATCCTATTACTCTCATAAACTTTACTGTTTTACATAAATTCAATTTTGAAGTTCTGAATAACATTGAGGACAAAATGTATTACATAAATGTGGGTGTCCCCATTTCTGAGATATGGGAGAGGAGAGAATGCTAAAGCATCTCAACTCCTCCAATCTCTAAGGCTCATTTTCCCCTTCCTCTCTTATTTCCCTCCAGCCATGCATTTTGTTAAATGTTCCAGTTACATTTAGCTAAAATAAATAAGCATGAGGGAAAATACTCTGTGATAACATAGAAATGGAACTTGAGTAATGGCATGGATTATTTATTTGAACAAATAAGCATTTTGAATTCTTTTGAACCAGGCCACATATAGGGTGGCATGAGGTTTACAAAAGTGAATAATGTATGAACTTCTCCTTGAAAGAATTTATAGGCTTTCTGTGACTATAAGATGTGAGAAGAATGCCTATGGAAGTCATTTTCTTTCTTCTACCCAAATAATTAGAAGTTAAGTCACCCTCCCTGGCCTCTCCTAAAATGTATTTTTAGGAATAACAAACTGTCAACAGTCAGAAGGATACACTGTCTAGTGCAGGAACTAATGGCAGGAATATTTAGTAGGAGACAATGATAATGTGTTGTCAGTGAAGAGGTAATTAAAAATAATGATATGAGGTGGAGGGGATAAGATTCACCTTGCAATGTGGGAAAAATAAATAGGACTTGGGAGGTAAAGGGAAGGGAGATGACACATGATTCTTAGGTTAACTTGTGATAGGAAGAATTTTAGTTCTTAGAAAAATTTAAAATAAATTTAAAATTTTAAATGAGGACATAGGCAGTTGAGAGGATGGGGAGGTTTGTGAAATTGTTTAGTTTTAAATTCATTCAATTTAATTCACTGAAGAGCCAGTGTTTATATTAAAGTTTAAATGTAGAGCAGTGTATTCAGTGTCAGGTGAGGCCACTGACATTGTTCCAGTGATAGTGTATAAAGGGAGCTAAAATAGAACTAATATGAGTATATATATATGAACTCCCTTTTATCTTCATTGATCTTCTAAGAGTAACTTCCTTTTCATCTAAAATTAACAAATACTTTTTACCTTGAAATAACCAAAACAATGAAGGTAGTCGTTTTTTTTGTGTCCAATATCAGTGTAGTATAATTTTATCTTTTGACATGATGCTCATTCTCCATTGTTTAAAAGCATCATTTATTGGGCACTTACTATTTCCAGACATTTGCTATATGCTTTGCATGCAACGTCTTATTTTAAATATGAGAACAGTGTTGGGGAGTGGGTCATAATACTTTCCTAAATGTACACAGTAGAATTCTGAATCTACATTAGGTTATGTGGCTGAACCGAGTTCTAACAACTCTTAAGTGGCAGAGTCAGATTTATACATCATGTAAGGCTTAAGGGAATACAGTCAGCCCTTTGTATCCATGGATCTGCACTGATGGATTCAACTAACCAAGGATAGAAAATATTTGGGAAAAAGTTCCAGAAAGTTCCAAAAAGCAAATTTGAATTTGCCACACTCTAGCAACTATTTGCATAGTGTTTGCATAATATTAGGTATTGCAAGTAATCTAGAGATGATTAAAGTGTATGGGATGTTGTACATAGGTAGGTTACATGTAAATAGCATATTTGGATTTTGGTATGAGGTCGGGAGGGAGATCCTGGAACCAACCCCCAGATACCAAGGGATGACTGTATATGCATAAGAAACAGACAACACTGCTTCATTATTCATTGATTCTTTGGACTTTCTTAAACATCATTCAAGTGCAATGACAGGCAAAATGTGGCTCCCTCGATGTCCCTGCTTTTAGTTATTGTAGTTATTAAGTATACAAAGAATAGACTGCTTTCTGTCTTAGCCATGGAGCAGCTTGCCATCTCACTCTGAATATTCCCTATTCTTTTTTTTTTAAATAAATGTATTTATTTATTTATTTTTGGCTGTGTTGGGTCTTCGTTGCTGCGCGGACTTTCTCCAGTCAAGGCGAGCGGGGGCTACTCTTCAGTGCGGTGCTATCGCTTCTCTTTGTTGCGGAACACAGGCTCTAGGTGCACAGGCTTCAGTAGTTGTGGCTCGCGGGCTCTAGAGCGCAGGCTCAGTAGTTGGGGTGCATGGGCTTAGTTGCTCCATGGCATGAATATTCCCTATTCTTGTTTCTATGTTGAATCCATGATCTCTGCTGACCTGGTGGCAATGTGGAAGGTTTCTTGTACTAATTTTGGAGGAAATGATTAAACTCCCTGTTTGACCAAAGGCCCAGGAGTCTATACCAAAGCTTGTATTTTAGTAACCTGGATAATACAAAGATGTGGGGACCAAATTTAGACACAGGCTACATATTGCTGAAAAAAGTGGAATCCGAAAATTACCTTGATGACAACTGGTGAAAAAACTGGAGGAAGGTTTGAGAGACTCTAGAAGGGAGCTTAAGTAGATTTCAATGACCACTTTAAAGATTATTATATAGCATTGAAGGCAAAGCTGATGTTAGAGAGCATAAATGATTAACGGAACAATTCAACACTCTTTTATGATTGTCTGCAGCAGTCCTTCAAATAGAATGAGGGAAAAGGAAACAAATGTTGGCAAGTTACCAAAGTATCAGAGTGGCAATATGAGTACAAGTGAAGACCAACCATTGAAGTGCGTGGGAGAGGCACTAGTGAGGCACTGCTGATATGACAAACTGGGAGATGTCTCTGTTTAATGGAAGAGGCAAATGAAGTTAGTGTGGGTTCATGTGGAAGAACTGGAAGCCAAAATATGGGTCAAGAGCAGCTTCAGTAAGAGCAGGGAAACCAGAACTAATGACATTGTCATAGGAAGAATTTCAGAATTACTATGAATGCCCATTCATATAAATGGGTGGCCATTCTTGTGGGTAAGAGAGTGAAGTAAATATTCACATTATCAGAGTAGAGAAGTTTGAGGAACTAAGACATTGTAATAATGCTAGGAAAGTGAAAAGAAGGGAAATATTGATAACCAAAGTTAAAAGATTGTTGAAAAAGTTGGAATGCAATGATAATAAAACAAAAGTATCATGCTCTTTGTTCCTCAATTATCCTTCTCAGTAATTTCCTCTAATAGAGTATTCAGCATTTTAAGCTCTAATTGTTTATGTATCTGTTTCCACAAAAGAATGTGAGCTCTATAGGAATAGAAAATATATTTTATCTTCCTTCTGGTCTGGCAGTACCTAATACACTTTTGTGGGATGAATGGATAGATGGATGAATAGAAAGATGAAAGGATGAGTGGATGAATAAATTAGTAAGTGTATACTTTATGACAAAAGTATGGATCCTGAAGGAAAGAAAATTACTGACATATAGGGAGGTATAATGGTGGAAAAATAACATTGGAAAGTCCAGTGAGTGGAATGTTCTCATTAATTCATGAGTTAGAAAAATGCAAAAATGAATATCTTCCATTAAGAAGAGGTTCTTTTCCCAGGAAAGGGGTGCTAACTGAGGAAAATTACAAGTTCAGAACAGTGTTGGTATAAAAGATAGAAAGTCATCGTGGATGAAAAAACTGGCATATGATAAGGAATGTGGTTGAGCTATATTGAAACACCTTTGTGGGTGAAGATAACAGAAAGATGCAACTAATGCAGAAGAGAGTTTGCGTGGATAAGTGGAATGAAGGAGGCAGGCACCTGAGCAGTACGCTTCAGAAACTAAAGCACAGCAAATGGAGAAAAGTGTTGATACGTTTAGTGTTTGTTTTATATCACAGATTGACAAACCTGCTCTAAAACAGGTCAGATAATAAGTATTTTAGGATTTGTGGGCCATACTCAGCTTTGCTGTTATAGTGTGAAAGCAGTCATAAACAATTCATAACTCAATAAGCAGGTTATGTTCCAATAAAACTTTATTTTGTGGATACCGATACTTGAATTTCCTATCATTTTAATGTTAATGTTATGTTGATTTTTGTCAACAGTTTATAAATGTAAAAAACACTTGTAACTTGTAAGAAAAAAAACAAAAACAAAAAAAACTAGTGATGTATCATTGAATTTGACCCATGTGCCTTGACAGGTATATGCATGTATATGTTTCGATATAATTTATTCACTCCTATATACTTCATACATACACATCTCTCTGTAAAGATGCATTACAATCTGTAAGAAAAAAGTAACTTAGTAGTAATCTAAGAGTTTAATTATCAGATTGATTAAAAGGGAAAAATTCTGCCCTAATGGTTATAAATGACACTTATCCAGGGTTTTCCTAAGTGGCTGAATGAAAGGTGATCATTCAGAGATGGCAGTGCAGCTTCAGCTGAACAATTAGAATAAAAGGGGAAATGAAATGTTCAAACTTAAATATACTGGAGAACTAGTCAAATAATTTCAAATATGAGCCTCAAGATATTTATTTCCTTATCCTAAAATAAATATGTCATGTAAATGTATGTTGACTTTGACTTATTTATTTTTTTGCAGTGGAATGGGATAAGATCCTTCTATAAATTATATTAGAATACACCATCTATGTAAATAGTACTTATCAGTAACTGTATTTTAAATATTTAAATTGTTATATCCACAACCTCCTCCCAAAGTGAAATATCTTTGATAATTCTATAATTTATGCACTCTAAAGTTTTGGGCTCTTGGGTTATGCACCATGTCCTCACAGAAGGTCACTGGGAGACAGACTTTTCAATAGGTCATGGGTCTGAAAAAACATAAGACTCAAATTCTAGGGTCTCAAATAAGGACTTGGACTTGGTGAGACAATAGGATGAAATAACACAAATTTAGGGCACAATACAGAATAAGGTATTAATGCCAATTTATTTGAGATCAAACAAAAGCAACCACAACCATCAATGTGCTAGACATGAAGCAAAAGGCTTTTACACAATGATCCTAAACATAAGTGTTATTACTCTCCATTTTACAGATAGTGAATAGCAGAGCTGGAATTTGAACCACACTTTGGAGCTATGTAATATGTCTAAAGCCCCTGAACTTCAGATAAACAAGAGTGCTGGTTTCTGAAGGAGAAAGACATCTACATGCTTTAAAGGGCAGTGCTAAATGGAGTTAGGATTATGGATTTGGATATGTAAGTCAGTCAAACTCAGCCACAAGTTTTAGTGGTGTGGACTTTGGGAGAAGTTACTTAGCTTATCTCTATGAAATGGAGATAAAATTACGTGAGGTGAAAGGTGGTTATGAGCATTTGTTTTAAAACTGTATATAAAGCACCTAAAACATTGCCAGATGTTTTGTATGCTCTCAATAAAGGAAAGCTATTATCTGGCTTCAGATCAGACAAAACTAGGGCATGGGCTGCCTTGTTGGCCAGGAGAAAAGAGCTTTGCAAATCACACCCTGTTATACCAGCAAAATTTTTCTTTACCTGTTGTGTTTTACTCTAAATACCTCCCTTCAGAATCCAAATATAGCATGTTGTAAACTTACATGTTCTTTGAATATATATGTATTCATTCCTGTAACTGACCTGGTTCATTGTTAGTGATGACCATGAATTGTGTAATCAACTTAATTGAAGTATGAAGATAGAAAAACCCACAGGTTGTACCTTTTTCCAGAATTCATTTTTTAATTGTGTCACATCAGTCTTGAAAATAAGCTCTTAAATAGTGAACTTCAGGGCTGTAGGCAATTTATGTCTGTCGGGTAAACACATGCCTTCTAATTCTTGCATCCCCATCTTATCATCACACTTCATTTAGCCACATCCAGATGGTGCTGTTGAAAGAGGCTATTGCTCCAGCCCTAGTGAACCACAGTCCAAAGATGAATACTGTTTACCTTAAAATAAAATCACCAATTGGTTACAATATAGGTTGTTTCTCTCAATACAGAAACACCAGCCTAGGTTTAGCAAATGGGGGGTGTAGAGGAGGACAGAAGTACAGAAGAGTAGTATCACTCACAACGGCCAATGGCATGTGTGAGGCTGCAAAGAAAAGGTAAATCTGTGATTCAGGAAGATATTGGGATGAAACCCCATGAGTAAAGGAAGAAAAGAGTTCCTGAATATCACAGGGATTTAAGATTTGACAGATATTTGCATAACACATCATTTTGGAGAAGTAGAGGAACAATTAGATTCAATAATCTAAGTTTTGTGAAAATGTAGATCAGAAGAAGAAACTTATGCAGCCATGTCATGTGTTCCTTATTTTATCCTTGGCTGTTTTTCATACATTTGTCTCTCTATTCTTTTTTCACCCTTACCTTACTTTCCATATCACCTTTGATTAATTTATTCTTCCACTCTCTTTTTTATGAAATTTCTCTCTTTTCTCTAGGTCATCTGATTATAGCTAAAAATATATCCTGGGGGCTTTATTTCCAATCCTATGGCTAGCTTATCTTATAACCTGGAACAAACTTCAACACTTCATAGACGTGCTTGAGTATCAGAGCTGAAAGGAAACTTCAAGATCATTTCCTCTAATATTTTCTCATTTTACCAAATGAGAAAAGATGAAATTAAAGCTTAGAGAGGTGAAGAGAATTGCCAGGTGTCAAGACATTTGTCAATAGCAAAACCAAACTTAAGTTAGACATCCCAACTCATTTCAGAACTCATAACAGTCAGTCTTTCAGCTCCAAGTGACATGAAAACCAGTGGGAAAGTATTTGCTTTTTTTTTTTTTTCTTTAAATTAGGATGTTTTAGTATTAAAAATTAATACTAAATTAGTGTAGGCAGACCCATGTGGGAAACCAAGTCAAAATCAAACATTTGTGTGTTGATAATATTATTAGATGAAAGGGGTTAAATACATTCAAATGCTAAATGAGTTCAGGTTAATATATCCTTATCAATACAATAATGAAAACAACCAAATAGTATAAATATAAATATATATATATATATATATATATATATATATATATATATATATATATATATATGCTGCCATAGTGTGAAATAGCTCACAGAGACATTAAATTTTAAAAATTAAATATGATTAAAATGGGTGAGGGAATTTCCAGTGTGAGAGTAGAAAGACATATGTTATTCACCTCTTCACCATCCAAATATAATAAGAGAAAAGGGGATGGATTTGTCGATGACAATAGGAACTAAGATTAGTGCTCAATAGTCTCCTAGGCATTGGGAGAATTTTGACTAATCAAAATTAGAATAAAGTCCTAAATCAACATGTGAGTTATGTTCTGTCCAAATAACCCCTGTGTGTCTCCAACAAAAAAAAGTGGGTTCTTCACTAATAATGGAGTCATCCTTCCCCTCCCAGCATGGGAACACTTCCCAGGCTGAGAACTCCACTTCTCTCTTTTCATCACTCATCACAATCCACTTGTTTTTCACTGCAGTTTCAGGACTACAGTTATCAAAAAGGTAATTTTACAAATGTGTAAAAAGGATAGAGGGAAGCCCTTTAAACTTGATGGTACAAAGTTAAGCACAATCATAATTAAGAAAGAATCTTTTCTCTCATGGACACCTCAATTAAAAAAAAAGATAAGCTTTTCAATCAGAACTTAATATTTAAGTGGAATTGTTACACTTATAACAAAAAAGATAAAGAGGTTAAATCTAGTAATTCTGTACATTAGCAGAGCCAAGATACATATCCAATGATAAGTAAACAGAAAGATTGAAAATCACAACATGGAGGTATTGAAAAGAACCTGTATCTTAAAGATAAAACAAAGGATTTAACATGTAAAGGTATAGTGTGTGTGTGTGCCTGTGCTCTCAAAAGAAAATTCAGAGAGATTTACTTGATATTAATATTTTATTAAGTGAGAAACAAACTGTTCATGAAAAGGGATTCTTCAAACCCCAAACTGGTATGAAGTTCATAGGCATGATTTTATGGGATAGCTTATAACGTTAAAATGAGGAAGTTGTTATCTTTTGGGTGGGGGGATGACAAGTTTCATTTATGATTATCAGAAGAATTTACAAGAGTAACCTAAGTTTTGCTTATGTTTATGAAATAAACTAGACTAAATTTTGCCTAACATGGCTTAAATGGTTCTGCATGGGGGATCTTCAGGATCGGTCTCTATTTTATTCTATTTTAATAGTGTTACATACATGCAACATACATAAAGAAAACTATAAAACATATCTATGGATCATAAAGTATTTTTAAAATGTGAACAAACTCCTCTAAAAACCACCCATATAAAAAATAAATATTACCAAATGATCTAGTCAGTGTTTATATATACCTACTCATTTGCCCCCTTCTATTAGGTTTTATTCCTTCTCAGATTTCTGTGATTTTCTATGTGGGATTATTTACTTATTTTTCTTTCTAAAGAAATCATTAGAATACTTCTTTCAGTGTTGCTTGTCTGGTCATAAATTCTCTCTCTATCCTTTTGTCTACAAATGGTTTTAATTCATATTTACTTTTGAGGACTTTTTTTCTGTATTATAGGTTTTCAAATTGCAGTTATTCTTTTTTTCTGCACTTTAAGGCTATCATTTCATTTTCTTCACATTTTAAAAATTTCTAATGGGATGTCAGTTGTCAGTCAAAGTGTTTCTTTTAAAGGCAATGACCTTTTTACTCAGAGAGCATTGAAAATATTCCCTTTGATATCAGTTTTCAGCAGTTTTTTTAGTGTGCCTAGGTATGTCTGTGTATGTAGTAGGTGGTATTGTATGCCACCCAGATTTTCTCACCAGTACTGAAGCACTCATTGTCCCAGGTTCTGAGACTGTTGGCAATCGGTTAGATTCATTTGATTCTATCTTTTCTTCTTTTTTAAAATTATTTCTTTATTATTATTTTTTTTGCTGTGTTGGGTCTTCGTTTCTGTGCGAGGGCTTCCTCTAGTTGCGGCAAGTGGGGGCCACTCTTCATCGCGGTGCACGGGCCTCTCACTATCGTGGCCTCTCTTGTCGCAGAGCACAGGCTCCAGACGCGCAGGCTCAGTAGTTGTGGCTCACGGGCCTAGCTGCTCCGCGGCATGTGGGATCTTCCCAGACCAGGGCTCGAACCTGTGTGCCCTGCATTAGCAGGCAGATTCTCAACCACTGCGCCACCAGGGAAGCCCTTGAGTCTATCTTTAAGACTCTCTTTAGAAGACATGAACCTTATTCAAGGTCACACTCCCTTCCTAGGGGCTACTCACATTCAATGCCTGGTTGATGCACGCACACAAAGTCCTTGCCGCCATCCTCCAATTCAGAACAACTCTAAAAGTCAACCCTGACTCTAGAGATACCCATGGGATTAGTTGAAGCCTTTAACATTACATTGCAGCTCAACTTTTCCCTCTGACCTGTTTTGCTTACTCCAGTCTCCCACAGATAATCCCAAGAGCATTCCCTAATAAATGTTCTGTATGCAAATAGCCATCTCAGATTCAGCTTCTAAGTTAACCCCACCTGCAAGAGTCTGTGTGTGTTTTTGTACACTGCTTGAGGATTGTAGTGATTCTTTTTTTAAATTAATTTTTATTGGAGTATAGTTGATTTACAATGTTGTGTTAGTTTCTGCTGTACAGCAAAGGTAATCAGTTATACAGATACATATGTCCACTCTTTTTTAGATTATTTTCCAATATAGGTCATTACAGAGTATTGAGGAGAGTTCCCTGTGCTATACAGTAGATTCTTATTAGTTATTTATTTTATATATAGTAGTATGTATATGTCAATCCCAGTCTCCCAATTTACACCTCCCCCATTTCCCCCTTGGTAACCATAAGTTTGTTTTTTACACCTGTGACTCTATTTCTGTTTTGTAAATAAGTTAATTTGTACCATTTTTTAAAAAAATTCCACATATAAGTGGTATCATATGACATTTGTCTTTCTCTGTCTGACTTACTTCACTCAGTATGACAATCTCTAGGCCTATACATGTCACTGCAAATGGCATTATTTCATTATTTTTATGGCTGAGTAATATTCCATTGCATATATGTACCATATCTTCTCTCCAAAGAAGACATACAGATGGCCAAAAAGTACATGAAAAGATGCTCAACATCACAAATTATTAGAGAAATGCAAATCAAAACTACAATGAGGTATCACCTCACACCAGTCAGAATGGCCATCATCAAAAAATCTACAAATTATAAATGCTGGAGAGGGTGTGGAGAAAAGGGTCCCCTCCTACACTGTTGGTGAGAATGTAAATTGTACAGCTACTGTGGAGAACAGTATGGAGGTTCCTTAAAAAACTAAAAATAGAGTTATCATATGATCCAGCAACCCCACTCCTGGGCATATACCTGGAGGAAGCCATAATTCGAAAAGATACATGCACCCCATGTCCATTGCAGCACTATTTACAATAGCCAGGACATGGAAGCAATGTAAGTGTCCATTGACGGATGAATGTAATGATTCTTGATTCTGTGGCTTGATGTCTTAGATCAATTTCAGAAATATTTATACTATTAAATATTCAGTATTTCCCCTGACATATTCTTCTATTATCAAGCTAGAAATAAAAATATACATATAATCAAATTTTCACCATTTCCTGATACATATAATTTTGTTTCTTTCTCTGTGTTTCAGTCTAGATAATTTCTATTCACATGTCTTCCAGTTCATTAATCTTGTACACCAGTTGTATCCAAATCTAAAAGCATCTATTGGGAAAAAAAGTTTATCCACAAATGTGTGAAAAACTAGCTTTTCTCAGGTGTGTTCTTCCAAAATTATATATTGCATTAAGATAGGGCAACAATAGAGAGAACAGAGAGGAAAACTTGGGAAATAATTATCTACCAATTAAATTATCATTTTTTGGTGAACTCAAGCAAATGCCTTTCTGAGATGCATGGAAGCTCAAATATAATATTGAATGACAGAAACCAGACACACAAGTATGAAAATCAGATGCTTCCATTTTAAAAAAATAAGAAAATAAGAAAATATATAGCTGTAGAAATAAGGAAACTAAGTTTTAGGAGGATGGAGAATTAAAATGAAGGAGAGGCACAAGAAAGGCTTATGGAGTGTTGGCAGAAGTATATTTCTTGATCTGTGTGTTGGTTACTTGGGTGTTTGTGTTGTAATTATGAATTGAACTACACATATTTTTTGCTCTTTTATGTATGTCCATTTAATCAGAACATTTATTAAAGACAAAGGTAAAGATAAAAAGCAACAAGTCATATAAATGCCAGAAAATGGCTCACTCATTTATAGAAAGTTAATTAATGACAGATCAGGCATTTTAGACCAATGGATTTAGGAAGACTCATTTAGTGAATTTTACTGGCTATCCCACTTCACTCCATACACCAAATTTAATTTAAGATTGATTAAAGATTTAAATATCAAATGAAACACAGAATATAAGGTTGATAGACTTGATCATCAAAAAAATCAAAATGGAAATAAATTCAAAAGAAAAGATATTATATTAAATCCTCACTATGTGGATGTTCCTTTTTTTCCTGCTTTCTTACTACATTGTTTTACACTAATTTTTAATGTATGCTGTATTTCATTTTAGCCATTTTTTATGCTACATCTAAGTTTTATTTTTTTTAACATCTTTATTGGAGTATAATCATTCTAGCCATTTTTAAAAGAGGGAGATTAGTACATTAGAAATGGATATAACAATTCTGATATATTTGCTGTGAAGAGGGACAGAGAGGCAGAGCTGCCATTGAAAAGAAATATCGGTACAACCAGGTTCCATTGTTTCTGTTGTTATTTTTTATAGAAGCTATTCTATCATGTTTGAGTGACATTAGAAATGATCTAGTAGAAAGGGGCATAGGAGAGAAAGTTGTCATTTCAAGTGAAGAAACAGAGTAGGTGAGAGATGATGGGTTTCAGAGGATATTGAGAAGAGAAGTTACTTACCCAAGGTTTCCAGCTAGTAAGTGGCAAAACCAAGATAATAGCTTTCCCTTTTCTGGAGGTCTGCTTTAGGTGGCTGCATCTATCTCCACCATCTGCTTACTTCTGGCTTAAAAATTAATAGTAGTAATTACCTCTTTAGCCTTTCTATTACTCTGTAATATCAAGAGATTTTAAGTAGCATTTTCCGTCACAGGGCTCTAAGCCTCTAGATGCTTTCAGATCTCTGTGCCATGTAGCTCTGTATTCTTGAATCAAATCAGATGTACCTTCTGTGCTAATGACTATAGTTATGTCCTCAATCATAATTAGAGAATGAGTAATACAGTAGTTAAGATTTGGGCCTTTCCAGTCAGACTTACCTGAGTCTGAATCTGATCCTGTCACTTCCTATATGATCATAAGCAAGTTAATTTTCATAAGCCTCACTTTCTTTACCTGTAAAGTGAAAGCAACAACTCATAAAATGCTGTGAGAACTAATAAGCACCTGTCTCGTGAGATGTTGTGAAGAAATGCCATTATGTATGTAGTGCTTCAAACAGTGGTACATACTAAGCTCATAATAAATCTTAGTAATTATTTCATAAAGCTCTAGTTTTCCACTGACCTTAATGAGAATAAGGTATCTGGCAGTCCTGGGTTTTAGTTAGAATGAAGAATAGACATTTGTGTCACCTTGGCCAATCCACTTACTATCTCTAGACACCAATTCTCGACTGTCAAAAGAGGAGATGGGTCTGCAAGATCAGAGTATTTTGAAATTTAGTAAAGGCAAGCCTGGACATTTAAACAGAATATTTGCTAACTCCATGAGATTACTTGTAATGATTGGATAACAAATAATATAGTTTATTGGCCCTAGACTTGTCTCTTTACCATGTAAATCTAGCAAGAAAAATTTTGGAATTTGACAATTTTAAATTATAAACATATGATTGAACTTTTTTTAGCCTTCTCCTTAATTTTCATTGCTGGCATTACTTAAGTTTCTGCTGAAAGCTGTAGGAAACTCTCCCCAAATGGAGAGGGGAAGGATACGTACTTTGCAAATAATTTCAAGTGAGTTATTGTATCCCCATCATGTTCAGAGACCTCTTCACAGGTCGGTGAACACATCATTAAGTATTCCTCTGTCCATTTTCTTTTTTTTATTCCTAATTTTTTCTTGTGGCAAAATACAAATAAAATTTGCTATTGTAAACATTTTAAACTGTACAGTTCAGTGGTATTAAGTACATTCATATCGTAGAGCAACCATTACCATCCTCCATCCCCAGAACTCTTTTTTTTTTTTTTTTAATCTTTATTGGAGTATAATTGCTTTACAATGGAGTGTTAGTTTCTGCTTTATAACAAAGTGAATCAGTTATACATATACATATGTCCCCATATCTCTTCCCTCTTGCATCTCCCTCCCTCCCTATCCCACCCCTCTAGGTGGTCACAAAGCACCGAGCTGATCTCCCTGTGCTATGCGGCTGCTTCCCACTAACTATCTATTTTACATTTGGTAGTGTATATATGTCCATGCCACTCTCTCACTTTGTCCCAGCTTACCCTTCCCCTTCCCCGTATCCTCAAGTCCATTCTCTAGTAGGTCTGTGTCTTTATTCCAGTCTTGCCCCTAGGTTCTTCATGACAATTTTTTTTTTTTTTTTTTTACATTCCATATATATGTGTTAGCATACGGTATTTGTTTTTCTCTTCCCAGAACTCTTTTTGTTTTACAAAACATAAGCTCTGTACCCATTAAACAGTAACTTCCCATGACACCCCTCCCCCTGCACTTTATAACCACAATTCTAATTTCTTTCCAATTTAAAAAAAAAAAAAATCTCACTTTTTTCCCCATGCCCAGCATCTGGTAACCACTATTCTACTCTCTTACTATGAATTTTTCTTATTTTTTTAAGATAACACTTCTAAGTGAGATTATGCACAATTAGTCTTTCTGTATGTGGCTTATTTAACTTACCATAATGTCTTCCAGGTTCTTTCATGTTGTCACAAATTGAAAGATTTCCTTCTTTATAAAGGGCTGAATACTCTACCATTGTGTGTGTGTGTGTGTATGTGTGTGTGTATATCTCACATTTTCTTTATCCATTTATCCATCGTCAGACACAATGTTCTTCGTAATGACTTTACCAATTTACATTCCACCAACAGTGTACAAGGATTTGTTTTTCTCTTACATCCTCACCAACACCTGCTCATCTTTTGTTTTTCATAATAGCCATCCCAACAGGTGTGAAGTGATATTTCAGTGTTGTTTTGATGGCATTTCCTTTATGATTAGTGATGTTCAGCATGTTTTCATATACCTGTTGGCCATTTGCATGTCTTTTTAGGGAAAAATGTTTATTCTGTTACTCTGCCCATTTTTTTAATTGGGATTTTTGTTTTGTTTTATTTTGCTGTTGAGTTGTAAGAGTTGTGATATATTTTGGATATTAAGTCCTTAAGAGATAAAAGTTTTGCAAATATTTTCTCCCATTCCAAAGGCTGCCTTTCATTATGTTGATTGTTTCCTTTGCTATGCAAAACCATTTTAGTTTGAGGTACTTGTACTTATATATATTTGTTTTTGTTGTTTATGATTTTAGTGTCACCTCCAAAAAGCATTGCCAAGACCAATGTCAAGGAACTTTTCCTCTGTGTTTCTTCTAGGGGTTTTATGGATTCTGGTCTTATGTTTAAGTCTTTAATGTATTTTATACATATACATTTTATACATATAAAACAACAATATAAATCATGAAGTGGTTAGCCCAAATGTATCAATGCTTCTTTGTTATCATTATCTGTTATGTTTTTGAACCCTTATCCATTTCCTATGGGCAGAATTTAGAAGGAAGAAATGAAAGAGACTTAGTGGCAATGTTCATTGGCTTCCTCATCTCTGTGACTAGTTCATCTTCTCCTGGAATTTGTTTTCATGAATAAGGCCAAGGTAGGAATATCCTGTGAACCAGGAAAAGGGTACTCAACTAGAGTAAAGAAAAGAATGTGCTATATGAGTCAAAGGAGTAAGGATCTATATGGGTTTGTGTAAATGGGCTCAAGAGCAGGAATATGGCCCAAGGGCTAGAAGAGACTTGAGAGAGTTAGGGTGAAGCAGTTGTCTTGGAAAGTCTGCTTTTGTTTTAATATCTTGGTTTCTGGCATGGTACAAACCATAGGTCATAATTTATCTCAATAATTTTAGGAACAATGCCTTTGGGATGCATATTGGAAGGTGGAGTGTCTGTCAGTAAGTTTCTAATCCACATTGTTTTATATATTTTCATGGAATATGATTTCATAAGCATAAAGTCCATTCTTGCCTGAGCTATTTCTCTAAGAGCTAAGGGTTCCATCTCTAAACTTTTGACGGGAAAGAAAGCATTTTGTGTGCCAAAGCACTGAATCAAAGAATGAAAACGAGAATGGATAAATCTTTTCCCAATAATCTTGTGATAAATCATGCATCTGAAATGCTTTATGATTTTGTTATGGATATGATGAACTACTAAATGGATTGAGATGTGCCTTATATTGCTCTTTTTATTTCCTTACTTTGCACATACATAAATGTCCCATTATAATTGATGAGAATTTACTTAATGTTGACATGAATGTGTTTTGTTATTTATTTATTTATTTATTTATCTATCTATCTATTTATTTATTTTTGGCTGCGTTGGGTCTTCGTTGTTGCGCGTGGGCTTTCTCTAGTTGCAGCGAGTGGGGGCTCCTCTTCCTTGCGGTGTGCAGGCTTCTCATTGCAGTGGCTTCTCTTGTTGTGGAGCACGGGCTCTAGGCACATGTGCTTCAGTAGTTGTGGCTCACAGGCTTTAGAGTGCAGGCTCAGTAGTTGTGGCTGATGGGCTTAGTTGCTCTGCGGCATGTGGGATCTTCCCAGACCAGGGGTCAAACCCATGTCCCCTGCATTGGCAGGCAGATTCTTAACCACTGTGCCACCAGGGAAGTCCCATGAATGTGTTTTTAATGAAAACTGTTGATATAGTTTTGTCAGTTCTTAAAATTATTTTTCCCCTTAAGTCAGTGAGAGGGAGAATAAAAGGCCATTATGTTAGGCAGAAATCCTAGGACCCTTTCTCCTACAAGATATTTTTTGCCTTTGGATACTTTCCCCTGTCATTTTTGACATGCTAACAACCCAAGGACTGCTACAAAGTTGAGAGAAATGAGATTATACTAAAAAGCATGGAAATGGATTTCTGTCAGTCACCTCAAGACTGTTTTCAGAAGGAAAATAGTTATTTTTTTTTAAATTGAAAATCCATCTTAATTATTACTTAGGTCCATGGAACTTTATTCTTTCTTAAAAATGCAGAGGAAAAATGCTTAATATGAACTGAGTGAAACATAATGAATTGAAAGCAGAAATGCATTTCCTATTTCCCTGCAGGTTTCACTGTGATGACAGTAAAGAGTAAAAGATATAAACCAATGAGGATTGAGAAAAAGAGTTTAGGAAATATGACAACAGAGTCCTAGAAGGTGAAAATGGACAGTGGAGGATTATTAACTGACTTATCTGATAAAATGGAGGCTTACATTGAGCAGACCAGAATGAGTCTCTACAGAAATGAATGACAATGAGCAACAAAGTTAACCAGACAGACATTTGAAAAATCTTAAGTTTGATGGCATAGGCTTCCCAGGAAGGTGGTGGTGAGGCTTCAAGTTAAAACCAGAGAGATTAGTTAAAAACGTGTCATTAGAGTTGTGATGACCATGGGGATCCTCCTTTATCCATTTGTCTCACCCTCAATCTCATAGTCATGGAAGTAATCCTTCCAGCTTGTCCAAAGATACTGTTTTCTTAAAATATTTTATTTGAGAGCCTCTGGATTTCTGGATACAGTGGCAGGGGATGGGGAACATGGAAAACTAAGGTGAAAAAATAAAAACATAAATAAACTGGAAGCTGAAAGCTGAATGGTTAGTTTTTCAGACATCTGCATCACCCTAGAGTAATTCTATATCTTCCCCAAGCTGGATTTTCTTTTTTCAAGACTTTGAGTTTCTTCAAAACCTGTCTTAAAAAAAATCTGAAATGTGGTATCATTCTTCAAAAAATCTACCTCTCCACCAAATCACCTTACGTTCAAAAGTCCTCTACTCAGCATGTCCCATCCTTTAACTTGAGCTTGTAGTCAGGTTTCCAGTGTCTTATTATTATAAATAGAGAGTCAGTGATTACCAGAATGATGATTACCAGATGTTTAAGAGAGCTTACATGAGTGGGAGGGACATTAAAAAATGAAGTTGAATAGAACAAACAGTACAGGAAGCAGATGAAAAAGAATACATATATGTAGGTATGTATAGATAGATATACACACAAATACACACACAAGCTTCAAAATCATAAAGTAAGATATCACATTACAAAAAGGAGAACACTACTAAAATATCTGAGACAAAAATATCATATGTAGTTTTAAAATAAGAATTAAAGTACCCGAACAATAGTAATGGGGTTTGAATATAAATTAGAACAAAACAGACAAAGAAATGAGCAAGAGGATCGATCCAAGGAGGACAGACTATCAGAGATGATAAGAATATTAGAAAAATAATTGGAGGAAGTGGATGTAGAGAATTTCAAATAAATAATAATACTATATGATAAAGTACATAATAAAAATAATTTTTCCCAAACTGAATTATATGTATTTTCTGAACAGTATACTAATAAGTGGGCACTACATTCAATGATAAAAAGTCCACAGCAAATCAAATCTTTATAAAATTGCAAAGTGTAAAGAGAAAAACCCAAAAGCATCCAGAGGGTCGAGAGAAAAATTATATACAAAAGAAGTGAGCATAAAAAGAACTTTATTTTTCTTAATAATCACCCAAGGTTTGGGAATTGGAATAATGACTTCAAAATCTGAGGGCAGTTTATTGCATCCAAGAATTCAATATACTGGCAATGATGAAAAATATAATACAGATAAAGTAATACATTTTTAAGGCCTTTGGAGAATAAGTATTTGTGTACAATATGATAGTACAACGTAAGTTTCCCAGGACTAAATAGAGCAGGAAGAGAAAGGGACAGAAAGAGAGGTTTCTAGAAACATAAAGGAAGTGATAGGAGTCTTTGGTACTATGTTGAACAATTGGGAAGAAATATAATATTAATATGTCTGTGGCAGATCTATTTGTAAAGATTATATAAGAGAAACAAATTATCAATAAAAATATTTTCAGAATTATAATCATATAAATAAAAACTACTTATATAAAAATAGGACAAAATTAGCTGAAAGATGGTGCATTGGAAGTTGCATGGAGATACTGGAAAACTCAGTTTTCAACAACCATAAAGGTCAGTAGCTGAACAATTATATTAACAAAAAAATCAATTATAAAAATTATTTAGAAATATAAAGACAAAACATTGGAGAACATAAGTAAGAACTGAATATGGGACCTCTGGAGATCAGAAGAGGTGTCTGGGGGCAGTTGAAGCAGAGGACTGTTGTATTTTGTAGTATATATCTTAGTGCTATTTGTAAATAATGTGTAAAAAGTATAACTGATAAAAACTAAAAATTAAATAAAAATATTGAAAACACTCTTGAGGTTATATTTGGGTTTGAAACCAGCAAATAATTCATGGATAGGTCTCTAGCAAATACACTGCTCTCCAGTATGAATTATGTATTTCTAGCTTTGTTTGAAGTCATCAGTGATCATGGATAAATGACTACGTATATTAATTACTTTAATATATTTAAATATCCCTATAGCTTACTGGTTGGAATCAGAACTCTAACATACTACCATGTTGCTGAGGGCCTACCCTTATCTGAAGAATCTGAAGAGTACCTCTCTGACTTATTCAGACATGAAACTTGACTATTGTTTCCGGTACTAATGTGATTTTGCTCAAACTTTTTGCTCCTGGAGACAGTGCCTCCTGTCAAGCTTGAAGGTCAGGGTGGGTTGATGATGCTCCCTTCATTTGGGGAAGTGAAATCAGCTAAGTAGCTATGTATTTTAAAAATCTATGTATGTATTACATTACTCTATAAACTAGAAAACTGTTCAAAATTGTTATTCTGGAACAACGGTTTACCAGCATGAATCATCAAGAGAAAATTTACGCGCATGTATTTATTTCAGTTTACCCTTGATCTCAAAACAGAAAAAATGTGGTTTCACACCTCCCCTTGTTTCTTCCAGAAAGCATAAAGATGTAGCCATAAGTTCTGAAAACTGTATTCCGCTGAGTTATACACTGCTGTGGAAGGCAACAGAAAGGGAGATGATACCAATTTTATCAGTCCCTTTAGAAAGGACTGGATAGACTTGGTTTAAAAAACTAAATAAATGCATCTCAACAAGATTAGTTTCTCCTTCCAACTCTGCTGGGGGACAAGAAATCAACTTATTCTTGTTCTACCTCATATATTCACCACAACTGAATTAACTAAATCACGCTTTGATTTCCTTTATGTATATATTTTTTGATAACCATAATGGTCAAATGCGATAAATTCAGGCTAGTGAACAAATGCAATGGTTCCATGTCAAGGACAGAGAAAGCTATATCTTAGAGATCGAAAACTGGTCATCTATAGTGTAAATCCAATCTAAACATAAGGCTTGTTTACAGAACAGTACAAATTATTGAATAGGTGTGATATATGGCAAGATTTCTATGGTGGTTGATAACCTCCCTACCTCCTTCTCTCCCTCCCCCAAAATTTAAATAATGGGCAATCATATAAAAATTAGATTTTTAATAAAGAAGATTCCTGGCTATCTTGGAAAATCAAAAGACCTCTCAGTATTGGGTCTGTTCTCTTACCAATGTCTGTGGGATATGGATGGTAGCTTCCCATGGTAGGGTGGCTTAAGCCCTCAATTTATTCACCAGCACTTCACTCACTTATGTTATCCATATGACCTGTAAAGACATTTAACTTTTTACTACTGTAATGAAATACACATAACCAAAATACCAAAAATAATCTCTGAGGGTGATGATGATGTTAGTAATTAGTTAAATGAAGGATTTAATGTTAATCACCCATCATAGATATCTTATCCTATATCATACCTATTCAAAAATGTGTTGTTTTCTAATTGTCCAAGTACAGAGGAATAAATTGCCTATGGTCCCTGGTAGTCCAAGGGGGGAAAAAAAAACACAAAATTTTAATCTTCTGTTGTAGAATGGCATTCCTTTGACATCTGATTTCAGAAGCTAAAAGCCATAGGTTGTTTATGTTTGTAGTTCACTTTTCTTCACTCCTCCATATTTCTTTTCCCATTTTTTGGTCTTTTTGGTCACATGTTATTCCTCAAAGATCTTCTTTCCCTTCCCTTTGTACTTCTGTTCCAACTGGAATGTTGCTCTCCTGCCCTTCTCCATCAACCTACTTCTCAACCCCTTTCCATAACCCACCCCTGAATGTGTTAGCCCATGTGTGTGCACACACACACAGACACACACACACACACTTTCCAGACGGAATCAAATGCTCCTTCTCTCTGTTCCCAGAGCAACCTGGATTGACTATATTATATGTAATATACAGTTGCTTACTTGCCTGTCTCCCATACATGGCTGGATTACAGGCACACTAAGCATCATTCATTTTCATACCCTTAGGTTCTGGACAGGGCTTGACACATACAGAACTCACTAAATGCTTGTTAAGTGAATGAATAGTAAAGGGCCTGAAATTACATAGTTAGAATGTAATCAATTTAGGGAAGCCTTTGATTCCTGTTAAAATACACATAGCCTTGTGAGAGGGAGAGTATATGAGCTTTTATCAATCATTTAGAATTGAATGGGAATGATACCTATAATTACAGGTTCTCGAAAAAAAAGAAAGGGTATTGGAACAAATAAAGAAAAGGGCAGGATTTATGAGAAATAAGGGCACAGTGAGGGGAAGGTGCCAAAACTTTTCCTAGTTTTGTAGAGACTTATTTTGACTGGAGCTCTCTGTGGAGAAATAGAAGCCAGGGTGGATTTCATCTAAATATTAACAGTACTTATCCTTTTATCCTTTTATATCATAGCCACTGTCCCATTCAAAACTGGGTAGAGCTCTCTGTGAAGGCTGAAGGTCAATAAATTTACCCATAATTGTTTGGCACGTAAGCCTCACCTGAACTTTGTCCTACATGAATTCAACCAAACTATAACTGATACTATTCCCAAGGGAAAATTGTCACCTGGGTGATTTCTAAAGTTAGATGAACTAATTATAAAATCCCAAATGAACATGTGACTTTTCATGTTTATGCTTTTGCCTTCCCTTTCAAAAGAGCCAAGTGAAGGTTATTTCAGAGTCTGATAAATTAAATGTCACAGTGTTGCAATGTTTTCACCTAGATTTATCCCATAATTTAGCTTGACTAAAAAGACCCGTAAAAATATCTATCTTGGGAATTCTCTGGAGGTTCTGTGGTTGGGACTCGGTGCTTTCATTGTTGGGGCCCGGGTTCAATCCTTGGTCAGGGAACTAGGTCCCGCATGCTGCGAGGTGCAGCCAAAAAAAAAAAAAAAATGTCTATCTCAACTCTCAGCAATGTCTCTTTTTCTATTCCCTATACCCTGAACACACACATACACACACGCAATGTATATGTGTATATATGTATACAGAACTTTTCAAATTTTGCAGTTTTACAGGATTTTTTAAAATGTGGTAATTATTTTAGATTATATTGGACATTTCCCTATGGTTTTGGTTTATTTGTGCAACAGGGGAGGGATTAATGACATATTTTTCAGTTTAACTATCAGGGCTCTCTGTTCTAGGTAGAAACATTGTTTAATTGTTACAGTAATAGACACATGCTTGGTGCATCATGATTGTTTATGTGACATGGTGCTGTGTATAGACCAAAGCTTGGCTGTATCCTGGCACTTGGGTGCACTAAAACAGCTTTTTTGGCAAATAGCCTTGTATCTTTTACTATAATCAGTAAATTGGAAATAGTAGAAATGGGGATGAAGTGAGAAGCAAAGAGGGCCAGGGATTTTTTTGTGTTTGTATACCTAAGTTTAGAGGCATACACATACATACATGATTGGGGGAGAATGTGCAGATGGATTTATTCTGAAGGTTGGAACAAAGGCTAATTTGTTGGATTATTAAGTGAAAATAATAACTCAATATAAATATTTTCAATTGACATGTGACATGTATTAATTCCTTTTCATAGGAGGTTTTCAAATAAAACAAGGGGGAGGCAAAACATGTTTTTCCAAAGATACTACAAAGACTTCATGGGATCCAACAGAAGATTTAAAAATGGATGTACATCTCAGTCACCTGATAAATTTTTTTTCCTACAGATTCCTGGAACCATCACAGTCCTACTGACTGAATTTTTATTAATGGGACTCAGGTGTCTGTATTTCTCAAAGTTTCCCCAGCTGCTTCTGAGGCTTCTAATTCAGCACTTCCCTGTACACCAGCATTTGGGAACCACTTCTTTAGATGACTCACATCTCTTTCCCTCTAGGGGTCTATAATCCCGACTCGGGGAGAAAGCCAGACAATTTATATAAAGGGTATAATCTGTATTTCATTGTTGCCTAATAAAACAAAAGTAACTTTAAAGCATATTGAAAACAATTTCAAAATCTCAGGGAACTCTTCTGTGCCACCTTTCTCAAATAATTAGTTCCTGAGATAATAATACTCAAAGAAGAATAACAGTCTTATGATTTATTAAATGAATACATAGTTTCTTTGGCTTCCACATATATAGTCTCAGCTATACGACCTAACTTAGAACCTTATTGTTCATCTGTACCTTTTTCTCCTTTCTATCTCGCTCTATTGATATCAGCAGACTACCATAATTTGAAAATATGTGCACCTTTCACTGAATCATCTTGTTTGGATCAAGCAGATCTAGCAAATCTTTCTTAGTTGAGAAAGTTATTGCTATTTATAGACATGATCATCTCTGCCTTGGATTGTGCTTCATTATTCTGCAATTACAGGGTTTGCCTTTGCATTCAGTCAGAGCAAACTACCAGCAAATGCTTCCATAAAACCTATTAATTCCACTAATTCTTTGCACCTTTTGAATGCAAGGGCATTTGGTTCCTAATTTTATTTCCAAGATGCTCAATGTGCCAGTCCATTAGCAAATTATGCCTGATGTGTGGCCTTCATGTCAGTTGAATTTTTTTATTGGCTCTTTCGGCTTTTCCAGATTGTCATGTCATTTCTTTCCTTCTGCTGTTTTTTGAGTATGTTTCACAGAGGTGAGATGCTATGCATCCCAGCTTATGTCCTAATTAAGCTGAATGTAACACCATGTATATGAGGCTAATTCTTCTGGACTTACAGTAAATTGATCACTCTGTCCCCTCTACAGAAACCACATTTTCATCATGTTAACTCTTTGCCCAGGAAAGTGGAAGCACAGGTGGTTCCTGAGGAATATTTGAATCTCAGGACCTATGACTTTTGCCAAGTGAAAGCTCAATAATTTTGCCTCTTTACTAGTCTAGTTAATACAATGTGTCATCTATTATTAGAAGAGACAGGGTTAACCAGCTGACTTTCAAACCACCAATTAGGAGAGTTGAGTTCAAATGCACTATAATACTGATTCACTCAGTGGCCTCCTCATTTGAAAAGTAAGCAATCTGATTAGATCTTCGGTTCTCAAATGCCAAGAGAATGTAGCAGATTATTGGGATCATATGTTACATTATGGAATCCTAAGATCCTAGTAAATAAAAATATGTAGGTGTGAAAAACTATGTAGAAGCTTAGCAATACATTTTATGAAACCTCTCAAAGAATTATAATGCATCCAGTTCTGAAAACTACTGAAATTAGATAATATCTGTGACCCCATAAAATTATGTAATCTGAGGATTTGACCAGATAAGAAAAAAATTACCTGAATAAGACTGCCTCATTCAGTTTGATTGCTCACCCCTGCTAAAACTGGGAAAGGAATGTACAATCCAGAAAATATAAATAAGAAGGTGGGTGATTAGAAAGGAAAACAATGAGATCCTTTACCATGTCATAAGAAGATTTGATAAAAAAAAAAATCAGAATGTTGTTTTCCCTTAAACATATGATCCTTTAAAAATTCCCCTTGAAAAACAAATGACACTAAATCTTCTCTACAGAGAGGAAGCTAGAGTTCCCATTTAAGGGTCATAGACTTAATGGAACAAAATTGTGCAGAGAATATACTGTTACTACTTTGTTCTAGTGCGTGAACTTTTTGTTCCTTATGGGTATGAAGCCCTGAATTTATGGATTTTTTTGAATAAAGAAGACACATGTTACTAAGTCTGTCCTCTCCGATATTATTTCTGTTTGTCTGTTTTTAACATTTCCCATACACTAGGAGTGGGGCTGATTACTGTGGGGTGTAAAGTTCCTTCCTTTGGCCATTCATGGTTAAAAGTTTTTTGTGTTTTTGTTTTAAAGAAAGTGAAACTGTATTAGCGTGTTATAGGCAATGCATTACCTGAAGTGATCTTCAGTGCACAGCTCATCTGAGCTGCAAGCAGATAAATAAGAGAGTGAAACCAATTATTATACACAAATATAGAAACAGGATCACTGTGAACCTCAAACAGAGGACTGAAAATCACTTTACAAAAAAAGCAAATGAAAATAACACCCATTTTTTTATTTATAAAAGTGCCAGCTCTTGAGTGGCAGAGTATGAAAAAGACCAAAGGACTCATATATATATTTATATTATATGCTACATACATACACACACACATATATACACACACACACGTACACATATAAAAAAAATACTATACAATGATAATTAATATATGGCAGAAATGTGCAAGTGAAAAAAAGAGGGGCTGTATATATTGTAATGGTTTAGGAAGATTTAAAGAAAGAAGTAAATTTGAGAACATTTTTGATAGTTGAGCAGACTTTTACTTGTCAACATTGACCTTGCCTGGGGAAATGGGGGGGAATTCCAAGGAAAGGAAAAAGTGAACAGAGGCCAAGAGGCAAAAGGATAAAGATTGTAGTTTGTTTTATTCTCCTCAGTGTCTAGCACCAAGTAGCTACTTAAGAAATGTGTGTTGAAATTAATAAGGATGAAGGAAGAAAGGGTGTTTGGCATGAATAAAGCAGAGGGTGTGTGGCAGGCAAAGTAGAGGATATGAAAAGCTCGATTGGCTGGATCGACGTTTTAGAGGGTATAGTAATTCATTTGATGTATCAGCTTGGAGGGTGTTTTTGGATGAGATTAACTTTTAAATCAGTGAACTTTGGGTAAAACTGATTGCCCTCCATAGTGTGAGTGGGCCTCATCCAATCAGTTGAAGGCCCAGTAGAACAAAAAGACTGGCTTCCCTGAGCAAGACTGACTTTAGACTGGAACTACACCATTTGCTCTCCTGGGTCTCCAGCCTGCTGGTCCACACTGCAGATTTTGGACTTCCCAACTTCCATAATTACTTGAGCAAATTCCTAATAATAATAATAATGATAATAATAATAATATAAATATATATCTACAGGGTATTATTTTTTTTAGTATTAGACAAGAGATATTTATTTTGTGAAACAATGCAAGTGATTGTAAAACCCCACATACTATTTGATTAAGTGCAGTAGAGTACAGTCATGTGTAATCTTTTTAAACAGCAGTACATCTAGTCCTTTGCACTTAATTATTACACAAAAATTATAAGACCGGTGAACAAGACATATGAACTGACAGGGAAATAGGCCTACACAATGAGAAATTATAACAGTACATCGACTGGATATAATTTTAGTCAAATGTTTTAATGGTGCAATTAAAGTAATCAAATAAGAGTTCAAATAAATTCTTTCAATATATTAATTTCTTCAAAGTCATGTTCAGGCAAGGTGCTGTTTTTAATAAAGAGATATGGTGATTGTGTAAATGCTTTGAATTGTATGTAACTATCATTTGGTTTCTAGGAAGGGGACTGAAGATTGACTCTTGAATGAGAGGGAGAAGAGATGATTTGAAGCAAGAATATTCTTTTAGATGAGAAGTGACTGGATTTTGAATGCAGACAGTTTAGAATGACTGGGAGGAAAATGAATGATTTAAGCATTTTTGCAGAATTGAAACTATGTATTTGCCAACTGATTACACATGGGGATTGAGAGAAAGGCAAGAGATGAAGATAAAGAGAAGGTTTTGAGGTTGAGTTCCTGCAATCATGAGATGTCATTTGCTAAAATAGAATGTAGGAGGAGGTCTGCACCAGACATTGACCACAGATGCCAATCTCTGATAGTGTTATCAACTAAGGCAGCACATCAAGTTACCAGGAAGAATCTTGCCAGTATTAAATGTAGACACCTGGGCAGATACAATGAATCTGAAGGCTTGTGGGTAAAGTCCTTGAAATTTTCATAACAAAAAGTGTTCAATCACCTCATTAAGGATCATTTCAGGGTTTTAAATCTTCCCTTTCCCATTACAGTCCTGAGTCCCAAGTTGTTAAATAAAATCCAATATAGCTCTGGGAGTGGGGAAGGATTTAAAAGATAACATTGTTGGTATGAAGCTTCCAGGAGAAGAAACAAAAGTACTACAAATAGAAGTGGTTTGGGACACTTATTTGCTAATACTTTATGATCTTTTCTTTCTCTATTAATTTATGCAAATAGTGTGACTGGTACTCCCCTCTATTCCTAAAATGGCAAAAGAACTGTGTACGTTTGGGGGTTGGAGTGGTGTGAACTGGAGTCTGGTTGAAAGAGGCATGGAATGGGAGATCCAGGTATATTCAATGCTAAGCCTTAGATAAAGTGCTTTTTTATATATTTTTTTGAATTCCTTTAATGTTTTCTCATATCATTAGATTGTTAAGGTCTTGAGGAAAAAGCTAAGAAGAAAGAGGCTAAGAAGCATATTTTCCTGTTGAGATAGTCTAGGCAAAAAGAGTCTGTTTAGGGAATATATGGCCCATCCCAGTGTTTAAGACAAATTGTATTTCAGGGCTCAAATTCCGGCTATGAACAAAGAAGAAATTTTCTAAAATACACTCTATAGACCAAATCCTATTTGAAACACTTTACATGTACAGGTGCTTGCATTTCTGAAGATCATAATGTTCTTCAAACCTATGCAAAAAATTAATGCAGTTCATGGAAAAAATAATGTAGATAGAGTGGATCATTTAAGACCTTTGAAACTTTGTAACCAGTGTACTAACAAAAGCTATAATGATACTGATAAATACCTAAGAACAAGTTTAAAACTACTTTAAATTCCTGATAAAGAAATGTGATAGTAAGTATAGGATTTCATATTTTTAAAAAGCTAGATGTAGCTTGATAATGAGGGTGAATGGAAAGGAAGAGTCTACTGAACGATGAAGACAGGAAATAATGTAAAAAGATTGGTGAGAATCAAAAACTTCTAAGGCAAAGCGTGTGGCCAGATTGATCCAGGAGAAAGAATTGAAGTGAATGTAATTAATCTTGAGTTCTTAGACTTTTCATTAAGCTGCTGTTACATAATAATGCAAAATATAAACAGACTGGGAAAAGTCATGTACGACTCAATACAACTTTCCTTTTTACCAATCCCATAGAAAGTATTCATATAATATATAGTAACTTCAGCAGATCATATCTTGTATGTTGGTCAATCCTCATAATAACTCTGTGAAGTAGTTACTCTAATTATCCATATTTTAGTGAGGAGACAATTTGGGAACTGAGAAGTTATGTTCTTCCTGAGAGAAATCAACAAGTGGGAGAATTAAGATTAGAAGCATGAACGTTTGGCTCTAGAGTCTGTGCATTTAACTGTATATAAAGCCACCCATCAAGGGAGTCGACAGCATCTTTGGGAAACTGTTTTAGGTTTCAAGAATTCAGGATCCCACTCTCTCTACAGCATTCAATAAAAATAAAGTTAAACAGTTGTAAATAATATGTGCAGATTTTGACTTAGTGAGGTTGAATTGTCTGAGAAATATTCAGTATATGTTCAATGGGATTTTACTGTGGATAAATAGGCAGTTGGTTTGAATTTTAGGTGAGAGTTAGGGGTTAGGGTAGAGATGAAAGCATCACCCAAAAAGATGTAGCAGTTGAAACTGAGACTGTGATTGCTCTTAGAATAGCTTTAGATAAAAGATAGAGCTATAAGAACATCTGAAGTTAAAATGTAAGGTATATCTTAATACACAGTGACAGTAAAGTAGAAGAAAAATAAATGTCGAGAGAGGCAAGGAGAAAATTTAGAAAAGACAGTTACAAATATTTTTTAAATATTCATTTTTTTGAAATTAATCCAGAATAAGTCACTATTCACACATTAGGAAAGCAAAAGAATAAATACTTTCAAATGGAGGACAAGGTAGGAAAGGAGATTGAAGATATTAATTTTATAAATAGTTTCAGAAGAATAAAGAATGAAAAGAGATTATTGACCTTGGTAATAAATGACCTACACAGTTCACAGTCCCTTCTTTGAAATCCCATGTTCCAACACACTCTATGATTATTAATACAGGATCATCAACTTTTGCCCACAGTAGTTTAGACCTGGCATGACACCTGACCTGGGGAAAGCCACTATATAGTCATGGCAAAACCAATCCAATCCTCTTCCTAGGAAATTTAGATATGGAACCCTGGACAATTTTAACGACTGAATTGTTAGTGGGAGCTAAGTTCCAAGATCACTAGATGTAAGTCCAGAATGAGCAATATGGATACTTAGAACCATAGGCAAGTTGAAGGTCCTACAGAAGCAGAGACTGTGCAGGAAGGATAACAGAGTAAATATTCAGAAAAAAAAAATCTGTGTTTTAAAGCACAGAGAGGACAGTTGCCTGATGATTCTCCATTCACCATGACAGATAGCTTTACTTACTACAATTAGGTACCATAGAATCCCCTGTGTCCTTGCAATACTATTTCTACTTGAAGTTTGAGTGTTTCTGTTTTACTTGTCACAGACATTCATTTGGTGAAGCTTATTTAGATATGTAAAAATTGTATGCTGCTCACAGACACTGAATCAAGGATCTTTAGTCTACTTTTCCAGTCTTATTATTTCCTATACACAATTCTCTTTCTTGTCCCTTACTTTTCACCTTGCATACAGTTTCTCTTTTTCCGGCAATATTCTTTCTGTGTAACCCTGTCCTTCTCAACCATTGGAGTATAACTTAACATTGATATCCATCAGAAAGACTTCTGTTAGCTATATGTATTTTTGTTACAAACAGGCAATGCTCAGTATTGCACCTTGTCAATTTTAGTCATAAATGGCTCACTAACTCAGCATCCTGCGTGATTTGATTTTTACCTTAGCCTTTCTTCTGTTTGTATTGTGTTAACAGAGTGAACTCATCCACTTTCTTTATATAAATATATCATACCTAAGCTTTTTTACAGGACTTTATTTCCACAAAATACTTCTAAGGAACAAAAAGAGAAGAGATAATCAGTAAGTGGATCCCTTATATTTTTTCAAAGTAATAGGTGTCAATGGTGGGGTTGTCAATCTCAGAGCCATTCCAGTGGCCTCCTTACTAGAGGACAACAGCAGTCCCCTAAGTGAGATAGTTCATGCTGAAAAGTTTACTTCTTCACCACTGACTATTTATATACAGATGGATTCACCTACAATCTGCAAATGTACCAAATATTTTGATTGAGGTCAGCAGGATCATACTCTTAAAATTTCACAGTTTCCCCTCACATTTTCCCCTGATATCCTCCCTTTGGCTTTGAGACTGCTTTTGATTTTATCTTCTGACATCTACTCCTGGGCTGAGTCTTACACATTTTAGAGCCCTCTAATTATTCTCCCCTCAGTTTCTCACATTTTCATGATTTGGGTGCACTGCTTCTGGTAATAGACAAGCTCTCCTCCTGTTTTAATCCCCAAACCCATGCAAGCATACTCAGTATTTCTAGTTTCTCCAATAAGAGAGTGACCAATTTTCCTACAATACAAGCTTAGCCTCTTCTCCTTTGACTTTTCTCCTTCAGCTATACTGTTTCCCTATAAGCAACAAGGACATGCGAGTGCTAAAAGCAGAGAAAATGGGTATTTCAAGAAGCAGGGTACATGCTACATTAACTTTGGTCATGTACTGAACTTCACCTGAAAGCAAATATATTGTTCAATCAGTACTCACAGAATGTTAGCTACTTTTAACTAAGTGGATCTTTCTAGACTAAAACATTAATAGTATTATAATAGGTAGCATGCTCTGTGCGCTTCACATACTGTAACTCATTAAAGCCTCACAACAACCCTATGACTTCGATATTACAATAATCTCCATTTTCTAGGTGAGGAAACTGAGGCATAGTGACATTCAGTAATATATTAAAGACTAAGTAGTTAGTTAATAATGGAGCTATAGCTTGGGCTCAAGAAGTAGCACTTCAGATACTGCAGATTTACTTACTTTTCGAGCTACCAGTTCCCCATGAAATTGACCAGGAAGGCAGCCTCCAGATCATAGAGAAGATGGTGAAAATGCATAGGGTGTGTAGTGAGGAGGTCATAGTTCTGAGGATGGGGGCCGGACTATTAATAATTGTTTCCTTTCTTAGTTACAAAATAGATGGATAGAGTACAACTGGAATGTTCCAGCAGCTTTTTTATTACAAATATTTAGGCATGCACACCCCTCAGCTGGGTGAAAAAACTCACTTGGAAGGTCAGTCTCATGAACTATTACTCTCATCATGCTGAATGGTGAAACTTCAGAATTGATGGCATACCTATAGCAAATTAAGAGCATTCGGAGGATTTGGAAGTTTTCCTAATAGTCATAAGATTCAAAAAAATAGAACAGCATGCTAACGGGTTTCATAATTGGGAAAGGATGTTCCCAGCTATTGGTTCTGAGACAGATATAGGAAGGAAAACCAAACCTTGGGAAGGAGAAGAGGTTCAAAGACAGGAAAGACAGGCAGGAAAGATACCAGAACTTAAATGCTAAAATAAAAGCAGGGTCATGTCCAGGCACAGGTATCAGTTTCTCCCAACTGTGCACCCCAAGTCCAAAATAGTAAGTATAACACTCAGGGTTTGAAAGGTAATCTGAGGTCAAAGATTGTAGGAATAAATAAAATCTAGGTTTTGCAGTAGGTAAAAGTTTGATGAAAATATTATGGTATGAATTCTTTTAAAGAAAGAAGACCTCAATTCTCAAAGAGAAATCTTAAAATCTTAAAGTTAAGGCAGTTCTGTATTTTAACAGCCAAACACAGGTACTTTTGAGAGTGAAAAGGGGGTGCTATTAATAATTAAACTAGACAATGACATAAATTGGACTGTTCCAGGCAAACTGAGACATATGATCACCTTACTTAAGGGCATAGTTATATGAGTGAGTTTATGTTCCAGTTTATTCCCAAAGTGATATAAAAAGTTTGAAATAATTAAAACAAATCTGGGCTAGTGACCGCAATGTGTGAATTCTAGCCCCAGCTTGGTCACCAGCTAGATATGCAGATTTTGACAGGTCACATAATTTTTCCAAGCATTTCTTTGTTTTCCCTCTTCCCATTTCTACTTACTCTGCTAAGTTTAAAGTTCTGCAGAAGCTCAAATGAGGAAATGCTCTGAGTGATAAATAAGATCACGTAAACCTACTGGTGTGGGAGGTTTTAAAGGTAGGTGAGATCAGCTGCTGTCTGCATGGATGATTTCAGGGCTACCAGGCAGACTCCTTAATCCTCTGAAACACCTTTCCCACTCCATCCAAGCCATAATATTTAAAAATTAAGGAATTTATTTAAATACTTCCAGCAAAATTCATACTAAGGATTTTCAGTTGCATATATATTATATGCATCTTGATCAATATAATGTTGACTTCTTTCTTTGTAAGAAGTATTCATTTTGGAATTGGATTTTAAAGGAAAACTAGACTAGGAGCCCCAGGAATCCCCAGAGGAGGCCAACAGGGTGTAAAATATGAAGTGATATAAGCTGAAGACAGATTGTTCCCACACTACCAAGGCTGGAAGTCATTTTATATCAAGAGATATTTAAACCAAGACATAATCAATGCCCTGTTCTCGTGCCACCAGCACAGTGTTTTGAAGAGTGAACTAATAATTGAATCAGCAAATTGTCTTGTCCACATAGCTTGGAGTGATTGGTTTGACAGACATTTTCATCTGCTGTTGAAGCTGACTGGTTGATCTGGCATTGTGTAGAAGAAGCTTATCATCAATGATGTGGATGTGGCAGGAGAAATTGCAGTTGATTGATGGTATTCACAAAGTGAAAGGCTTTGATGATTGAATCATGAAATATCAAATCTCAGAAGCTTCACTTGATGGTCCCAGTCCTCAAGGTCTTTGTGTTTGTTAGGTCCTGGAGCAGAGATTCTCAGTGAAAGTATTAGACATACAGAGTATCAGGAACAGTTTAGGGCATACCATAGTTACTTTGTTATCAGTGTTAAAGCACAGAAATTTGCAAATGACTCGCTATTATGTAATAGATCTGATTCAAGTAATTTCTTGTAAAAGGTCACTTTGTTCTCTTTTACTCTACTTTCTTTCTTGAGACAGAGGAAAGCTCATAATCTTGTTCAATCCATGTAAGAATCTCTAACATGCCAACATGTTAAATCCCTCCACTCTAGACTTGAGAATTTACACTGCATGGTATGTCTTAACTCACATTATCACATTTTTCACTAGTTACCTTCTATGAATGTAGCATGTTTAAGTCCTTGTTAAACTCATATCTCATGAACTTCAATATGATCTGAACCAGTGGAGCTTTGGAACGATGGGAAAAAATCGTGTAAAATGTGGTTCTGAGCAAGGAAACAAGTCTGCCTACAAGTAAGACACATGAAAAGACAAATCACCTCCCTCTAGAATGCCAGAGATGCCCATCATGGGAAGGGGCTTCAGGGTACATACATGTATACACACACACACGCAAACATGCACATGCAGTAGTCCTTTCTCTCTCTACTTGTATGCAAGTTGGTTAGTGTGTTTTCTATTGAAAGGTAGTAAGAAAGAAAAATGAAATAAAATACAGTGAAATGTAGGAAAGAAAGAAATATGAAAGATTGGAAGGCAGGCTACCTTTTATCTGTCAAATTCCCACTTTCTTGCTGTGAGATTGTTCTTTGGGGTATTTTGCTTTCTTAACATATATTAGCTCTCACCTAAATCCTTCACAGTGCATTTAGAAGTCAATAAACCATTAATATGTTCATGTACATGAAATGTTCCTTTCACTGTTACCTCCGGTAGCCATTTAACTGAACTTGATATGGAGAACACATTGACATTGTAAAGGTTAATGATCCAATGATTAACAATGCTCATTTTCAGAAAATGGCTCTAGTCATTGCTTCATAGAACAAGGGGAAAAACAATTTGTTCAGTAGTCTCCAGTGTCTGGGGGGATGTCTTTCTTTTTATCCTAAAAGCAGAATATTATCATTGTTCTCAAGCATATAACAGTGCTAACAAATATTAGGCAAAGTGGCTCCTATGGTGTGTCTTTTTCTGTAGCTTGGTACAGAAGGGTTAAATGAGGCAAGAAGACTTTCCCTGGTATAGGAGCAGCCCAGAAGCAAATAATTGGAAAGCATCCAACCAGGTAGACAGAGCTTGGTATCAAGTATGTGGTGACAGGTGGCATGAGGAGCCTGGAGTCTGGATTTGCAAAGTGAAATCCATCAGGCAGATGGAGCAGGGCAACACAAGAGCTAGGAAGAGGCAATATTTGGAGTTTCTTATGCTAGGCAAGCAATGCATTGGGATCATAAGTAAAAGGAACTGTGAAAAGGTAAATCCTAGACAAATGTTAGAGGACTTCAATTTTTTAAAAATTGAGTGTTCATCTTTAAGAAAGGCAGAATCTTTATTAATACTTGAGTTCAATATAAGAGGTCAGTCTTACTGCTACCTTTTATTAAGTGCTTACTGTGTGCCAAATTATGAATGTTTTCTGTATCTCTTATTTTATATCCTCCCCAAATTCATAAGGTATACATTGTCAGGACCACATTGCAGATGCAATGACCAAGACAGAGCAGTGCAGTGGCTTATCTAAGTGTCACAGCTACTAAGTGGCAGATTGTCTACTCAGATACAACAGGTTTTTTTTTTTAAATTAATTTATATTTTATGTTTGGCTTCATTGGGTCTTCATTGCTGCACGCGGGCTTTCTCTAGTTGCGGCGAGTGAGGGTTATTCTTCGTTGCGGTGTGCAGGCTTCTCATTGTGGTGGCTTCTCTTGCTGCAGAGCACGGGCTCTAGGCATGCAGGCTTCAGTAGTTGTGGCGCACAGACTTAGCTGCTCCGCGGCATGTGGGATCTTCCCGGACAAGCACTTGAACCCGTGTCCCCTGCATTGGCAGGCAGATTCTTAACCACTGCGCTACCAGGGAAGTCTTGATACTACAGGTTTTATTTATTTATTTATTTATTTAAGTATTTTTATTTTTATTTATTTATTTATATTTATGTATGTATGTATGTATGTATGTATGTATGGCTGTGTTGGGTCTTCGTTTCTGTGCGAGGGCTTTCTCTAGTTGTGGCAAGCGGGGGCCACTCTTCATCGTGGTGCGCGGGCCTCTCACTATCACGGCCTCTCTTGTTGCGGAGCACAGGCTCCAGATGCGCAGGCTCAGTAATTGTGGCTCACGGGCCCAGTTGCTCCACGGCATGTGGGATCTTCCCAGACCAGGGCTCGAACCCGTGTCCCCTGCACTGGCAGGCAGATTCTCAACCACTGCGTCACCAGGGAAGCCCAATACTACAGGTTTTGATAACAAAGGCCGAGCACAAAATCTCCATTTAAGAGTAATGTGCTACTTCTATGTTACTTTCATCATTGTTGATATTGTTGTCATTACCATGACAACAGAAGAAGCAGTATCATCATCAACCTCATCTTTATCATGTTATATGGGATACTGTTCTCTGATTCTTTTTCTCTGTCCATGAATCCTGTTTCTGATAGTCATCCAAAAGATAATCATCCTCACCAAGACCCACAGCTATTAAGATTATATCTAAAGTTACCTAAGAAACTTCATATGGCTTCACAGTTTCCAGTTATGTAAACAAAAGCTCTCAGAGGGATTCTAATCAAAGAATTTGGTCACATAGGTGATAGAAAAAGCTGAGAAGCCTATCAGGTGAGACTGAGGTTCCTCAATGATAAACAACAGCTGAAAAGACTAAAGAACAATGGAGAGAATGTATTTCTGGAGCTAGGAACCTGAAACCATCGGGGAGGGGCTAAAACCAAGGCTAGGGACATCCAGTGCAAAATGGGATCACAGAAAGGATGGATCAAGCTGCCAGCTAAGCATCCCCCTTTAGTTATACCTAAAGCACAAATAAGACCTGAATCACCTCCATAGATACCAACTGAGACAGAAGGAGGTGGGAAGAAATGCTCTGGCTTTTCCTTTCTTCCTGTCCTCACTAGCAAACACTCACCACTGCCTCATTGTCTGAACTCAGCAGGAAACCAGCTTACACAGGAACCTGGGAAATTAAACGTGCAGGGTTACCACCTTGCCCAACTGAGTGAGGCAGAGAGAGGGTGAGGAGTGGATCTAAGCACAAATGGGATGATAAATGTCACAACAATCCATCTTCAAATGCTGGCTGCTTATGTCTTTCAGAGACTCCTTCATCAAGTCCCCCAAACTGAATTTTCCATGAACCAAATAACCTGTATTAATCTACTATCACGCTTTAAATTACTTCAAGTTTCTTACCTCACATTTCTGGGGGTCAGAAGTCTGAAATGGGTCTCACTGGACTTAAAATCAAAGTGTTGGCAAGTCTGCATTCCTTTCTGGAGGCTCTATAGGAGAATCATTTTCCTTTTCTTTCCTGTTATCTAGAGATTGTCCACATTCACAGTTTTATGGCCACCTTCTATCTTCAAAGCCAGAAAATCTCCTTCCTACTTTCTGACATCCTGACTCTCCCTCTCTGTCTTCCTTTTAAAGATCTTTTAAGGACCTGCCCACTCAAGGACTCTAGGGATTACATTGGGGCCCACGTGGATAATTCATGATTAGCTACTTAGCAACCTTAATTTCATCTTCTACCTTAATTTTACTTTGCCATGTTAAGTAATATATTCAGTTTCCGCGGATGAGGGCATGGACATCTTGGGAGTTGGGAGCATTATTCTGCTGAGCACATAACCTATTCTTTTAATTGTACCATTTCAAACAATCCCTGATTTTGATAAGAATTCACTGTGCCGATTTCATGCAATACAGTAACAGACAGGCAGAAAACTCATTTTATTAATGTTGATGAAATTCATTTGAATCTGATCAAAGGACTTACCAAATCTTCAGTGGCATTTTATTACCTGGACATCATTTTGGCTGCTTGGAAATTTTACCTTTTTTTCCTCAGAAGTTTCATTGTTCTAGACAGCTAAACATGCTTATGATTGACCTCTGTTTAAATAGGGTGCCACTATTCCAAGCACCAGGATTGAATAAAATTAATACCTACTTTCTATATAAAATAATAAATTAATAAAATATAAAATTAATACCTACTTTAATAAATATAGATAATTGCATATTAGTATAACAAATTAGCTCAACCCAAATGGATTTTATTTTGTTTGTTGATCACTGTCGCTCAACTGTTTTGGCAAGTATCCTGGCGCTGAAAATGGCTGCTTCTGAGAACTAACCTATACTCTGGAGTCTAATCTAGGGTCCTTTCCTTGGAATTAGGTTCTAGGTTTTAATATTTGAAATTCTGGCCTCTTCCCCTGGGGAATGATCCTTAGATAAACAAATCCTTGGTTAGCTACGTATCTCTGAGGCACAGAGAAATACCATTTGTCTCTTCAAATTGTCTTTTGGTCATATATTTTTTTCTGATAAATCAATTGATTGGTGGCTAGGAAGACACTTTGACAGTGGATACACCAATATAAAGACATGAAATATGACATTTTTATTCAATTTATCAAATAATGTATATGGCAACCTACTAAAATATTTAAATGCCTAGTTTGATTTTTATCAAATCTAAAGAAATTCATATGCTTTGAATTTCATTTGACTTAATTATAAAATATACTTGATATATTATAGATTTTATCTATACATTCAAACACATATAGCTTTCTAGAATTGGGAGAGCAATCTACTGATTTGTAAAAAGCAGATTCAACTACCTATGTCAAAATTCAACTTTTCCCACATTTTTAGCTGTGTGACTTTGGGTGAGGTACTTAACTTCTCTCTTTGCATATGTTTCCTCAAATGTAAAATGAAGACAAATGCTGCTATCCATTTCTTAAAACGAATGCTAAGATAAAATAAGTTAATATATGCAAAGCATTTAGAGCAATGCTTTTTGATAATAAATGCTACATATCTTCAGTGTTAGAATAATTGGCTGATAACTATTTCATTTTTAGTTATTTTTCACCAAATTGATCTGTTATTAAGGATTACAAAGCTCTTTTACATATACCTGGATACAGAGAGTGACCCACTGTTCTGTGTGTGTGAGCTTTTCTGTAAACACAGAGCTGTGGAATTGGCTATGTTCTGTCTGCAAGACTTCCTTTAAAGACATACTCTTCCTTAATTTAACACCTTAAAAACTTTCCATCATCCTGAAAACCCCTTTATTTTCAAGCAGATTACCTAGGTGTTAGTTGAAGTTATCCTTTTCACATAGCTAGACACATTCTAAAGTAATGAAGAATGCCACATTAGAGAGAGATAAATTTTAGGATTGATCAGAAGAACGAGAAGCAGCATAAAATTGTCAGCAGCAGTAACTTGAGTTGCTTTTATGAATATACTTACGGGATACAGATCAATGCTTCTAACTCTCCAAATATTTTCCCTGACATACCCAGAATAGTGCCTCGGGTTCCACCCTTAAAGCTTCTGTGATTTCTAATCTAGCGTTCATAACACTTCACAACACTGAAATGCTTGTTAAAGGAATAAAACCTTTCTTATTTCATCCAACAGCTCTGTGACCTACACTGTAGCCAGCTTGGGCATAGTCTTGTGCTAACTGGATAAACTTGAGGCATGTAAAGAATTGGAGAGATGTTCAAGGCAAAGATCCAGGAGTAGATGGACAAGTTTTGAAGAAACAGTTTCAAAGAACAGCTAAGCTCACTTTCCAATAATTGTTAGGGCAGGTACCAAATGGAAGAAAACAAAATGTAATTTCCCTGATAGAATCAGCAACTTCACACCTCAAGTATGGACCCAACAGTGTGAACATACTTGAAGCTCTGGACACAAGTATTATTAGGTATTATTAAGTATTATTACCATTTTCTTAGTAGGAAAAAAGGTTAGTCACCTTAACAAAGCAAATAGTTACCTTTCTTTGTTTCTCTGCATATTTCATGAGTAGAAGGTACTAAAGAGATAAGAGTAAACAAATAAGTAATATCTAATAATAACAAATTTTATGAAGAAAATAAAATGGTAAAGGGCTACTAACTGATCAAAAGCTACATTGAAAAGAAAGTTTTATTAAATAATTTAAAATATTTATATTGTAGTTTTGATTTAGACAGTTGAAAACTTACTCTGTGCTATTCTAAGCAAAACACAAGTGCATCATTTATATCACTTGTTTATTTCAACAATATGATGAGTCATTTTGCTGGTACCTCTGTTTTATAGACAACAAAATTAAAAGTAAGGACAGTTAAACAAATTGCCTAAGTTCAGACTGGTAATATGGTGGACATCAGACATATATTCAGGTTTTAAAGTTTGTGATTTATCACTTTGTGTGTGTATGTGTCTAACTAAAATTTTAGACCCCTTTGTCTAACTTATCCCCTCTTCCTCAAAATGAGAAGTGGCTTCACCCATGACTGTTCAGCAGGCTCTCTTCTTCCTTCTTTCCCTGCAGCCTCCCCAACTCTTAAAAATCTTCACTCAAAAAGTTGTGTAAAAGAATAACAGCTGAAGACATTACCCTCCCCAGACCATGTTTATTTTAATAGTCATCTCAGCCTTAACAGAAAATAATTTCTGATTTGGTGAATTTGGGTATTGAGTTGGGAGGGAATCACTTGGAGACTTTCCCAGGGCGCCATAAACCACACTGAAGTGCTCCCCATACTGCCTGAAATATGTGTTTTTTCTGTCTGGGTTTGGTTTTCTCTTCTCAGCCACTCTATATTCCTTTTCCAGGTTGGGCTATAACATCTTCTAGCAACATTCTTTTCTCCTGCTATATACTGCTTCTTATCAGTTGTCCCTTACCTCCTCCTACCTTGATGATCATTTTATTAAACTAGACATCTTTAGGTATGCTAAACTATTTTCTTGTTAGAGCCATGATTCTGAAACTCGGCTCCATATTGGAATAACCTGGAGAGCTTATAAAAAACCCCATGTCCATGCTAATTAAATTGGAAGCTTGTGGAAGTGAGGCCTTGGCATAAGTAGTGTTCTAAGCTCCCCTGGTGATGGCAACTTGCAGGCAGGGTTGAGAATTATTGTGTAAAGCTTTAATCCCAGACTCCTAATGATTTTTTTTAATTTTTTATTATTATTATTATTATTTTTGGCTGTGTTGGGTCTTCGTTTCTGTGCTAGGGCTTTCTCTAGTTGTGGCAAGTGGGGACCACTCTTCATCGCGGTGCGCGGGCCTCTCACTATCGCGGCCTCTCTTGTTGCAGAGCACAGGCTCCAGAGGCGCAGGCTCAGTAGTTGTGGCTCACGGGCCTAGTTGCTCCGCGGCATGTGGGATCTTCCCAGAGCAGGGCTCGAACCCCTGTCCCCTACATTAGCAGGCAGATTCTCAACCAATGCGCCATCAGGGAAGCCCCTAATGATTTTTTAAAATTTTCCTTATCCCCTTCTCAAAGTATCCATCATCAGATTGCACCAGAACAGAGATTCATCTGTTCATTTGGTGGTTATAGCAAAGGAGCTGTTAGGTGGTCAGGGCAAGGTCCATCGAGGTTAGGCAATGGGGATATGGGTATGCAGCTTCAGTATTTTCAGTTCCCTCTCAGATTTTTTTTTTTTTTTTTGCTTAGGTCTCATTCATGTACTCATTCAAGTCACTGAAAAAGAAGTCAGCCGGAAAAGAGTATAAGTAGTGTTGCTCCTTAGAGTGATAATGCAAAGGGCAGAGGGTGCAAGAGGATGTAAGGGATCCCAGATCTCAGAAAAGTAGATGAGCTCAGAAGAGCCTGATGAGGTCAGTGTCAGTGAGATTACACCTTTCACCTACACTCAGTGTCTGCCTCATGTTGAAAAGTGTTGTGAGTGAATAGGCTTGGCTTTGACTCTTGGCTGAAACTAAAATACAACAAGGAAGAGAAAATCTCTTAACAGTGGTTTCCAAGCTTAGAGGCACATTATAATCACTGGGGAGCTTGTAAAAATCCCCAGGCCCAGACCGAATTCCATGCTTATTAAATCAGAATGGCTGAGGTGGAGGTCCTGGCATCAGTGCTTTTTAAAGCTCTGCGGGTGATTCCAACGTTGCATCCGTTATAGCAGCGGTCCCCAAACTTTTTGGCACCAGGGACCGGTTTTGTGGAAGACAATTTTTCCACGACGAGGTGAGGGGATGGCTCAGGTGGTACTGCGAGCCGTGGGGAGCGATGGAGAGCGGCAGATGCAGTTTCACTCGCTTGCCCGCTGCTCACCTCCTGCTGTGCGGCCCAGCTCCTAACAGGCCGCGGACTGGTATCAGTCGGAGAACTGGGGCCTGGGGACCCCTGCGTTATAGAACCACTCTGCTAATAACCGCTTTTTAGAGAAAAATTCAAACTTTTCTATCTTTTGCCTATGGTGTTTGGCCAGGGCAGGAGGGTCAAAGAGGATGTTCCCATTCTTCCCTCCACCAGCCCCGTAAGTTATCCCTCTTATGGAGACTCATTGACTAGAAGCTGTGGAATTGATTTCTGATCATGTACTTCATTTTCCTTGCACTAGACTAATTCCTTCACTGCTCAGATCTTTAAAAGGACATTGCAACTCCTGTGGGAAATGATTTATAAGTGATAACCCTCAAATTTAATTATGTGGACCTAGTTATAGGCTTTTTTCTCTAACAGTCAGTAATCTATTTTTCCTTTAAGTAGTCAATGAATAGAATACATAATCGCCAAGTATTTTTGAGTGACACATTATTTCAGTGGTCCTTTCCAGAGTGGCATGCAATAGACCTGATAACTGTCATTTACTGGGGCTCAAAGAATTAAAAATTTTTTTTCTCCCACCAAAGCTTTTCTTTACAAACACTTGTCTGATGGTATACATCATCTCATAGGTAGTAATTGAGAGATTGGGAACAGAGAAAAGTGGGTGTTCTTTTCTTTTTAGACACTTCCAATCATTTTGAGGAAACTAAACACAGGCTTACACTTAATTTATTTTAATGGTTCTCAATTTTTAGAACAGCTATGAACCACCCAGGATGCTAGAAAATTTTCAAATTCCTAAGTCTTATTTTGAGACCTTGTGGTCCAGTAGTTCCTTTGCATTTTCCTGGAATATTCATGTTGATCAAGCGGCCTTGATGATTATGCCATAAATAGTCAACTTTCTAAGTTTCACATATAAAATAGCAATAATAATATCACCAATTTTTTGTGCTGATGGAATGGTATAATTTATATAAAGCACTTACCAGTGCCAGGTACATAATAAGTGATAGCTAAGCTACATATGTTGTATGTCAAATCATGTGGTATTGCATTACATTATTTATATTCCATATGAATGCAAAACATTTTAAGTAAGTAAAGAAGCAGTTTAAATAATAAGTGAAGGGATGCCAAGAGGTGGTCAAGGTCGGATAGAATTAATTAAAGAATGTTTCACTGTGTTGGTGAGTTTTAAAGGGCCTTGAATCAGCAGCAAAGAAAAAAATAGCTATTACTCCTGTTAAAGAAATTGACATTTGACAATAAATGAGAACATCATCACTGACTAACTTGGCTGAATCTCCTTGTTATTCTTATTAAAAGTTCCAGCTTTATGACAATGTATTATAAAATGATAATTTATCTTTGTTGAGTGATTCTATTTATGAACCATCTCATATCATTGAGTTTCTGGCTCATGTGTACATTTTAGTTAGCTGATGAATTAAAAGGCAAACTAATATCAGCCCAAAGCTGTCCATGATGGATGCTTTGTGGACATAATGCAATGGGAGGTGAAGAAACCACCTTGGTTTTTGCAAGAATTGCAGGAGCTGGTGCTAACCAGAGGGAATTTGCCATATCCAAGGCAGGTGCTACAGTCAATTGGCTAAATACTCTGAGTTAAGAAAATGTGCAAACATTTGTACAGTCTGGCTTTGGGGACCTCAACAATATCAAATTCACCATGCGAGTCAAGTGGATATATAACCTTTCCAAGCCTATAAAAGCAAACAGAAAATGGACTGAGAGAGAAAACAGCAATGAAAAGGCACACAGACAGACCTACAAGATCCAGCTTTATACCTCTTTATATGAGGTGGACTGCAAAGCATGCCAAGCTCTCCAAACATTGCTATATAGGCTGTCTTTTTTCCCCAAACAGAAAGAATGGCTCATTTGATCTAAGGCAGGAGTTTAGGATCTATAGTCATCCCAGTGTAATATCAGGCATTTTACATGTCACACTGTGCTAAGTCCTTATTTATGGACTCTGTTTTGAAGTTTAATGTGCCAAAATTTGTATTAATATAAATACATTGGTTCAAATTACAAATATTTATTGAATACCCACCATGTGCTAGATAATAATATAAGTGACATTTGAAAATAAAAATGAATAAGACCTCCTTGAGTGCAAAAGTTATGTTCAATCCAGGGAATGTTGGCATGAGACCATATGTAATGAGAAGCCTAAGTAATAATTAATTGAAGAAAGATTTCTGCATAAAGTCCAGGCATTCAAGTACAGACCTCAGTGGAAGGTGGAGACTTTGTTGTATCAGAAAAATATCAAGAAATTTTTCAGTCTATACATGTCTCTTATGCTTAAATTTTCAACGTGGAGGATGTAAGCACAGATAGTTTTAAAAATGCCCTGAGGAAGATTCTGACACTTATACTACTATCTGTGGTAAATCACCCAATTAAAGACAGGAAGGAGGAGTCTTTTTTTCCTCTGGCGTGATCTTTGAAAGCCTTTCAGAAGAAGTAACACAAAAATAATTCCTTAATGTATTAAAAACAAACAAAAAAAACTTTGAAAATAATTTCAGCAAAGGAAAAATAATTTCTACCTGAGGCACGTCACAGAAGTTCATGATTCATGATTTTGGGAGAACACCCATGTTCAAATCCCTTGAGACTGACCTCCTATATGATGACACGTTAGTGTTATCAATGTGAAAAAGGGAAGAGGTATACCTAATAGCTACCTCTCCAAGGAGGACATCTCTGAGGGAGTCTGAGACGGTTAAGCAACGTGGTTTATGATGATGCCAGCTTCACTGGCATGTGCCTTTACACTGGGACTTAACTCAGAAGAAAGTTCAATGCTTTGTAGTTGTTGTCTTGAAATCTTGTAATTGTTCATTTTATCTTTGAATTTGTGGTTTTTAAGTAAAGCCCAATGGGACAATGGAACAAGTGCTGGTAGCTTCGAGCCTTGGCTTGGAGTGGTGGCTTCACAGGCAGTGAAGTCTCCCATCACCTCCCCACTTGCCCAGCATGGGGTTCTTAACCTCAGCCTCCCAGCGCCCTGGAATCTGGGCTTCCTCAACTGCCTCCTTTCCTCCTCCACCCCAGGACTGCTACAACTCTCCACTCTTCTTTCAGGGAGAGACCTCCATCCCACAGATCTGGGTTCCATCATGAAGAGACTCAGGGCAAGGCATGCTGACACCAACCCTGCTCCAGGCTGGCAGCTCCACAGCTGTTGGGTGGGTGAATCAGTGGGAGTGAAGCTCTGGGCTGCCCCAGATCCAGATACTGGGCATGTCCTGAGTTGCAATCTTTTGAGGGTCACCTGTCTGCCAAGGGTTGGAGTGGGAAGCTGAGGGAAGGAGAGATTGATTTCCCGACTCATGGCCAGCAAGAAAGGTCTGTTTAGCAGCTGGCAGGAGGGGGACCCAGCAGCTGGTGAGTCATGTATGCTCACTGATTCCTGGGCCAGAACCCTGGATGCATGTGACATTCTGCATGTACCCTGCAAGTATTTTCATGCCTCACGGAGGATGACATTAAGTAACAAATAAAAAACCCACCATGTTATGTCAAGAGAGAGTGTGTGAAAGAATTTTTTTTTAATATTTTAGTACTTTTTATGTTCTTAGTATATGATGCAGGCATGATTATCCCCATTTTCCTGCTTTTAGAAAAAGGAGTGCTCCATTTTTTTTTTTTTGTTGTTCTGTGTCTGTCTAACTATGTAGCTGACCCTGTGCCTATGATCAGCTTTGTCTATTAGCCTGAGTCTAAACAAGGCCATATGTCAAGATGCTAGTACTGATCTATATCAGGTTCCTTTCTTCTTGGGGTATATGGATAAAATATATTCTACCCCCTTGCAGGTGGGTGGGTCTATGTTATTAATTCTCATCAACAGAATGTGAACAGAACTGAGGTGGGTCACCTTGAGACAAGGGCAGGGAAAAGCAGGTGTGCCTTTTCTTTTTTGTCCACCATCTGACTACCTCCAGATTGATGGGCCCTGAGAGTCTCAATGACTACATGTTTCAGACCTTCTTTCCAGCCTCTCTCAATCAACATGGGCCCATTAGACTCTAAATTCAGTGAAAAGCAAACTTGAATATGTTAAACCACTAAATTTGGGGGTTGTTTGTCACTTGATTACCCTACCTCGACTTAATACAAATCATGATAACAGTCTCCAAACAATACTTGTCTGGCCCTACCTCTACTCAGAACTTAAGAACTCTCTACCTTAAATCAAACTACCTCTGAGTTCCTTTTGGAAGCCTTAGTGTATCAGTCACATATATTCATTAAATATTATTTTAAAATCAAGTGGAATTTAGCCACTTTCACTTCCCTTGTTTGACATGAATATTTTAAAATTTTTTTAATCTAAGTATAGTTGATTTACAATGTTGTGTTAGTTTCAGGTGTACAACAAATTGCTTCAGTTTTATATATATATATATATTCTTTTTCAGTCTTTTCTCATATAGGTTATTAAAATATTTTGAGTATAGTTCCCTGTGCTATACAGTAAGTCCTTGTTGATTTTCTGACTTATATATAGTAGTGTGTATATGTTACTCCTAAATTCCAAATTTATCCCTCCCCCACCTTTCCCCTTTGGTAACCATAAGTTTGTTTTCTATGTCGGTGAGTGTTTCTGTTTTGTAAATAAGTTCATTTGTATCATTATTTTAGATTCCACATATAAGTGATATCATATATTTGTCTTTCTCTGTCTGACTATGATAATCCCCAGGTCCATCCATGTTGCTGCAAATGGCATTATTTCATTTTATATATATATATAAAATATATATATATAAATATATATATATATAAAATATATATATATAAATATATATATATATATATATATATGACATGACTTTAAAAAAAGGGGTAAGGACACTTGGGATTGAGCCTTGGGATCTCTGAGCCTTGGGATCTCTGCATCAGAAAAAATACAGAAAATGAGGATGGGAATATGTAGTCAAGAGGTGGAGGAAATAGGGAAATTCACATCTCTGTATGAACTGGGAAGTCAAACCAAAACCACAAAAACACCCAAGAATGTGACTCATCACTTCAGTTACTTTCATAGCATTCAAGTAAAATATTAAATCTATGGACATGGAGTAAAAAGAAGAAAATACTCTTGAAAAGTATGCTCTGTGAAAGCCCTTGAACCATGAAAACTAGTCAGCTCTGTTGTCTAGGCTTACAGCTCCATACATATTCAACTTCACTCATGGACACTTGTGCTGCTAAAAGTTTAAACTCTGGCTGCCAGAAACATTGAAATAGAAATGGCCGTATTAATAAATATAAGACTTAATTATTGCTCCATTTCTAAACTCTATAATTATTTTAGGTGAAAAAAGAAAAATTACACTTGAATTCCTGCCTCTGTTAAACCATTTGATATCCATGAGACAATGAAAACATGTGAAGATACCCAAACATATATTTGGATTTCTCATGATCCCTTGAAGAAAAATAATGTCCTCTATATTCAGTCATCCCTTTCATTGAAAAAGTAAAACCAAGACACAGCTTCCTTTGTATACATTTTAATGTTTTAATTACAGCAGTTCTCATTTGTCATAGTAATGTGGAACTGTAAAATAGGCCATGCAACCTGAAATCATACAAAGGGATTGTAAAAATCAATGGGAAATTTTCTGACTATTCCACGACCTTTAAAAATCTTTGTCAAAACATTAAAATTTTACTTATTGTCCTATAAATGTATAGGAAAGGGAAAAAATATAGTCAAATATTTTAGATGTTATAATTTAAGATATTGGAAATATTGAAAATTGCATTTTTATTTCTTTATTAAAAATCTTATTAAGAATAGTTTGAACATTGTATTCTTGTATAACTTATAATAGAGAACAATATCTTACATATGCATTAGCAAAGTATAATACTCTTTCCTGAGTTTGAACAGCTTCTAATATTTAACCCTGTGTATTTTCAATGTCATGGTATATTTCCAAGTGTTTCTTATTTAATTTTTTTTACATTATCACTTTCCCTGGGACATCTCTTTTTTTGTCACAACCACTTCCTCATTTACTTCGTTAAGTTGGCATTTACTGGGTTTCTCTAGCTGCATAACTAGAGTTTCTGGAATGTCAGCAGTGTCAACGTTCAGCTGTTTCTTCTGTAAATTCCTGTATGTTCAATTCAAATTTCACTTTTGTCATTATCACTTTTCGTTTCTTTTCTGTTCTTCCATCATTGTTTACCAATGTCCTCTTTTATTTGTAAAGTATCCCATGGTCTTATGCCTGGGAGGCAAGGAGGAAGCAAAAACTAAACACTTTGCTGCCTGTGTGTGAGATTCACAGCAGGTGTGCAGTGACCAGTGACCAACAGACTTGAAAAGAAGTGATGTGACTGGTCATTCATCACAATGTACATCTGTTATTCACAGAGATTTGTGAACTGAAGAGCTGTATCAGTGAAGTTTATACTTTATCCAGTTACCAGAGTTAACATACCATGGTAACTGAAATTTGAATTGTGTTGCTGGGGACTGGCATTATTTAATTTAGCTGTTGTTAACTGAAATATATGCATATTAGAACCATGGAGAAAGCAGACTGCCTGATTTTTGTAATATTCTCAAGTACAGTATATAAAATGACCTCATGGTTTCAGATACTATTCAGTAGTTTTGCCTTTTTTCCAAAATAAACACATCTTTAAATTATTGTATATTTATCGATTTATGTCCAAATATCAGACCTCAGTGGGTAGAGATTTTTATGAAATATTGCTGATCATTTCACATAAAATTAGTTGAACTGGGCAAGACTGACACATTTGCTTTATTAAAATTTAACTAATCGTTGAATTATATCTTACAATGTCAAAAATATTGACCCACTGCTTTCATGAGAAGAAAACAGATCTAGCCAAATTATTCCAATGAAATGCTTCCTTATAGTTCCACAGGTTTAAAGATGTTGTAGCTTGGCAGACTCAGTACAATTCAGGTTTATTGCAATTCATCTGGAGTATTGATGTTAATTGAACAATGTAAATGATATATTTAGTCCTGTACTGCACAGTTTCTTCATGAAATTTGCTGTTTTTGATTTTTCATACATAATAGAGTTATGTAATTTGTTTAGTGAGATATAGGAAGGAAAATATTAGGTGTATATTTAGAGAGTCACGTGAGTTTCATTCCTGCTGCTTTCTCGAGTGGGGAGAACAGAGGGAAAGAAAAATAACATTTCTTAACCTGGTGTTTGCCACTTTATACATGTTATTTCACTTAATTATCATAACCAGCCTAGGATGAAAACATGGTTATCACCATTTTACAAATGAAGAAGTAGAATCTCAGAGGGAAGACATAATTTTCCAGGGACACAAAGCTAGTACGTGATAGCTTGGAGATTTATATCCAGACTTGTCTACTCCCAATAGTCACACTATTTTGTAACACCAGCAGATGCAACATTTTTTCATACATTGCAGACTTTTTGCTTGATGTATATTTGAAGGGATGAAATACACAAGACAATTAACAATAATCACAAATCCATAAATATCATGAAATAGTATTGTGTTATGCATCATATAATAATCCACACCCATTTCACTATTCACATCATCCCATAGAACTGTATCAGTCCATTAACAGAACTGTTTTATTGACAGATTTTACTCAAACCCAAACATATTTAGTGAAAATGATTAACCTCTGTGGTTGTCCCCTACTATATATTCAAGTTATCTTAAGTAAGTCTCTTGAAAGGAAACACAATTCTAACCCTGCCTAACTCAAAGCACAATTTGATCCCATGTTCCTAGATCAGTTGAGACAAATTCCATTGGCATAAGCACGTGTGATAAGTATGTGTGATCTGGAAAAATTATTCTCATAAGTACCTTAAAAATTTGCTGTAGGGTAATAAGTAAGAAAGGCAGCCAGACAGGCAAGCATTTCTGGCACTACAGAATTAAGACATGTCACCTCCAGGTTGGTCTCCAGTCTGCTATTTCCATTGCTCTCCATTCTGAGTGCTATAAAGGAGTAATACCTCAGAAAGCTAGAGAGCTTTTACCTAAAGTCATAGCATGTCTTAAGGAAAAAAAAAAAAAAAAAAAAAAGCCTACAGCAAGTCCAAGAGTAAAGTGAAATACTGTGAATTAAAAATCTCTGTTCTGGAGAATATCAGAAATTACAGTTTCTACAGACTGTGGAAATCAACACACATTTTACTGTATTTGTACTCACAATTCCACCTTGCTGTGTAAATGGAAAAAGAAAATTATGCCTCCAGATCTAAAGCAAATAAACCAGAAGTTTGAATTACATATCACAATAAAAAGGATCAATGAGCTTGTGTCCTTGCAATAAATAGTAAGAACAGACAAATACATATTTTTTTGTCCATCTAAACTTATTTTCATCTACTCATAATATTTCATTTACTTTATAAGAGTTCTCAAGTATCCTATTGGATTCCAACAAAAGCTCTTGCAGTATACAAGATAGCATTATATACATTTAACATACAACATAAATGAGTTAAGCAGTCTCTGATTTATCCAAAGGCAAGCAGAGAGAAGAAAAAAGAGCAATTGGGGGATCCTTATATAAGAAAAATATAAACCCCTGGAATTGTTTTTTAGAATATAGTTTTAGAATCAGACGACCTTAACAAGTATTATTGTTTGCCTGGAATGTGTCAGCCACTTGCTAAGTATAAGTAGGTGACTTGCCTGCCCTTGGGAGTTTATTTTCTAGTGGAAGGATCTGATTTTAAATTAAAAAATTAAACATTCTTACAGAATTATATTGAAAGGAGTGGCTAGTGATGCTTTTAGAGTTATATGGCGGGGGGGGGGGAGTAATCTGTAGGTATATTGGAGTAAGCAGAAATCATATAAATTACTGAACACTGTAAACTGAGTGTTTAGTGTAGTCCAGGATGTTAGACATGGCACAGTTTAGCATACTGGTGACATTCAGAGTGTGGCCATGGGAGTAGTTGCTGAAATGGAGTAGAGGTGAAAACCAGTGGAGTTGAGAAGACCACAAAGTCTGACACTATGGTATAGGGATCCTTCCCTGTGTAAACCTTCAATAGATGGGGTAATAGCCACAGGATGACCACAGACATTTCTTTTCTTCTTGACCTGTTCTGTCTTTTGCAAAGAATGGTTTTAAAACTGGCAAAGTTGACCAAGCAAGATATTTTAAAATAATTCCTAGTAAAAATGATTCCTATCTCTTTCTCATCACTTGATTTTCATAGCCAGTTAGCCCCAGATTTCAGTTATCTTCTATCTTAAATCTTGATTATATTTCTCTTCACCTCTTTTTTCCTCTACTCTTGATGTTTTTTAGACTTTCATCATTCCCAGGTAGACTATTTCTGAATCCTTATTACATCAATCTCAACTTCAAGCCGTTTAACACATTATCAGAGTAATCTTTCAAGGAGGAAGTCAATGTAGACTGATGACACTCAGACAATTCCCTGCCTATGAAGCTCTGGGCAGAAAATCTCAAACACTTCAATTCAGTGGCCTGTGGAAGTCCAGAGCCTGTCCCAAAATTTCTACTAATGTTTATGCCTCACATATTCTCATGTCTTCTTCTTCCTCCCAGGTTCCTGCATTCTTGTAGAATTCCCTATAGAGAATTCTCTCTAGAGAGTCCAGATAAAATTTCAACCAATTTTTTTAGTTAAAAGGAAATTAAAAGTATTATAATATGCATTTTGAGTAAAGTAGAATTCATTGGCATTTTCGTCAGGAAAGGACTGGGTTGGGTGGATGAAGGATGGAACGCTTTTATTGTGCCAACAATATATTATCCAAATAGAACAGACATTTTCACCATTCTTAAAATCGTCTTCAGCCTCCATATTGTAGGGGACTTTTGCTGTCGTTTCTTGTCTAGTCCAATTTCTCTTTGCCTTTTTACTCTCTCTTAATTCTTCTCCACACATATCCCTTCCTCTAATCTTCCCCTTAGCCTTCTCTTCCTTTGGCTTTTTCACCTCTCATGATCAGGAATGAAGGTAAATTTTTTTTTTTTTCTTTCTGTCTCATGCAAATTAGCTTCTTTTTTCTTTGAGGCCTTGATATTGTCCACCTCCATACCCAAGTGGTTTATGAAGGTATTTTTGCCAAACATAAAGTCAAAAGTTCAGTAATAGAACTGAGACTAAAATAGTTTTTGAGGTTTCCCTTTCCCTGAATTCACATTGCCATCCTCTTGTCACAGGATGAAAATACTATGTTCCCTGCCTTTCCTCACTTAGCTTAACATGTAGTCACTAAGTCCTTACATTCTTGTTCACTCAGTCATCAGCACTTATTGATCACTTTTATGTACAGCTTTCTGGTTGGTACTAGGCATCTTGAGAGGAGTACTGCAGTGTTTTGTGTGGCCTGAAGCTTCCATATTTGTAGAGGCTCTTTTTCAATACAAAGTGATGGCTACAAATAGTTATGAAATAATATCTATAATCAACAATCATAATACATTATAAATGTTAAAACCCTAAGTGCCACCAGTAATGAAAAATTCATAGAGCAATATAATATTTTATACATTAATAGCCTGAGAGTGCTCTATGTTACTCTCCTACCCACCAGATTTTTTGGCTACAAAATCACCTCTTCATGTGACAACAATTTTTTACTATTGTCTTTACAGAAAAAAATAATTTAATCATTCCTTTATTATAGTTATTTTTCATATTTACTTATTTATTTATTCATACTAGTTTATCTCTTTCCACTTCACAAGTCACTGTTGGTGATGTCATAAACATTTTTAGGATTCTTGTTAAATTTAGGAAAATGTCTATCAAGTTTCATTCTCAGATGAGCTCTGGAGTTTGGGATATTTCAAGTTTTCTTCCAGTGACTAAATACTCTTTGTGTTGATGTCACTTGCTAATGAGTTTGTTGTTGATGTCTTATTGTAGTGGCATAATATACATCTTAGTTTTCTTCTGTTTCAGTATTTCATGTAGGCTTCTCTTTAATTGACCCCTTAATGACAGTTAGCCACTGTACCACCTGACAGGAGAACAAGTGTGATGGGAGACATCAGTGTGGTGAGAGCCCATTCTTAACTAATTGTGGTTAAAATATTACACTTGGTCCAGTTTTACAACAGTTTTACAACAACTGACAACCAAGTATACACATTGCTAAGACTCCTTGAGAGGGGGCTCAGGCAAGTGAAGGGTCTTACAAGTTAAGCTTCTTTAGCTCTGTGGTGACACAGTTAATCTTCATCTTGTTCTTGCTTTTAAGACACTTTCAGAACATTATGATATTTGATCTACAAAAGGAGGTTTGACACAAGAATTTTGCTTATGTTTTTCTTCCCTGACAGTAATAGCTGTATGGCTTACTTATGTCTTGAATTGCATCCCAATAATAGTTAATAATAGTAATATGTAATATTTCCCCCAAATAAAGGGATATATATCATAATACTGGAAAGAATGAAGCTTTTTTGTAGACACAATAATGTAATTACCAACATTGTGCAATGGAACCTTTGCATTAACAATGATATCCTAAAAATTTAGCAAAACAATTTAAATTACATTTAAGTTGATGAATTGATTACCCTTAAACTAAAATTAGCAATTATCAGTAGTAAATAATGAATCTAATTTTCTTCCTCAGTGACCTGTTCACTCTGGAATTTAACTTTTGATTTAGGTTTCTGAAAACCAAGAGAGGTGGTCCAGATTATATACACACAGCTACAAATCCAAATGCCTTATGTCTCCCCTATGCCTGCCTCAAGTACCATGATTCTGTTGAATGGTATTACTATTTCCCAAGACAGGACACACAGGAAGTCAGTCGGCTCAGATTGTGCTCACCAACATATATTTTCCACGTTTGTAGCTTAATGGCCAGGTCTCCAATTTAGGCACTTTAGAATAAGAATAAAGACTGGGTAAGAATAAAAGCCTCATTAACCTCATCCCACCTCTAAGAAGCTCTCCTCATCTCCAAACTAATCCATTTTCTGCATGATAAAAATGTACTTTTGAGACACTTTGGATGTTATTCCTGTTCATAAATTTCATCAGTGTCTTTATTTGGCTTCCAAGATATAATTTAAATTTATTTTCATAAGTTATAAGACTTCATGTCTTGGTCTGACCCATATGCCTATTAATACTTTTCTTCTACCAATCTCACTCTTGTTTCAGCCTCCAGAAATATTAAACTCCTCATAGTTTCTTGAACAATCTCTGGCACATGTTCTCTTTCTCTGTAATTTTTGATCTATATACATTTGTAGTTTATTCTTCAAATATTCACTTGAAGCCTGCACTTTATGAGATCTTCCCGACTTCCCTAGGCACAGCTAAATTCTTTTATGCATTCATTTTAAGGAGAAATTTGCACCTAAAGTTTTCTTACAGAATGTTTCTCTTTTATGTTTTACATACCTGACTCTTCATTAGACTATAATACCTTCATTCTGTTATATATAAATATAATTATATATTATATTTATTACAGATTAATATATTATATATAAAACTATATAATATCAAGCATAATGCATAGGGAATAATAAGCACTAATTGTTTAATTAATACATTTACTGAATATATTAGGTAACAAGTATAGTTGTTTTATTGAAGTTATTGTCTGTGTTGATACTTTCCTCAATGTTCCCAGTTTTTGTTGATTTATTAAGCAA